>NC_134315.1:54862605-55168542 GCF_964195595.1 Calonectris borealis
TAAAGTATGCTTCTCACAGGTGCAGCTGATGACCATCCTAGGAAACCTGTCAAAATGTTCTAAGAGGTTTACTTCCAAAATTTACAAATTGGAGACGTGATCTAAAAACACAGGCTATTTCAGTAAGTGCATGATATTACATTTAGGTGGAAATAACCAGCTGAAAAAGAATGGGATGGGAAAAATACAAATATTGTAATAATGTTCTTATAGCTATACTTGATCATAGAATAAATATGTATTGTCAATGTTACCCTGTTATAAATATGATAAACAACATACAGTGATGAGTATAAGAGTATGTAACCTGCAAAACATGTGAATTAGTAACTCTGATCAGATCTGGTGTAAGCCATGCAGTTCTCCTTCAGTCAATAATTTACAGTCTCATACTTCAGGTCTGCATTTGCATGATGAGCTAGGAATAGGGGGGTTTGCCTTTTGATATATTTCAGTATGTCAAGGCTGTTAACATAGCTTCTCTCACAGACATATACATAACTAGATTTTTTTTTCTTATTTGCAATGTTATTATGGCATGAAATTGCTTTATTTATTGAACTGCCTCATTTATTTTAGTTTCAAAAGAATATTAAACAAGTTTGCTAATCGATAACAGTAATTAGTTCAGACAAGAGTGAACCTGGAGAATTCTTTTAAAAGCCTGATGGAAAGTTATTGAGGAGGACTGGATTATAAGCCTCCTACTTGCAAGGCTACATGCAGATTCTCATTCCATATCCGGAAAAGTTGTCTTATGCAATTCAGTGGCCGCAGATCAAGCTGTAAAGCTCAGATTGACTACCTGAAATAATCAGGAGTAGTATTCAAGTAGTGCAGTTTCTAATGAACAGAATTTGTGAGGGGACAAGGCTGATAAACTCCATTTCTTGGTAAAAAGTAGTGATGTGTTCAAGTTCAGTGTTGTGATTAAATAGCATCATATTTGGCGAACATTTTGTCTAGCTAGAGCAAGAACAGAATGGATCATTTTTCTTTACCTCATATTTACAAATTAGTTTCATTTCAAATGTCTAGTTTAATTTTGGCTTTGTCTATTTGGTTTGATTTGATGCTGGAAAATTTTGTTATCAGGTATTTTTATTCCTTAGTTTAGCCATGTTGTTTTCCACTTGGCTTAGCTCAGTCAGTTGCAGCTGTATTTTAGCTTCTCAGGGTCTGACTGCTGATACAGTGCCTATTCATGTAGTACCTGTGTATGACCTGGGAGGAGAGTATATTGTATCTTTCACGGATGAAACAGAAAATAATAGCTGTTGAGCTTCTGTCTCCATCTCCCAGCACAGAGCCTTCCTGTGCTGGCTGGCCTGTGCCACTGTTGTTTTAAGAGATAGCCATCAGGCCTTGAATTTAACTCAACACCACAAGGCCTTGGTCTGTTCCCTAACATCCAAATAGACTGGAAAACACAGTTTATATAAGTGAAGGGGAAAAAAAAAAAAAAATCTCCATCGTATACAATTGTTCTACTTCAAGTGCCGACATCTCTGTCCCAAAATTGAAATCTGAGAGTTGAGTTAGTTGTACTACAAGATCACAGGAGATGGTTGCTCACAAGTGTGTTCTTTGTATAGGCCATTTTAGAAAGAGAAAAAGGAGCAGGTTTCCTTCTTCTGGAAGCTTATTCAATCAAGGAACCATTGTGGAAATTCTGCAAAATGAACCCTAGTAGTAGACAAATGTGGCTTTGCTACGAGCAGATAATTGCTCTGAAAAGGGTCACAAAACTCAGTTGACTATTCCAGGTTCAGGAAGTAATGATACTTGTGGAGGAAGAAGAGTTTAGAGCATCCTCCTTTAGTTCAACAGTACATGCAATTGCTTTTCTTGAGTCCCTACAGCTGTAGGCTACTGTCCAGAGACACAAGTTACTCAGGGACTGTGCTTGATTATTTTTAGTTCTGGAGAGGATGTAATTATTCATCCCTATTAACAAGTGGAGAAAAAAACTCTGTCCTTTCACCTCTACTGGACCTCATTTGGCCACATAAACTGGGGAGAGATTAGGCAGTGCCCCAAACCTGTATGCAGTTCATCAGCAACTTTCATTATGCCAGGCTGCCCATTGATCAGGACAGGTAGGCAGCCTCCTGGATTTTGGATGCTTTCTGCTGCAGAGCTAGAAGCATTGCAACTGTTTTGTCATCTGGGTAGGTACAGAAAACCGTCCCAGAGTGGTGATGACATTGGGTTCTATAAAACTTATAGAAAACAATCACGGAGAAAACACACTGTAAAAAAGTTAGCTCATGAGAGAAGCAAGCAGGCAGGAAGTCCAGTAGAAAGTTAATCTTCCCATTACTGTCGTTTTCCATGATTTCATTAGCTTAGTTCAAAAACTTTGCTTTGCAGACTTTTTCAGAGTCTTTTTCAGATCAGGCAAAAGCAGGAGTCATAAAAGCCCACAGTTATACATGTATTTATTGGATGTATGAAGAAATACACATTGACATGAGCCATTTCTCTGTGTAGAGGGCTTCACCTTCTACATAGCTACTCCCTACTCAGCTTCACATGGCATGGCTACTCCCAGCCAACAGATCCATAGCTGTACCTCCTTCACTAAAATGCAGTCTTCTGCTGTGTGAGGAGCTGCAGGCACACTGAGGTTACATGCAATTCCTGGTGTGTGAGGGCCAGGGACCAGACAACCAATGATGTGAAGGTTATGAGAGCTGGATCAATAGCGGAAGACTTAAATGCAGCACTGGCGGTGGCAACCGTACATGGCTCTTTACTGTTGCATGTTTGAGAAACAGCACAGCTTCAGTACATCCTCAGCAAACTTAATTTTATCCTTCTGCATTTTGATGAAGTCATAGAACAGCCTCTTTGCTAAACAAAGAACCGAGACCTACACAGAACTCAGCTAGGAACAGGGTGACACTACTGAGGCATCCCTGATGCAAATCAAGCTATCTGCTATCTACACAATCCCTGAAACATCTAGCAGCAGACATGCTGGCGTATATAAACCTCAGATGTAGGAGTACCAGATTTTTATCAGAACAGAAATAATTCTGTTGACCTGAAGCTGAACCCATTATCTGTGCTAGTTTAAGACAGCATCTGTACTTAAAGGCAGCACCAGGTAAAAATACCATGGGTGCTGTCAAGATAGACAGCAATAAGTCATCTTCCATTTTGGACTGGAGGGAGGGCTGTCAGCTTGGGCTGTGATCTCTTGAGAAGTAGCAGCCTGCTGCCATTGCTGCTGCAAAGTGCAACAGGTAATAGCATTTTCTACAACAGGATGCTAGTTTGTACTGATTCCCATTCTCCTGCAATTAAAGGAGGGTGTTTAGCCAGCCCTGCATTGGCTGGTGCCCATCCATGTCTCTTTCTTACTGCTCTGTATATATTTGGAGGGTCTCTTTAGAGAAGCTGGGGCCACTGTCTCCAATGGGTGACATACTGCTCATCAGAGACTGAGAAGCAGCTTTCACTTATCTCAGTGAGTAGTTGTTGACTTTAAGAAATGCATCCAGTGTGACATCCCTTCTGTCAGGAAGAGGCCGAGGATGTGGGTGAAAGCTGAAGGGATTTTCATTCAGTAAATTCTCTTTATGACATGGAGAGAGTTGGAAGAATTTGAGTGAAAAGTACATACCATCTGTGCTTTGCTTTAATATTTCACTTCCAATGCTGGGAAGAGTTAAAAGATTGGGACATTTCATTTTTTCAGAATGAAGTCTTAACTCTTCTTGTCCACCAAGATACAGTTTGAAAATTCTTGCTTTCTCTCTGAGCTTAGGCAAATACTTCTTGGTACTAGAAATGAACCAAAGCCTCCCCATTCATTCAGTTAGGATTACTGACAATATCTTCTTTATGATCTCCAGCAGCAGTGCAAATTAGCTTTCTGAAGTGTTTCAAAATGTAGAAAGTGTGTCGCAAATTTTCTAAAGGTTCAGATACTCATCTTACTACTTTCCTGTTGCTGAGCTACTTGCCTGACTAACACTAGTGCTGTTCTTGAGCAGGCGCCCTGTTGCCTGCCTCCAGGTAGAGCCTGTGAATCTCCAGGACGTGGCAGGAATTTTCCACTGCCTTCATTTAAGGATGGCCATGCCTCTACAGAGTAAGTGCCCACAGATTAGACAGGTACTTTAAAAAAATCATTATGGTAATGTGGAAACAAAATTAATTATAAATCAAAAATATAGTATTTAGGTTTCTGGAAATAGAGGTTCACAAAGACATGAGTCACTAAAGGGAAGAAAATCAAACTTAATATAATTAGAGTTCACTTTTATTGGCTAGTTTTCTGCACGCCTACTGAGGGGAACTGGGCAACTAAATTACAGAGTGGAATTTAGTGCCCATTTAGTACAGCAGGTGTAACTTTTTCTGTGCTTGACCAAACTACTAGCAAGCCATTAACCTACTGAGAGGAAAAATGTTTTTATCATGGGTAAGGCAATATACATATTTTCAGGTGAAGTTTTTCATGCACTGGAGCTAATAATTCACATAAAAATTTAAGTCAACAACTCTTTATGTAAACAAATATTAATGAGGTCAATGCAGGTGGCTCATTTCTGGCTTATGAGTGAGGTAAGAGTGGTGCCTTTATCTTTATTTAAGCCCCTTAAAGTTGGTCTGTTGATTTTCTGATCGTAGCATGAGGTTTGATGTAGAGTCCTCTGTTGCCAAGGGCTTAATGACTCCTAAAAGATACTGACTGGCATTCAGTGAGTCTTGAAAACAATTTCTTACTTGGTCTCCTCTGAATCAGGGTCTCCAAGCACCTTAAGTCAGTGTGATATATCTGCATAAAATAATCATGGCAATGCAAAAAGAGGCATGTTGTATTTGCTGGCCTTTAGAAACAAGTAAATAGCTTTATCTGACTGTGCACATACTCCAGATGGACAGTCTGAAAGTGCTTGGATTACTATGCCATTGAAAGTCAAGCACTGAGAATGAGCAGCAAAACTGTATGGTTTACAAGACATAGCTGCATTTATTATTTACATAATTAATTAGGAGTAGTCAGGATTTGAATGTAAGTTTCTTTCTCATGCTATCTCAAAAAAATATTGCTTGATAGGATGCTTGTTTACTGCAGCTGTCTTGGCCTTGATTAAAAAATTGACGTCTGAACTAAGAATAGAACATATATCCTGCTACATGCCACATACAAAAATAATTAAAAAATAGTGTTCTTTCCTTATAGTTAAACTAATCTCACCTTTCCTGGCTTCTGGTTGTATGAAATAGTTTTATAGTTAAAAGAGAATTTGCATAATGCTTTTAGAAGTCTTAATAGCTATAATAATTTTAAACTATTATGGAGTGTTTATAATATACAGTAAGCTGAAGCATTTAATTGTGTAAAAAGGAATATTAAGGCACATCATCTAATCAAAAGAGTAATGAAAATATTAAGTATGATGTTTCTTGTTATTTTTTCCTAATTGCATCTGGATATCCAATTTTATTATTTTTTTCAAGGCCCGAATGACCATGAAAAATGAGGCTAAATCTCCACTATCAGAGATACGCTCAAATAATCTCTATGCAATTGTTTTATTTAGTGTCCTTTCTGGGACTGCACCAGTTGGCTATGCTGAGATCTGATCCTGTCCCTAGTCAAATCAATTAATGTTTTGCCATTCACGTTATTGCAGTTAGATTCAGGGCTTCTGTTATGATTGGTGGGTTTTATTTATTTACTGGAATATGAAAGACAAAAAATATGAGTCATTATCTTCAGTGCTATTTAGTCAAGGATCAATCTCATCAAGAGGTGCAGCAGTTCTGACATAAAGAACCTGCAGCTGCCCCAGAACAAAACACACATTGCACATAATAACAGCCCCACACAGCTTTCCTTCCTCAAGTGTCCAGGCAAGATACCATAGCATACAATCAATGCAAATCTCCTAGCAGAATGTAATACAGCCATTTTTCAAGGATTTGATGCAATTCATCTTTTCAAGCAGGCAAATTTTTTTTTCTAATTTGAATTGGGAAGGTCTTTTCTTTGGTAACTGTATAAAATTTTATGACGACTTTGTCAGGAAAGCATCATTTTGGTTCAATCTTGCAATCTTTGCGAGATTAAGTAAAACCTCATAACTACACAATGAAGCCTGCAAGATGGCGAGGAAGAACAAGAAGTTTTCCACCTGGCGCAAGCGATGCCATATGTTTGTGCTGGGTAAATGTAGGAAAATTCTGCTGTACTGGCTTTGTTTTCAACTAATACAAATTAAGAATAGAATTTCCATTTTTTCAGGAATTCTAACATGTAAAAAATATGTTCTAGACTGGAACAGAAAATTGATATTTGGCATTTCCCATAAAACAAAAGGTTCTGAGATTTTTTGGGTTTTTATTTTAAAATTTAAAAATAAGAGTCAAATTTTAGTTAAATTTTTCAAATTTAGATTATTTCTATTATTTTTCCTTAATATTTTCACCACATTGAGGGACAAAATATATATCTGTCGTAGTTTAACCCCAGCTGGCAACCAAGCATCACGCAGCCACTCACTCGCTCCCCCTGCAGCAGGATGGGGGAGAGAATCGGGAGGGTAAAAGTGAGAAGACTCGTGGGTTGAGATAAAGACAGTTTAATAGGTAAAGCAAGAGCCGCGCACGCAAGCAAAGCCAAACAAGGAATTCATTCACTACTTCCCATCGGCAGGCAGGTGTTCAGCCATCTCCAGGGAAGCAGGGCTCCATCACGCGTAACGATGACTTAGGAAGACAAACACCATCACTCTGAACATCCCCCCTTCCTTCTTCTTCCCCCAGCTGTATATGCTGAGCATGACGCCATATGGTATGGAATACCCCTTTGGTCAGTTGGGGTCAGCTGTCCCAGCCGTGTCCCCTCCCCACTCCTTGTGCACCCCCAGCCTGCTCGCTGGTGGGGTGGGGTGAGAAGCAGAAAAGGCCTTGGCTCTGTGTAAGCACTGCCCAGCAGTAACCAAAACGTCCCTGTGTTATCAACGCTGTTTCCAGCACAAATCCAAAACACGGCCCCATACTAGCTACTGTGAAGAAAATTAACTCTACCCCAGCCAAAACCAGCAGAATATCATACCCAAAAATTAACAGAAGGAATATTAACTGTATTAAATCTGATTTCGATGGAAAAACAATTTTTTCATGAAATATTTCATTTTTTTTATAGAAGACTCTGAAAATAACCTCAAAATTTTTTACATGAAGGGAACGGCTTTTTATTTTAAACAAATGGTTTATCTTTACTCTTTTCACCAACTTTGTATCTTGTTCCTTATTGTCATTGTGCTGATTAATTTTCTTCATATTTTAGTACAAATCAATGCATATTGTTGAAGTTTTCTATTAATCCATTGTACAAATTCAGAATCTACATCTCCACAACTTTTCCCCTGTCTCTGTTCATAAGGAAAGATTAATACACACATATGGGTTTATTTTTTTAGAATTATATGCTCTTTAATATGAAAATAATATGATCTATGTTCTGCAGCTAGAATCTGCTAGGTTTCACCTGGGAAATAATATATGTAATTAGGGGATGATGGTCTTGTCTTTTATCACTGAAGGCAAGGCAGGAAATTTTTTTAGAGACAATGATGATGTGTTTTATAGCATCTGGTATCAGTAAGTCCCTTAAGGGCTGAACATAAATGCAAATAAATTAGGAGCTTCATTGCATATTTGCAATTTATGAGCTAGTCCAGTTTCACCTACCAGCAGGAATACCATAAGGAAAGTAATTCTCTATTAGATCCCTGACACTTGCTTTGGGACTATAGGAAGAAAAAATACCCAGGCATAACAGAGTTCCTGTTTGCTCCAGAAACTTGAGATTTTTGCTGTTTATGAATGTCAAGACTGAGTACCATTCTGAGTTTCTTCCTTCTCCCCCTCTCTTGCCATTATCAGTATGCATTTTTGGAAAGTAGAGTTGATGGGTTCCTGAATACACATATGCTACAGAACTTCTGTTTAGAAAGCTGTTTATTGTAACATCCCTTTATCTCATTTATCTGATAAAATTAAATCTACTTACATACTGAATAGTATATTGTAGCTTATAGCGCAATGTGAATTTTTTTTATAGTAACTCTTATCTTCTGTAGTGACTCAGATGCTTTGCCCAGGGGTGTAAAAAGGATGTTTCTCCATGCCTTCACAGTATAAGCAGTCTTGCATATGCTTTGCAGTGGCATTGATGCAAGTGAACACATTCAGTGATGCTCTTCTGTCCGTATGGCATTCAGTTCCCTGCTTGTGTGCTGCTGCCTTGTCTTTGTAGACAGAATCAGCTGAGGTTGCAAATCTTTTCATCGTTTTGTATTGCGTCATTGTTCAGCAAAGAAAGTTACATCTTGGAACATAGAGAAGCTGGGGTACAAGTGAGGATTCCCAAAGTCAAACTGAGTTTGCTTGTGTGAAGGCAATTAAAACAGGAGCATCACCTACTGGGAATGGCTTTGTAAAATCAGGTCTTACAACCTGGGTGCTTGGGATTCGAGCATTTTATTGAGGTTATGGTGGAGAAGTGTTGGAGACATCTCTCATGATTTTCTGCCTTCACTAACTTTCTACTGTACGAGACTATTTATTTACAGGAGCTGTTTCCTGCATGCCCATCTGTTTGGCCTTTGAAATACTTATACCAAGCAGCTATAACCTGTAAGTAGCCAACCTGTAACCAGCTGCTGTTTTCTGGGTTTTCCAACTGATACAGACCTACTTTATTTCCTCTGCCTTATCTATTTTTGTAACAGAAAATACATTCTTGTAGAAATCTCAACCTGAAAATATTCATGTTTACTGCTACATTCAATTGTCAGATATTCCCAAGAATATTAATAAACATACTTCTGCTTTGAGAATAGCCATATCTAGATGGGAAGATGTTTTCAGGTTATAAGACCTTTTTAGATTGTTTCTTTGAATACGGGTAACTCAGAAGTAGCTTATTTTTATTTCTTCAGCCTGCAGCAAGAACAAAAGTGCCTTTACATTTGCTTAAGACATAACATAGCTTGAAGTGTTTGAAAACTGCATGCTGAAAATCCTCCATTTCTGACTTTCCATTGAATCCAAACAGTGTGCCAGTGCATGGTGCTCCAGATACATGCTAATATATGTGCACCTGTCTGCAGTGGAGCTCTTCACATTGATAGAAATGTTGCTGTTTACTTCAGTGATTGCCCATTGAAATAATGATAGTACATTTATATTTAGATAGTAGCATCTATTTCAAATGATCCTGAAGAACCTTATTATCGTAAGACTTTCTGTCAGTCATGAGGAATCCTTAGGGATTTCAGTGCATCGTGTTGTTTGGATTTTATCACAGGAATGGGGATATGGAGATTTGGGGATTTGGGGAGTGATGTTTTGAGTCAATTTGCAGTCTTCATCGCTATAAATGGAAAAATTGTTGCCAGTTGTTGAACTTAAACACGTTTTTAGTAACATGAAGCAACTTCCAACCAAAATGGATGACAAGATGGGTGAAAAATGGGCTGGACCAGGGGGCTGAAAGGCCGGTGGTGCAAAGTCCGCCTGGTGGCCGGTTATCAGTGGCATGCCTCAGGGACTCATGCTGGGGCCAGGACTATGTCACATCTTTATTAACAACCTAGGTAATGGGATGGATTATCGCAGCAGATTTTCAAGTGATACCGGATTGTGGGAAGTCTGTTCAATGGAAAGCAGGGCTGCTATTCAGAAGTACCTAAACAAGATGAAAAAGTGGGCTGACAGGAACCTCATGGAGTACAGCAGAACCAAAAGCAAAGTCCTATAGATGGGATGAGGAACCCCATATGCAGACTAGGTGGAGGGCCAAACAGCTGGAAAGCAGCTTGGCAGAAAAAAACATGGGGGTCCTTGTGGAAAGCAAGTTGAAGGGGAATCATCAGTGTGCCCTTGTTGCAAAGAAGGCCAATGGCATTCTGGGCTATATTAGGAGGGTTGAGCGAGAGGATCCTTCCCCTCTGCTCAGCACGGAATCCAGTGCTGAGCTCACCGGTACGAGATAGACAGGGACATACTGGAGCGAGGCTTGTGTAGGGCCACTGAGATAGTGTGAGACTGCAGCATGAGGTATATGAGGAGAGGCTATGAGCTGGGGTTGTTCAGCCTTGAGAAGGTGAAGAGGGATCTTATTTCTGTCTACAGCTACCTAGTGGGATGGTGTGGAGGAGCTGGAGTCTGACTTTTCTCAGAGGAAATCAGCGGAAGGATTAGAGGTAATGGTCAATGTTTCAGATCGTTGCAATGAGTTCTCCAAAACAATCATACACGCATACACTTTAGATCCATGAATGCCGTCCAAAAGTTCTATTTCGAAGGAATTTGGGACTATATGTGTCTAAGGAAACTAGTGCTTTCTCATCAAGTAAAGTTGAAACTGTATTAATATCACCTACATAAATATGTATGCCAAATGAAAGAGTTTTTAAAGTGTTTTCCATATGTACATCTAAAATGTATAATTTTATTTAAATACCCTAAGTACAATTATTTTGCATTTAGAAATTACTGTGCTCTTTTTGTATGTTAAATGTTCTTCTATTTTAATTTAAAGCTTGCTAATCTAAACCATGAGAATCCTTTTCACTGTCAACTAATCTTTTCTAAATATTTTTTCTAGAATGTAAGAGATGGATTTTTTAGCAAAGCCAATTCTAAGCTTATCTAGCTGTATTTGTTCATGTGCCCAATGACTGGAGAAGAAAATATAAAATTATGTTTTTAAAGACAATTCAGATTTCTCCTACCTCATGCAAATGGAAATCCTTCGTATAAAAGTGTGCAAAAGATTTTAAAGAGAGGGGAAGAGAGGAGAAAATTCTGGGATTACAGCTGTTATCTAATGGCAGTGATTATTAAAGAGCTTTCTAGAGTGTTGCCTTTTTAATGTTGAAAAAAAGCATCCTCCAGAATCCAGCTGATATTTTTTTAGTCTCATTTGCTTTTTAAAAAGGATTCAAATTTTAAAACTTGCAATAAATACTTTTAAAGCCATTAATAAGGCTGTCGTTGTATTAGCAATAGAGCTGCAGGGCGGTTATTGCACCTGATAAATGTTTGCCCTAACTCACAAGTATCACTCCATTGCCTCTAAAGAGCCCTTGACCAAGGCGACAGCTTCCACAGTGTTGATGGAAGTTTGAATGTGTTGTACTGGTGGAGAAGGAAATCAGTAAGCATAGGCTGTAGGTTTATTTTGGAGATGCTCTACCCTTTCACAGCCAGGCGTCATACACAAGCTCTGTGCCATATGTAACAGGGTCCATCCTGCCTCAGCGAGAGTAAGGGCTGTAGAAAGTAAGGACTATACTATACAAAGCAAGGTTAGGGTAAATAAGGCATGTCCATTTTCCATATTCTAACTGTCCCTTTTCCTGATGGGCAGAAGAGCACAGGGTGCCTAAGTTAATAAAGTGGTGATAAAATCTTACAGCGCATTTCACGTAAGAAGATTACTGGGTGATTTGAGGTGTTCTGCTTCAAATAATTTACAGAAGAAAAATGCCATTTCATTGTAGTTCAAAGACCAGTTTCCTTTCGATGCTTTAAGTCTTAGCACTTTTTGCTCTTTTGTATTAAATTGCAGCAGTGTTTTTTAAGGCTACTTTTTCCGTATCTTAGGCCTTCTTTGGGAAATGGCAATATTTCTAGAGAAAATACATAGTATGTTTTATTACTGCACCAACTTCCAAACTCCAAGGAATAGACCACATCTAGACTTTTGATAGTACAAAGTAATGATGTTTTAGAGACTTACTGTAAAATGAGTGGTTTAGCTGCTCCCTTGCCCCTCTTCTTCCAGCTTTTAGCAAACAGCAGCTTACCATTACCATTAGCTCTGCAAAAGAAACAGAAATATGCTTGGTACTCAATGACATTACATTCTCCTCTAAGCTATGCCTCCAAAACAGTATTTTAAATTTCCAGATTTGAGTGCTTATACCAAAAGTAGTTTGGATGGGACACCACTGGAGGGAAAATGTTGGGTTCCTTAAAATTTCTGTAAGATTTCTGAAAGGGAACCCCTTAAAAAAACTAGAACAAACATCTTTCTGCTTTCTTTGCACCTCGTACTGCGATATCATGAGGCACATAAACAATACTGAAAGAAAATAAAATTTAAATTAATGAATATTGTAGTAGACTATTTTCTAAAAAGATGCCTCCAGGAAAGCATGTAGGTGCCCAGAAAATAAAATAAATCCCCTCACACAATATTTATCATCTTTCCTTACTATGTTTGGATAGATAGTTCCTTTTAAGTAGGTTCCTTTTCATAGCAAAAACAGTTTCATTGGCTTGTGTAAGGTCTCTCTCATGAATACATTCATTCATTCAAAGAACAAAAACTCTGTGATTCTCATACCACTCAGATACCACAAAAATTGTCTTCAGATACCACTAAAATTTATCCTGCTCCCATAAGAGATTATTGAGGAAGCAGTGAGGAAGCCATTAACACCCAGTGGCACAAAAAGCACCAATTACATGTTTATGCCTTCAGCATTTGTCTGGCGAAACCAATTCCAAGAGCAAGGAGCCTCCTGGAATAGACTGCAATCTTCTGGTGTGGAAGCATGCACACTCTTGCATAAGCTGGTGCTTCCAGAGTGATTTCCAATGGCTTTTCATTCCAAGAGATTCCGTTTTCCTACTGCGTTCAACTTGTAGGGGAGAAATGTCAGGCTAACTGTTGAGGAACCAGATTGACTCTTCAGGAGTGTAACACTGTTGTAGCTGAGAAAACCTACCGTCGATTTACAAGGTTGGACCACAATGTACCAACTTAAATGATAAATGATCCCCTGAGATCTCATAAACTGTGGGGATGGAGTTTGACCACTGTAGTAGATAGTAAGCCTTCAAGAAGCAACTGTATACCAAAGAAAAGAGTTAATGTAAGTGACACTTTCTGCATAAATATTCAACCCTAAATATGTGCCTTAATGTGTGTTAAAAAGGAACCATATCGCTCATTTTGCAGCAGCTCTCATCACTAGTGCTTAATGAAACCCTCCCAAGTATTTTTATCTTTCTCTATAGAGGTCTTTGGGCATTTTGTCATGGCTGAACACTAATACTTTGCTATTCAGGACTTTTGTACTCCCTTCCAAAAGTGTATGACGTGATCCATATATCTAGGTCTTACATGTTGTGAGGGCTAATTAAATAAAACTTTTATTGGTCTTTATAATCCATAATAAAGAACTGCCATATACAACCATCATTAAGGCTGAGTATACAGTCGAGTCAGAGATCTTCAATCATGACAGAAAGTTTCTCTGCTAAAG
Source organism: Calonectris borealis (assembly GCF_964195595.1). NCBI lineage: Eukaryota > Metazoa > Chordata > Aves > Procellariiformes > Procellariidae > Calonectris > Calonectris borealis. Next base: position 54,875,916 of record NC_134315.1, read on the forward strand.
AGGGGTGGAGAGCAGCACAATCCTTGAGATACTAAGTAACTGCCGTATTGATCTAAATTTGCTGCATTTTCCTTGCGTGATATTGTCACATTCTATCAAGTGCCATGAAAGCTCATAGGAAAATAGCAAAGTGTCTTTTATACTGCACAGGATATCAGTGTACTGAGAGATAATTTTGGGAAAGCTAAGCCTGAGAAGAAACACAACATAAAAGCTGGACCACCTGTTGGGGAAAGTTGCCTAGCATTCAGAGGTCTTTCCATTGCTTTCAAAGTTATCACGCAGTCACCATTTACTTTGCTGTTAGAGGAATCCCTTTGTAGACTCCTTCAACTTGTCAGTATAGTGAAACTGTGTTGAGGTGGTGAGGTTTTTTTTTCATTTTGAGAGTGTGTGAATGCACACGCCTGATGGAATAAATTTGGTATGCCAGTTCTAGGATGCCTATTCATTACTGTCCTCCTGCTGTTCACATTTTATTAATGAAGCAACCCATCACCCCCCTACCAGCAGACACTTAATTCCTTCCCAGAATCCATCTGCTTTTCATGGTCCTTTGAAAACTGCTTTTTATGGAATCAGCTTTAACAAAGTCATATTTCCATGGGTCAATTAAATACCAAATATTGTTATTTCACAGCTACAGCTCCTTTTAAGGTGTCTCTTAGCTGTGATTAATTCTAAGATGATTTCTGGGGAGGAGATTGGACAATAAAGATCCTATTTTAAAATAAATTTATTCTTATAGCAGATCGTGATCATAAAGGTGGAAAATGAACTCAAAATGGGAAAATTAAGCTCTCCCTTACTCAGGCTGTGCTTAGACAAGTAATCACACTGGTTGCTTATCACGGGGTGCACAATATTTTAAAGATAGTTTTTAATACTGATGATGCATATTTCAAAAGTAATCGAAGAATGCAGATATCCATTCTATCATGCTTATAATTGTTACAAGCTTAATAAAGAATGACTATACACATACAGTTACTTTAGGTGCAATGGAGAATACGTGTATTTACAATAATATTTTGAGAATATCCATCACTCTTTCAAGTACTGAAATAAATCATGCTTATAGTCAGTATATCTTGTAATGGCATATGCAGTATGTCAGATATAAAAAAATATATTTTAAATACTCGCTATATTTCCAACTGGAAGTAAAATTTTTACCAAGTTTAAAAATCACTTTTTATATCTTCAGTATTATGAATATAAAAATACATTTTAAGCCTTTATTAAATATTAAAAGGTGTCATTTTTATGACCTCTCTATTTTTAAAGGTCACTTTTATGCTTCAGGTTGGTATCACTACTGGAGTAATAACAACACTTTAATGTATAGTGGGGCATCACTGAAGAACTGGTGGCAGAAAGTTTAACAGAATGGATGTTGTGGGACCTAAGAACCAGTAGGGTTTGCGTTTCATTTGTGCTGAATGCCCAACTTTATCTTCCAGCTCAACATCTGCTGCTGAAGTTGGGGGAATATGTACAAAGATTTCCAGTTCACCTCTAATTTTATTATATAAATTATTAGTTTAACCACTGACATTCAGTTTATCCCTCTCACGTGTTTGCACTGTCTGGGATTTTTTTAAGTTAAGACAACCTGATCCGTGGTATTTTAGATGGTGGGTAATAGATTGTGAACTGTCTCTAAACCGAAATGAGGTGACCCGTAACTAAAGGGGAAAAAATTGCTGTACTCAGTAACCATTGCATATGTGTAACGAATGCTTTGATGGAGACTGCTTCATCTTCCTGTAAAATCTGAGAGTCGTGGCATTTCAGACCTATGAAACACTTATGCAGCACAGATGTAACTCGCAGTTCTGAATACAGGGTGAAAATGTTTGAGTGGTGGAGTTGAATGTACAATTATGTTTTGTAACATTGCCAATGGATTATGTAAAATTCTCTTCTCTGGACTACTTTGTATGTACTTAGACAGGACAGTGGTGGTGGGAATTGTTCTGTCACTCCTGTTGCCTGCTTCTCAAACCATAGTGGTTGTCTGCCAGTCTCAGCAAGGAACTGCAGTTTGGAAATCCTGAGCCTGAAAAATCAAACATGATTTTTCTTCCTTGAGATAATTCTGTCAGATAGGGTGAATGTTTATCAACTGGATAAGAGGGAAGAACGGTAATTGTTTCTGGTTTTATTGTAAGAAGCTGTAGTCGGGCTAACAATTTTATGCGTTAAATTTACGCTCATAGCAAAAAGATACTTTTGGCTTTCAAATGGCTTTCAGCCATTTGGTGGAATTACAAGGACGCATCTTTCAAGTGCTTTTTTGCTAGCATTTGGCTAGACATCCTTGCTGTTAACATGTAATTCTGTAAAGCTGTTGCTGGAATGTTAGAAAGGAGAATGTATTCATTCCACATCAAGATGCATAAGCAATGTTGGAAGGTCACCATATCCAGGCTTGGTCTAGGCTATTCTTTTTTTTGTCTAAGCCATTAAGTTTAAAAGTGTTTGGGACCAGAGTATGAGCCATGACCTCTGGTACAAATATCTACATTCTGTTATTACACTCTGTAAACCCAGTTTTTTGTAAGCAGCACCAAAACGCTACACCTTCTGGGTACACTGCTGCTTTATGAAAAGCTACAACTTTTGGGAGAGCATTCAGTTGAGAGTAAAGATTCAGGTTCTTGACCTTCAAATATATAACCAACATCTTGAGGTAAGCTGGAGGATTTATCACTATGGGAAAAATTTCAACTCCATAAACATTTACAAACAAATCCTGAATGGGGAAATAATGAATAGATAGTCTTAAACAAAGGAAAGATGGGACTTTGAAACAGAGGGAGATGTTTTGATATGTGCCCAATGTCTAGAATGTTACATTAACATGAACACACTTCACTGTACTTTAAGTAGACCTTAATTTTCTATGCACTGTGAAGGTCTAACAAAGTAATACCAGGCTGACAGTATCATAATAAAAATTAGGATTGGCCATATCTGGGATCCAATGACCATACAAGCTGGAACTCTGGATATTTTTTTCTCCTTCTATTATTTTTTTGTTCAGTACATTTCTAAGAACATGTTTTTTCTTAAAACAGCCTCGTCCTGGTAAAACTTCAATGCCCAGCTGCACCGTATGTCCATACTTTCTTTCAAAAAACAAGTATGTTTATTAATCAGCTGTTAACTGATAAAAATTAAAAAGGAATTTCTAGTCTGCAATGTTTCATTCTGGGTTGATATAAAAAGAAGAAATTTTAAAATTTTGCGTTGTCTGAAAAAGTTCAGTTTTTAAACAATGAGTTATGTCATTTTAATGTCATGTTTCAATTTAATAAGGAAAATATTTCTTTTTAATAATAGGAGACAGTGTACTGGAATATAAAATAGTAAACATCATGGTATAATCAATACCTGGAGGTGAGTGTTGCAACGTAAGTCATATAAATGACAATCTCAAAATTACGTGTTTACTGTATTGCGAATAGCATATAGCATAGTCCTCTCAAAAATTTCAGTGAGACCATCATATTCCTTTAAACATTTTTTTTATTAACAGACTACATTATTTGACCAATTGTATTGATTTGGTTTAGTGGTAAAATACATAAGCATTTTAGCATCTAAATACTGATTCATCATCCAACGGGGATTGGATGAATCTGAAAAGAAGGTGCAAGTGAAGTAACTAGGAATACTGTGGCCTTACTGGAAGTCTTTGGCTATTGCTACCTCATTATCTTTTGAGATAATGCTATTTTTCCCCCGTTTCCCTTCTTTTTTCTGAGAAGACCCTTCTGTGTGCTTATGGGAATGAATGTGATATTTATTCTAAAGGTATTTTACAGGTAGCGATCAGGCAGATAGTAATTTGTGTGATGACTTCTGTGTTGCAGCTGGATAGACTGAACATTTATTTCTATTTGCGTTGTTAAAATATGAAAATAATCTTTAAAAAAAAATCAGATGTTTTTTGTTCCAATCACAGTAATGCTGTTTTCGTTGTAACAAAGTGCTCTACAAAAACTGTAACTTAAAATGTAAACATGACTCCCAGTGCCCCCTGCCACGTACACAAACAAACCACCTAATCATCAACCTGAAATTGCATTTTAACCATAGCAACCTGAACACTTACCTTCTGAAATGCTTCATTAATGAAAATATCAGGAGAATTCTTTGCATCTAGAAAATTACAGTGATTTAGAAATATTTAGTATTTCATTTGCAAGCTTCTAACCTGTAGGGAGTCATTCACTTCAGTCATTCAGCTTGTTTTATTTTTGCTTTTAATTCTTTACGTTTCTGCATTGAATTTAAGTGTGCCTTTATAATCTCTGGGCAGAACCTGAGTCTAAACATTTTAAAAGGGTCTAAATGTTCTGTGCTTCGGGGGATTTAGTTGTTTGTGGATTTTTTATGTCTTGTCTACAACTACATGAAACATAAATCTGAAACACGGTACAACCATATAAAATGTAAAACAGCCAAAATGTTATTTTCATTTTATTATTACTTAGCCTTTCTTGCTAAAAGACTGACTCCAGATTCTTCTCTACCTTTCCACAAGCGCATGCTTGAGAATCGGGGCCTCATGCTCTAGACGATATGCCAAGAGCACGGTTTTAATAGTGCAAAGAGTTTGGCAGCAGTACCAGTTTTATCATCTCCCACATCCCATGATTTCTTCTTACCTCTTGCATCAGCAGCATACTGTTTAAAAAAGAAAAAGTAAGCCGGTGTCCCCTCTTCCTCTAAATCCCCAAAGCAGTAACCCAACAGTTCAGATTAGCTACTGGAAGGGAAATACTTGACAACCAATTATTGCAGATTATTCAGCTGTGTTCTGAAGAAGACAATATGGTAGATAATGCAATCAGTGTAAAGTATGCATACTTGTAACATGACAGCACACAAAAATTTCACCACGCACAGATGTAGCAGTATTAGCTAATGTGTGCACGTGGGCAACTAACAGCCACAGTTTGTAGTAGGATTTCCACTGAAAATAGTAACAATTTTTGTATGTTAGGAAGCTACAAGCAAATCCACAACTCGTATTCCTCCCTCAGGCCATACTTCCTGGCAAGAAACTAAAGCCCCGCTCATTGTTTCAAATCCTTCATAGTTTCTCCTTCATAATGAAGGTTTTTGCAGAGTATTTAGAAAACAGATACCAAGTTTTATTTACTTATCTGGTAAGGTAGCAATCACTAGGAGGCAAATTCAGTAATATTCCCTTATTGTCCTTGTCCTAAACCAAGCTCAGTTCTTTGCTTATTTGAAAATGATAATAAGAAATGCATATTAGCTGTTAGAGAAAGGTTAATCAACTAGGGAGAGAACCCAAATAGTCAGATCATAGATTTCACTGTTGTTCTGCTGGTAGTGTTCCTGACACTGCAAATGCCTGAAGAGATCACAGTGCTCCTGTTTCCTTCTTTTAGGGAGAATTAAGTTCCTGCCTCTGCGTAAAATATGTTTTCTTTGAGAAGTTATCATCAGGCTCACTAGGCCAAATTTTCTAACTCTTCGGTGTTATGTCTTCATATTACTCTTGATAATAATGAATGTAAATTGTACAAACCCCATTTTTTCTGTGCTTGAATGTCTGAAGGAGAACAAGTATTGATACACATATGAAAAAAAAAGCTCCTGGCTGAAAGAAGCTCCTAATGGAAAATATTTTTTCATGCTCCCTATGAAGTACGGGATTAAGAAATCCCAACTTTCCTTCACCAGCCTTAGTTTCACTTTTGGCACTGAACAGACACATTTCCTTCCTTCAGTTTAGCTTTTCAAGTAAGAAGAACCTCAAGTGGCGTAGATGAGAAGTAGTTTAAACGTTTTTAGAAGTGCTTTTTGTCGAGAAGAGATGTGGACTGCTAGAGTTATGCTGAACTCTGTGCAGAGGAACCGCTGATATTGAAGGTCATCAGTCCAACACTTTCTATTGAACTGTCCCATCTGGATGAAAAGTGGTCAAGGGGAAGCCTGATCAGTGAGCGCTTGGCAGTGCAGAGCTTGTGGCTGACTGTGTAATGTGACCAGCTTATGCTCATCTCAGTGGTGTGCGCTTTTCTGAACGAGGGGGGAATAAAGCTATGAAGAAAACGAAATTGCTTTGGAGCTTTCTTATGAGAGATGAAATTGATAGCAGCTAAAACGTGAAAAGAGTCTAATCAGAATGGAATGATGTATCAGGGGAAAATACAACAAGAAAGCAAATACATGTGAAGAAAAGAAATGAAAGTTACATTTTTGATGGCTAAAGAAAAGAGAGAAGATGATACTTGGGCAGTCTTTCTATGAATTTTTCATCACATCCTGAGAAAGAAAGCAGTGCCACAGCTGTTTGGGTTTGAAACGAAGAATCTTGTGATAGCTGTGATGCTATGGATGATGCATAGATTGCATGGAGGCTCTGTGCTTGGTTAATACTCCATTTTTATCATGCTTTAATCCTATTCTATTTACTGTTAAAAATAAAGAAATGAAACCAAAATGACAAAAGCTAAGGCATCATAATCTCAAAGGTTCTGAAAAGTATTTTCCTGTGCATCTTATGCTCAGAGAGACTGCCTTCAATATGGACACCCTATTTTTTAACATCAGCTGCAGGTCCTGTGCTCCTCTTCCCCAATCCCCTGTTAAATTTCTTTTGACTCCTAGTAAATACTGACCTCAGGACCCTTATTTCTTCAGTTCTGAACTAGGAACTTCAGATATAAGACCTTTCAAAAAGGGAATGATGGTTATTTGGCCTATTTTATCTATCTTCTATTGCCACTCCTGCTCCTCATGTTTCTGAAAGCAACCCCATTGCTAGCAAAAGAAAATAAAGCAAGAATGAAATTGCACAGGCCTTTTTCTTTCCAGTGTATAAAGCTGTATATTACACTTGTGTTACACAAGCATTTGTATATGACAGGAGAAGCCAGCAGATTCTGGTGTGTACAAAAATAGGTGAAAAGCTTTCCCAGCACAGTGACAGTGCAGAGGTTTTACACAGCTCAGGAAGCAAGCTCCAAGCCTCTCTTGGAGCTTATTCATGGAGCATTCACCAAAGCCAAATTAAGTATCTCAGTACATCTTCTTAGAACCTGGAAATTAAATAGAGCTGTATAATATTAGAAAGTAAAAGATTAATCCAGTTTAATGCTGGCCACAATAAAATGTCTCAATATGCTTTCAAAACTGAACCATTTTCTATAGCCAGAGGTGTTCTCTCAGTTACTTTTTAACGTAGACTTTTATCACATAAAATTTAAAAGATTTAATGTAAAAAAGATTTGAAAAGCATTATACAAGTATTAATGGTTCCCCTGAATTTGTTAAATTTATTCCTTATTAGAGGGAATTATGATGTATAACGCTTGATAATTTCTGAGAAAGGACATAATTTTAACTTCAGCTGTGTCATTTTATTCTGTGAAGCTGCTTATTAGTAGTAGCAGTGGAACCTTGCAAGCTTTATGCATTATAAAAAACAAAAAATGTGAGCTGCTGTCTAGGCTCGTAATAGTCCCTGACGTAACAAAGTGTAGGCTGTAAGGCTATGAAAACCAGTACCCATCAACTCAACAGGAAAAACACAGATGCGACAGCTCAAAACACTGATTCATTATATCCCCAATCTGTAACTAATTTGCACTGCATAAAAATAATTTAAGTTAATGTCCTGGTTTCGGCTAGGATAGAGTTAATTTTCTTCCTAGTAGCTGGTGTAGTGCTGTGTTTTGGATTTAGTATGAGAAGAATGTTGATAACACACTGATGATTTAGTTGTTGCTAAGTAGTGCTTACAGTAGTCAAGGACTTTTCAGCTTCCCATGCTCTGCCAGCTGCACAAGAAACTGGGAGGGAGCATAGCCAGGACAGCTGACCCAACTGGCCAACGGGGTATTCCATACCATATGACATCATGCTCAGTATATAAGCTGGGGGGGTGGCCAGGGAGGAGTGATCGCTGCTTGGGGACTGGCTGGGCATCAGTCGGTGGGTGGTAAGCAACTGTGTTGTGCATCACTTATTTTGTATATTCTATTATTATTATTTTTGTTTTCCCTTCCTTTTCTGCTCTATTAACTGTCTTTATCTCAATCCACGAATTTCACTTTTTTTTTCCCCCTGATTCTTTCCCCCATCCCACTGCGGGGGGGGGAGTGAGCGAGTGAGCGGCTGCCTCCTGGGTTAAATATGAGCCTTGCAGGTCATTGTCGTTTAAATGTGTGAGCAGAATTCCCAGTTTCCAGAGAAAACCTTGATCCTAATAAGCTGAAAAATTTTATCATAAATCTCAGTTTGTCTTCTTACCTGCACTCCCATACACACATCCAAAAGGAACTCTGATGAAGAGCATAGAGTTTTGCTGGCATGAATGAGAGGCAAATGTTGCCCGATGCATTTAATCAGAAAAGCATTGGCTTTCAGATTCACCCAAGGGTGATATGTGTTACTTTCCTGGGCAGTGTGACATTGCACATATTTTTGCATGCCAAGTTGCATCAGGCTGCCACTGAGAGCAAACAAGTGAAATAACAAGTCCCCTTGGCGTGCCATGGTATAAAATCTGTGATCCAGATTCTCCTAGCTCTGCACATAGCACAGTTCAGAGCTAGAGGGGTAAAAAGACAGCCTTTTGCTGCTGGAACCTGGTCTGCTTAAGCTAGGTCCTCAGGGAAAATATAGGGAGCTCACTTGTACCAGGACACAGCAGCTAGGAATCACCAGACCATTGGAAAATATGGATCAGTCCTTTTTGCAAGTGACCAAGGCCACTTTCTCAACTGTGTACCTGTGGGAAATGGTGCCACAGCATGTTCTTTAGGGGAACACCTCTGAGAATAGCTGCACTGGCTTTGAGACTGTGGAGACACACAGTATAAAGTATTGCTTCTAAGCTGCAGGAAAAAATGGGGGAAAAAAGGGCATGTGGCATTACCCTTCTCCAGTGGAGTGCCAGGATACAAGGAATGTATTGCAGCAAACAATTCTACAAAGCTACATTCTTTCCAATAAGCCAGTAGTTGAGACAAGGACATTTTTTGCATCTAATTCCTCATCAAACAGTCTCTACAAGTTGTCCCAAAGTAAAGCCTAAGGGCAGACAGACTAATCCCTCTTGATGTTACCAACAGAAATGCTGTACCTGTGCATTATCATTTCTTTCAGGGAAAAATATGAGAAATCAAGAGAGGCCAGACTACGTAGACTCTGGAACGTCCTTGGCAGGAAGGATTGATGTCCTTTGTCTTGTGGGTATTTGTGTATTTTCATCATTATTAAGGTCCTGATTCAGGAAGGTAGGGAAGCCTTTTCATAACTTTCAGCACAAGAGGATGCCTAATTTTGCAGTGAATGACCTCAACTAGAATACCTCTCTGAAGTACTGGAGAGCATCTGCTACTTCTTTGTTATTCCCAGATGGAATAATCTATAACACCTGAAGTGATGTTTCTGCTAAAAGTGCCTGGCAGTCCAGCAAAGTCAGCTGTAGTTTAACTTTCAGATTTGGATGCAGTTTGACTCCCCTGCAGTAAATTTTTAATATACATAACATATTCAGAGAGCTTTGGTGTTGGTTTTGGTAAGGAAGGCAACAGGCTCTGCCAACAAAGCCAAGGTGGTGTTATGACAGGAAGGGGATGATATGAGAACATGTCACTATTAAAAGTGCATTATAGTTAAACCTTCTGGATTGTGGTGTTGGACAATGAGCTTCAGGATTCTCATTGTAAATCCAACATACTGTATTTGCCTAAGCTTTCTAACAGCTCAGCATACAGGTTATTTCAGTTACAATATAAGAGAAATAAAAGCTGTACCTTACAAGTCATTCTAATACCTCTGCATACTGGATTTAAGAACAAAAAGCCAGCCTCTAAAATAAGTCATTCTGAATTGTCCTTGAAAATTGTCAAAGACTAATTATTCTGCTAATGTTGTGTGACTTACTCAAAAGCTATTTTTACCATGAAATTTCCCTCACAATGAGAACGCTTCATTCTGCTTCAGTAGTTAGTGATATGTCCTTGAAACATAGGTCCTAGGTTTTGAAATTATCAAGGGCTTTCTAAAGTGCAGACCAGTTTACTTTGTAACTGAACTGGTTCTCTCTCTTTCCGTCTCATTGCATTTAACAAAAGCAAGTTTTCATAAGCAAACGCAGAAAATTACCACAGTGCCTGGATTTGAAACCTTATGCACTTATAAATATATGTACATATGTGAAATAATAAATAATAATATTGTATGAATTTGCAAATATCTAGATCTTTTGTACAAGATACCAGAACATAAATGTTTATTAGTAGATCCAAATATAACTATACTAGAGCGTGTTGTCCTTTTCTTCTCTTGTTATTTAGTGCAAGTAGTTTGGTTATGAAGGTAGTAGTATGATGTCTTAATGTCAACAAACACTTCCTGAATGGTGCAATCAGGAATAGCTGTACTGATTTCATACAAAACATGTTGATTCTCACCAGAAGGCAATTTATAATTTGCTTTTCTAATGTGGACATTCTGTAAGATACAGAGATATTTCTATTCTGCAAAATACAGAGGTCTTTCTGGATGATAGTAAGTATTTGCATATTTAAAATAGGGATTAAAAATTCTAGGAATGTTTTGGGAGGAATTTCTGGACAGTGATCATGGTTGTTCTTTACCAAGGAAGTATACTCCGTTGCATTTGCTTGGACTCAAATGGAGCTTACAATATTGGAGAAAAGCAGATCCGTAGTGCATGTAAAAAAACTTATTTCTGTTTGCAGTGCTCTAACTTTGGGCAAGGATTTCTAGACAAGCCTGTTCACCTAATTCCATTGAACTCCCATGATTGTCCTGGCCTTATTTTCTGTTGTTCTCAAACTCTTATGTATGTTTCTTTGTGTATGTGGGGGGAATGGAAGAGTATATGGCTTACCTTTATGTAAAACCTTTAAGTTTTCAAGAAAGAACTCAAGTGGGAAACAGCTGTTGATCCAAAAATTCTGAGCAATTTATTTCTTTGGCATCTTCAGGCAATATTTTTCTTCAGGCCTATTACTTCATGCCTATATCAGTTATGAAAAAAAGTTTCTAAGACATTTAAACCTACAAGATAGAAAGAGTATGGTGGAGAAAGGTGGTCCTTCTTTACACTGGCATTGATGTTCTTGTGGTAATACAGGGTCCCTTGATTAAGAGTTTGTTGAATCCCTTTTGAAGCTGTACAATAAATCAGTCTCTCTCTGGAAAAGTTTGAAAGGGTGTAAGCAAGGATGCTGTACACAAATACCTCAGGGATATTTACTAACCTCTTCTCTCCATCATCAGTCACTTCAGCTGGGCCAAACTGACAATGTCTGGAGGTCACTTGGTTAATGAGACAGCATTAACCCTTTCCAGCATTATGTTATACCTTCCAGTCATTAACACCCCTATCAGATTCCCAGCTACCAATTCTTATCTTTAGGAAAACAACCTTAGAGACTTCTACAGGGACCAGCGTGAAAGTCGAAATTACAAATGGATGGCTTGAAAGCTTGGAATGAAGAGGAACGATGAATCGCTGTTGCTTGCCACACTTGGTTGTAATTGAACCAGGAATTACAATATTATTACAATATTATTATTGTAATATAATTACGATGATATACCAAGTTGGAGGAGGCGAGCAGTTGTTAGGTGTAAGAGGTAACTTTGTTCATATTAGACCTGTTTTGGAAGGATGAGGATTGTTTTTGCAGGAGGCCATGTGTGAATGAGGACACTTGAGAGGGGGGTTGCAATATGAGTATTGACATATAAAATAGTGGATTTATGGGCCTTAAGTTAAGATAAGCAATATTAAACACCTCACATTCTGCAGTTCAGATAAATAGAGCAATTTTTGTGTTATCTCTTTCAGATAAGCAGGTCTCTGAGAAATGTATTGTTGCAGTCATCTGTAATTGATAGCTTACAGCTATGGCTATCCATTTGGCACTGAACCACGTAATGCAGCCTGTCGATCTAGAGGGCATGTAAAAATGAGTCGCAGTAGTAAAATCTTTCCCACTTTGTCTTAGCATGGGTCAGCATTTCATTTAGCACTGTGGTCTGGTCAAAATGTTTGTCTGTCTTTAAGTTGGTGGGATCACTTAACTCTGTCATGGTTAATGTCTTTGTTTTTAAAGGTTTTTTTCCTGAGGTTGGCTGTAGATTAATTTCATGGTTTCTTACTTTTAAAATTTTTTTTAGAAACACCTCATCTTTAAAGGTAATCATTTTTTGATTGAACTCCTAGTTTTACAAAACATTTGTGAGGGAATTTCCTTTTTCACTTGTAAAAATCACAGAAAGGGAGGACCCCTACAGATATCCTAAGATTCTCACAAAATTGTAGCTTTGATTTTCTGGCCAATCATATTCTGGAAGCCACTCTCTGCTCTGTCCTCTCAAAGAAGTATATTTTGTTTCTGCACACACTGTTATGCCTGCAAAAAGTGGAAAATCTGTATGGAAAATCTGAATTTCAAATAGGAGTTCCTTAGATCAGTCTTCATGTCCTGAGCAGCCTAGAAAGACAAAGCGTAAGGTAAAAAAGCAAACACCTGTACTCGAGATCAACTGTTTGGGGAGTATCTGTGCTTCATTTACAAATACCGCAAGTACGTAGATGTCTAGTTAAAACTAGCCCTAGTAAAAGTGAAAGCTAGCCTTATACTAAAAGCTCAATGGTAACTCTCTTCTGCCCAACTTGCAATCCATTGCTATGGGTGAAAAGACTGTCACTGACTTAATTAGGAAGCTTTAAAAATGAGCCATTATTTAACCGTGGCATCCTGGAAGGAAAACAAACAAAGAAACAAAAAGCAAGTAAGGGAAGGTGTTAAAAATATTCTTTAAGGGGTTGTAAAAGTTTTATCAGCTAGATGACATCTGTGAGGATGACTTCTATTTGTTTGCTAGTTAATTTATGTTGTTTATTTCTTAATTTCTTATCAACTACAATCTTCAGCAATTTCTTCCAATAAAAGTCCAGCTAGGGATCTCAAAAATAACTTCAGATTTGCTGTTGTGTTCACATTGACTAGCTTCAAGTTTTATTGTACATTATTCAAAACGCAAATTTGGTTGAAAGAGTAGAAATGGTTATAAGCCTTGCTTTGTGTAGCACATATACCACCAGCTTCCTTCAGTGGATGAGAACTCACTCAAGATTTCTAGAGTATGGCTAGTCATCAATACCAATAAACTACTTGCTGGCAATTGGTATGTGGAATGAATCTGCATTTCTAAAAGGTAATTAAATTTTACTTTCCTTAATCCACAGACTGTACAGAGAGTTCTTCTCTCTTACTCAGGTGGCGAGGAAGGCTGCAGGCTGTGAGTAGGATCGATCGAACTGCATACTCATCTTCTCTTCCGAAAGCTGTTTCTTATTTATTGTAATGAACTTCGATATGAAGAAGCCATGTGGAGCGTGCTGAGCGTGCTGATGAAAGGTGGTCAAATGGTCGGGAATGATAAATAATGTATATGTTTGCAACAAAGATGTGCATTTCTTAATTGCAGCCTAAACATTACAGCATTTATGTGGAGATTAATACACCAAAAAAGAGATTCCTGTAAAGCTTTGGAGGTTCAACTCTTAAACGTCACATCATCACTGTATCTCCATTTCCTCAAATGCAGCATAAGGAGTATCTGAAACCAAAAACTGAAAAGCATCTGAAAGGACTATAAATTGCTGTTAATATTGCTATCTACTCAGAGGAAACCAGTCTAGTTTAACTGTTCAGTGGTGTGTTTCCATTCATACTCAGACCTATTTATACAGGAAGGAAAAAGACATTTTATCTTCTTTTATTTTTAGAAAACCAGAATAGTTAAAGAAGCACAAACTGTATCGATTTGTAAAAAAAGGGGAAAGATGATGTTATATGTTTTAATTAGCTAATTTGAAAACAAAGACATGTTTTATGGATTTTACTGATAGAAACTGAAGTAAATGAAACTGTGGTTGACTGGAGGAGGCCATTTTTTATCTCAATAAACTGTTTCTACATAAGATACATAGAAGGAATACAGTTTGATACCCAGATAGAATAAAAAATCTGTAGGGATTAAGTTAGTAAAGTAACCAGTTTACTGGCAAATTGAAGATGTTCTGCCCTGTTGCTAGAGGTTCAAAGCAGATCTCAGCACTGGTGATGCTCATTCAACTTTGTTCTAAGTTTGCTACACATCCTTTTTACCAGGTTTCTCCTCTCTTTTGAAGTCTCGGTCTTGTCGTTTACTTTTGATTTTCCTGTCTTTAGCAGAAAAGGTACCCCAGACTTGATGGATAAGCAATACCATCGTTCAACATAGATGTTAGCATTGATTTTAATATTGTTTAATCATAGGTAGCTCTCTAAACTGACAGAAGTCCTCGAAATTATCCTGATTTCTCTCTCCTCTGCCCTACCACTCCTTGAACTGTATCTTATGAAATGTGTTGATTTGAACTTTCCTGTAATAGCTTGCCAAATTGTGTAATCTAACTTAGAAATGTTAAGCAAAAACAAAGGTGTATGTTAAGGTTTCAGTCCTGCAACTTTAAATTGTCCTCAAATCACTCAGCCAAAACAAAGTGGTGGTTGCAGAAAACCTGCAGAAAACCTACAGAAAATAATGGGCTAATGTTCCTGAAGAAAAGTAGACCTGACTCTGCCTTTTCTGAAATCATTTGAAGTTTTGCAATTATTTGACAAAAACATGGTTGAGGCTGTGTGTGAATAAATTGGAACAGATTTTAAGATACTGTAATCAATACTGTGCAGTATTGATAACTGGTAATCTCACCACCGCCACCCCCCTCCCCCCCCCCAGCATTCTGATTATTTCTGTCTCTGGTTTTGATTTTTTGCCTCATTTTTAATGTAGCAAGAGCATCATATTTCAGTCAATTACAACAGTATATATTTTGTTTCCTTCTAATGGGTTCTCATATCTTTCCAATGCACAGTAGCTATATGATATCTCTTAATGGCTCGAGGTCATAGACATACAATACTAAGACAGACAGGCAAGACTTTGCATTAAAAATCTGAATTACATAAATCCACATGAAATAGCCAAGAAAAGGGAGATCTTATTTCTAAGCTGCATAAGAACTCTCCTCTACATCCTCTTTGTTCTGTTAAGACTTTTCTACGTTGCTTAACGCAGAGGTGGAGGAAAAACAGGGAGAGATCAAATAATTTCATAGTCGCAATTGGCCGTGTCATTCAAACTTCCATATTCTGCAAATGTAAAAATGGGTTTGACTCCTGTTTTACATATGAGGTCATGTTTAATGTTCAGTGAAATTAATAAGAGCCTTCATATTAGTTTCAACACGCGTTGGATCAGATTATTAGACATTTGACACATGACATTCAAAATGGCACGTATGTGAGTGAATGCATGCTAGAATAATAATGAACATTTTCATACCTTCTGCCAGAAACACCAGGAAAAACAAACAAACAAACATGCTTTTCTAATGCTCATATGATTTTAAATGTTCCAAATTACATTTACTCAATCAAATCCTTGTCAGGATGAAAGCCTTGCAGGTTGTGGTTTTGGAGATAATTAATATGTTCAGGGAATTGCTATACTTCCAAGGCAGAGTATTTTCCTGTATTCAGGGAAAATATGTAGTATGTATACACCCTGCATACTATAATATTGTCTCAGACGACAGGAATATGTCAAAAGATTAAATAAATAACCTTTACAGGAGATGAAACATTCCAATTTCATTACTGGAATTTCGGGTTGCACTTAGTGACGTTCTGTTTATATCTGCATGTGTCTTATGGAGAGCTCAAGGTCTTATAAGGAGAAGAAAGTTTTGACTCCTAAGTTATCACCACTAGAAATATTTATTTATTCCTCTGGTATTTAAAAACATCAAAGATTTTCTTTTGCAGTGACATACTGTAATGATGTCAAGATCTTAAAAATAGACCATGGCATTAACAAGACAGAAGGCTGGTTTAATGGAAGAGCCATTGATAAAATGTCATTCTCACATAGCAAGTAATTGTTCTTAAGATATTATGAGGCACTAATGCCTCAGGTGTTTGCTCATGTGGGCATAAATATAAAAAAATCTGAAATACTACTCTTTGTTTATCACTAATCTGTGAAACACGAGAAGTGACTAGCCTATTAATTATTGTAATTCACTGACTGCAGTCAAGAATTATGACAAGCTTTTAGATTTAAACATATTTTGAGTAAATCTCAACTTGATATATTAAAATCTTTTAAAATGAACAATTCTATAGGAAAAAATACCACAGGTAGCCTGCTCACTCTGATGGACAAAGAACTGCAAATAATGAACCTTTAAAAATAATTCTTTTTCCAGCAATATCTGAAGGATTTTACTTTAAGAAGTAGCCCAGAGTTGAAGAAAGCTGGCAAATGAAGATCAGTCTGGAACAGTTGTGATGATTCGCAGTTTGATCTCCACTGAGATTCTCAGGGGCAAAGAATCCTTTCAGAAATAGTGAGGGAGGAAACGTGAAAAGGTGATTTAGAAGCAGGTTCGGCCTGAGGTAGGCATACATGGAAAGATTAATTTGAGGGAGGGGAGAGGCTTGATTAGGTTTTCTTTTGGAATTCCCAGTGTTTTCCTCATTTCCTGCCAGCTGGAAATACTACAGGGAAGGGGCCGCTCATCCACGGGGAAGCTCTTCCATCCCCACCAGAACCTGACTGACCATCACCTCCGTAACAGCTCTCTGAGTTGTCTTCTGCTTGCACTAAGCAAGGATGGCAGGGGCTCATACACCAGCACCGTGCTCAGCACCACCGCACACAGGAACTGAAAGTACAGGGTGCCTGAGCAGTAGCCCTCAACAAAGAAGGATCCCCAGCAGCTAAAAAGTATTCAAGCTGACACTGCTAAAAAAGTAATCCTATCACTGTATTTTGTCAGTTCCTGACCTAGTTTCAAGTCTAAAACAAATGCCTGTTTTAGACTGGTAGGCAGAGAAAGGAAGTTATTCAAGTGTTTTAGAACCTAAAAAAAGAACAGATCAAGTTCAATTAAAAAAATCATCTGGGATTTGAGGGAAAAAGATTTTAATTTTATTTAAAATTTATATGGCTTAGAAAAGATGAAAATTCCTGTTCCACTGCAGGTAAGTGGGATGTTCTTCTCCATTCTCATTTATCTCAAGTACCAGATAGGGTAGCATCACCAAGAGGTCTGTTGAAAGAAAAAGAATATAAACGCTGAAAAATTACATGAGGAAAAATAAAATTTTTTCTAACTTCATCTGTTTGTAGTGCTACTAAGCTTAGTCTTAATGATTAATTTTTGGGGTCATAGTGCAAGTTTAAAAACACTTAAAACATCCCAATAGTGTATTTTACTCCAAATCATAGACATGTACATTCGCCCCACCTTTCGCTTTAGCACAGTTTCTTGGGGGGAGTTTCTTTGGTTCTTCCTAGGTGAAAAACGGTGTTTCTAAGCACAAAATAACATAGAAAACCAAACACAGTGTGACTACTGATATTTTCAGTAATTTGAAATAAGAAGTATCAATGTTTCACCAATTTTTAGCATCATGGATTCAGTAATACATTCTAATTTTGTTATCCCTGCACAAAGCTGCCAGTGCAAACTAGCTGTTTTAACTGGGTTGAGAGATCCTGCGTTTTGCCAGGCTACTTTTTCACTTTCTCCTGTGCTTTAAAATGCTCCTGGCTTTTGCCCCTTCTGGCTTTCTTTGATTTGTATACCTGAACACATACCTGTGCAATCATATCTCCACAAATACACACAGTTTCTTGCATCCCTGAATTTCCTTTGCAAACATTCTTCTGCTTTTCTTACCTGCTTCGTTCATTTTTGCAAGTGTATGTACACTGTCCTCTCCCCCTCCTCCACCCCAGATGTGATAATAAGGTTCAGTGGATAGCTATTCAGAAATCATAGATTTGAAATGAATGGTCCTTTTTTGCAGTTATCATCTCAAAAATGGTTCTTTGCACAAGAAAGGACTTCTTTCAGAGTGATCAATCAGCGGTGCCTTGTGTTGTCAAAAGCTGTATTGGTACTGTTCAGTGGAGCACATGCCAAGAGCAATCTAAAGCATGGTGTGGTGTATAATCTACACGCTGTACATCCACATACCTTACCCCAGTGTCTGACAAGCATGACAGTCTACCTACAGCACAGTATGCTGCTGCACACAACTCCAGAAGCTTCACGGAAAGAAATCACAATCTTATATGCTGCACATTTGCCACAATACGGCACTGCAAAGCAATTTAAGATATACACCGTACTTTCAGGCCAAGGAATTGCACCTACATTTGTGCCCACCATGTTCCGAAGCGGAGATAACTAGGAGATACATTACTTATATCTTGTAAGTTTTTTTCTGTGCAGTCTTGGGTTTAACTTAGGTGTGAAGCGGAGCTGAAAGCACAGTGTGAATTTAATCCTAACCAAGATACACATAGGGAGCACAGTGGTCTCCTGAGCTGTGAGGGTGTGGAGGCTGCCATCCAGTCTTTCTCGGAGTGGCCAGAAGTGGAGCTCAGCTTTGGTTTCAGTCCCACTGGGGAAGCATAAGAGATGACAATCACTTTCGAAGAGGCTGTTCTTCACAGTATGATTTGGAGTCGACTATTTATCCTTTAGAGTGCAAGAATAAATAACCTTTTGTAACAATGAATAAAAAAGAACAGAAGTAAAAATGACCTTAACTCTGAAAAATTGTAATGTAGCCTATGTATAGCATTTCTCTATTTTAACTATATCAGAAGCCTGAAGCTTCAATGCTATTGTTACTAAGGTTAGTCTGGCATTGAGTGTTAAGTATCTTAAATTAATAAATTTTAATTAACTGTAATTCCTAAAAGAATGAACAGATTTCTGATTCATTCTGTACAAATTCATTTCCTAATGAGTCAGTGTGGTAATTTTGGGAAGGATACATTGTAATTTTCACGCATATCAAAAGATAGAGTCCCTGTTAACTGCAGTGCTGAAACCAGTTAATCATAGAGCTATCCACAACCTTCCTCTACTCTGTGTGTGTTTATATATAGAGAGAATATAAATGCATGAATCTATGCTTAGTATTATTTTTTACTGTTATTATTTGAAGATAACTTCCAATATACCTGGTTTACAAATAAGCAATTACGTATATTCTGGGATTGCCAGATGCTTGGCCTTAACTTCCCAAGATACGTATTTCCCTTTTATTTCCCTGTAAATTCATATGTATCTGGATAAAAGCTGTTTTCTAACTGTATATGCATTGTCCATATGGCTAAAAAGCTGTTAAATATCTGGAAGATTATCCAGAGCAGCAGTGCAGTTAAGCTTTATGTTCAGTGAAGTGTCATTATTTTTTCAGGATAGTAAAAATCAAGGAATATTAAATGGAAACAGATAAAAAGTTGTTATTAGAATAGCCCCTTAATTAGCCAGTTTGATTTCCTTTTTGATCTTTTCAATTAGCCAATAAACTGTCTTTAAAGTAATGTTATTGGGCAAGTACATCATGGAAAATCAGTTATTTGAAAGTATTTTAACAAGCTCTCAGCCATTTTTACAAATGTAAATGTACTGTAACCCGTAGCCAACTGGCTAAGTAGCCATCTGCTGTATAGATGATCGCTCTGATTATGTGCAAAGACAGCAGGTCTCTACTGCAAGACTTTATTTTATTTATAAGGCTATATACATTGGCTTCCATTCTAATTAGATTTTGCACAGCTATAGCAATGTAGGAGGCACTTTAATAAATGCTCAACAATATCTATTCCTCTGCCAAGTTGGGTTAATATAATGAGATGTCCTTTACAGAAGTGTTCCAGAAGGGATTGTAAAGGAATTGTTTACCACTTGGTCTTATAAGGAGTTAACCAGGATTCTGTAACAGCAGAGTTTGTAGATGAAAATCACATGCTGAATTTTGACTTGCATTGCACTATAAAACTCACATAAAACTGTTAAACTGTGGGGATACATGGCTTTACATATTAATCATCCTTGGGCAGAACTTCTTTTCTCTAACACCTTCTCAGATTAATTGCAAGTACTGGAAATGTTTAGAACCCTAAAAAAGTATTTTTGAATGTGGAACCAATAGCTGCACAACTGTTTCGACTCTTACTGCTCTGGAGGTAGGCGATTCAAACCCTCCGGAAATCGCTGCTGCAAGAGATCCTTGCAGGGACACCCGTTCTGATGACTATACAGTGAAATTGTAATGATTGTTCTGTGTCAAAGCCAATAAGCCTAGACTTCATGTTTCTATTTAGCTGGCTTTCATGTTAGAAATCCTGATTCTTAATAAGGACAATTTATCCATTAACTGGAGTAATTATACGGTTTCGAGACCCTGTATCAAAGATTAGTTGTTAAAGAGACAATGTCAAGTGGCTGAGGACCTACATGTCAGTTTTGTTAGACAGAAATTTTTCCAGGATGTTTGTTATTCCACTGAAAACCATGTTTATCATTTTTCTAAATGTCATTGAAAATTTCAGTGAGGTCAGCATCGTGCTTCTGAATGTGAGGAAGAAAACGCAGTTGCACATAAAAACGGGTAACTGACCAGAGTGAAACATCCAAAGCAAACAGTGTGCTGCAGTTATTACATTTTTATATACTATTTGTTTTAGTAAGTAAAGGTGAAATGTGCTAGTGTGCTAAAGAAAGAGGGTGCCACTTCCACAGCGAGATTCACGTGAATGAATATTTTATAATAGCTCACGACAAAGACGTTATTAATGATAATAAAATCCATTCACATAATTAAAGGTGATATTTTCCCTTTAAGTCGAGAAACAAACAGACAAAAAAGGTCAAATGAAAATATATGCAAGCCTAGCAATGAGAGGTAGATAAGAAACACAACAATCAAATCTCTAATCTGAATAATACTATTTAAGTTGAACATGTCTAGGTATTAGGTGGTAGCCCTAATTTGCATTAAAATAGGTTTAAAAACTGCATTACAGAACTACTACATGATAATTTCATGTAAATTGTCAAGCAGGGAATAAAAAGGTTTAGGAGGTTTACTACTTATTAGGAACTAGCTAAATGGCAGCATCCTTAGCTTGCCAAGAGGGAAGCAACACCACAAACATGTGATACAGTATGATAGAGCGTAATCATAGCTGAGACGAAATGTAAGCCTCTTAAAGTAACAAATACCTGATTGGTTTAGCATTGCTGCCAAAAATAAAGGCAGCGCAGGCTTCTGGGTAATCTGGATGTGCAAGCAATGGAAAAAGGAATGAATATAATGGCTCAACTGTTCAAAGAGGTGCCAGTTTATTGAATTTTAAAAACCATTATATTGATTCAAATAATTTTTCCCTGCACTTTTCATTGTCTTGCCTTTCAAAACTATCGTTTCGTGGTAACCATCCCAATCTAATTACTTCTTTCTGTAATTATGCCTTTTCCACTGTCAGAGTTTGACAGTCTCTCTCTAGAATGATGCGTCATGTTGGAGAAATACGGAAGAGGGGAGCGTGCCGAACTCCTCCATGCAGTGGCAGATTCAGTGTGGCACGATGGCAGCGTGTACTCTGCAGTCCACGGCCTTAAACACACACAACCTGTTCAAACACAATCACTTTATTTTATAGCTCTATTAGTTCCATGGGCAGCTTGAGTCTGGGGAAGGAAAGTGCAGGGGAAGAAAGGGCAGTCCTTTACGCTCAAACAGCTTTCCAGGAGAGAAGTATTTCCCTAGAGATATTTTTCTTTATGTTGTTTAGTTTAACTGTTTCTGTAAGACACCAACAGGTGAATTCAATTTACATAGAACATCTCTGTCTTCTGTCGTTTGTTTTCCCCCACATCTGTGTCCTCACTCTCTAACTCAGATACCTCTTCAGCTGTCCTATAAATACTACCATGCATTGCAATGAGGCAATCTGATATTTAACTGCTTTCTGGAAATAAGCAGAAAATTAATAGGTTAAGTGAGTGTGCTTCAAAGAACAAAAGGGAGAATGTTCTGATAAGCATTTTCCAAACCCCAGAAGCTGAGTGCAATTGCTTATACTATTGCAGCTGAATAGGAGGGTATTTTAATTGCATCAGTGCTATTAAGTGCTTATGATTCATTTTTTCTACTTAGTGTTTTATCTCTAAACTTAGCGTAATTTCTCCACCTCTGACATGAAACTCATAAACTCCTTGGAGGGATACATTCAAATGTGTGCAGCATGGTCTCATCTTTCAGAGACAAGAAGTATTATAATAAACGGATTTCATATGTGAATCTTTAGGCTGACACTGTAAAATCGGAGATTTTGTGTGAACATTAGAAATCCCTGTGTGTATTTCTCAAGGAGCAAGAACCATTGTGCTGCAGGCCTGGTTTTTAGAAGTGTTCAGAACAGAATTGTAGCTGAAGAAGTGGGCCTTCTGAAAACTGGCCCTGGGGTTTTATTCTTAGGAAGTAACAGGAAAACTGAGAGAAAATGAAGTTCCTGATATAATAGAAAGACAGCATTTTTTTTTTTTTCAGAATAGAACATGTTAATTTCAGCAACATCTTGTTATTATTAAAGGAAATACAACATGTGAATGAAACAGTGCAAATCCTTCACCTTCCTAGGAAAAAGTTACTGCAAGTGACAGTAGATATTAAATGTTTAAATGGCAGTTTCTGTCTCTGCATTACAACTTCGGTGTGCCATTGCTTATGTTTTCAGTTTGCCCGTTAATTATATCTCATAATACTAATTGTACGTTATTATACACTTATGGGGTTTGCATGCATGCATTTAATCCAGTGTGTTCAGTTCGTTTATAAAACCCATCCACATTAGCAGTCTTTACAGTGAAGTTAGCAATGCACAAATAGGGAGTTGGCTGAAAAACACTGAAGAATTTGGCCCTTTATTATCAAACTAGTCTTTGCAAATGACTGTCTGAGACACAAAGGAAGAGGCTTTGAGGAATGACAATAAAATTCCCCAGTGAAATGATTTGATGAATAGTTGAAATGATGCAAGTTCTAAAGGGGTGGAAAGCAATGGACTGTCTCCAATAACATACTTTCAATGAGAACTCCAGCGACTGTTTCTTACCCTTTTAAGGTACTTAATGCCAGATTTTTGTCCAAGGCCAGTGTTTTTCATATACTGGAGATTATGAGATACTTGAGATATAGATATTATGAGGTATAGAAACAACTACTGTAAGCTTGAAGTTTTAAAGTACTATGCTTACTGAATATTTCCCCTTAAGATAGAAAATGTCCCGAGTGTTACGTGGTAAGTAGATATCTCAGAGCAGACCTTAGAATTTCAGCTGTAAAACATGTTGTTTGAATTTTAAAGCCACACTGGATCAGTACACCAAGGAATGATCAATCTAACATGACTGAGATGGACATGAATGTATAAACAGGTTGGTATTTTCTGTCTTCATGTTCTTGATTCTGTGCTTATGCTTATCAAGAGAAAAAGAAAGAATATATCAATTTCTTTTGGGAATGTCCCAAATAGAACGTGAATATTACAGGGCAATTTTTAGCTAAATTGAAATTCCTGATGTATGGCAATGTCCAAGACTAGAAAATAACCTTCTATCCATTCTGGTGATTTCAAAGCCATTTTGGACATCACTGATTATTTTTCTTGATTTATGACATATGTGTTGCTGAATTTTGTCATTTTGGCTTTGTATAGCAGAAAATCCCATACATTGCATGAAAATCAATATGAATTCCAAAAATACATACATTTTCCTCTTCTCTTTTTAACTTGCGCGGCAGTGATTGATGGGCTAAGTCTGCGGGCAGATTTTTGTCTTAAGAGAAACTTTAATTCACTTAGAATCTAAACATTGTTTCTGAGGGCTCTTAGCTACTGAATGCAATTCTTATGAGACATGCCGACCTTGATGTACGTACAGTCCTTGGCAAACATCCTGGATAGATTCCGGGAAGATGTGATTTCACTTCACAAAGTCAAATATGCATATAAAGAGTATTAATAACTAGACATTTGGGAACATTCTGAAAAATATATTGGTTTAAGCTTATTCTCAATTCTGAGGTGATGTTAAAAACATCAATTTGGACCCATGCATGGATTATATAAAAAAGAATAACTGTACCAAGATAATAGAAAATGTGATACTTCTCAGCTATTGGCTTTTATGAGTCAATACGGAGAAAACAGGTAATGATCTCTATCTCCAAGGTGCAGAATCACTGAGATTTGTCCACAAGAAAAGGAACTCATTTACATATTTATCTGCAAAACAGCAGAATAACAGTATCTAACTACACAGTAATCTGTGCATTTAACTGATAGATTTGCACATTTAAATAATAAGTATTTTTGGTTTTGCTTCCTGATCTTGGTCTTTAGTTTGACAGTAAGTATATCTGAACTGAAACATTTCAATTATAATGTTGACACCTCATGGTTTCCTTACTTTGACCTAGAATATCATTCAGCAAAATACTTCATAGGTGATTCTCCCAGCCATGCTGAACATGCAACAAGTTGCTGTTCAGTAATATATGCTTCCACTGATTAAGTAGGAAATGAATGTGAAAAAGTTGTCATAAAAACAATCTCTGAATGAATCTCTCAGCTCTGCATTTTCTCTTGAGTTTCATGTCCTTTTTTTTTCCTGTTACAAATCATTTTACTTGCCAAACACATCAACCATAAGCATCTTACAGCAGCTTGATAATGGAATGGATGCCCCACTTTCTGTAAAGATGGATCTAGTTAAAAGGAAGCTTTGCAGAAATGATAGGCTTGACCCTCACCTTGGTCTCACACAGATCATTAACATAGAGTTTGATTTAGTGGCATCAATAATCTTTCTGCTGTCCTTCCAGTGTGGAGGGAATTAAGTTCCCAAATCAGCAATTTCTTTTAGACAGCATACCAAGCTTTTCTCATCTATGTAAAATTTTATGTCATCTCTTTAAGATTATCTATTAATGGAAAGTGGCTGGCACAGTGATGCATCAGATGTACCAAGACTAATAGCTATTAATTTACATCTTTTTTTTTTAAAAGATTTTTACATTTTGGCACAGCAGTCAGGTGACTTTTGAGTGAAGACGTGATGGGTTGGTGGAAGTTCTATCTGATGTAGCAGATATAATCTACAGTTTTCTCTAATACAGTAGATCAACCACTGTGACTTAAACAGAAATATAAAAAAGCTGTGGGTTTTCATTTTCCTTTCTATATAAGTATTTCATTTTGGATAATGCATAGCCTTTCATTACCACTGTTTCACAAATAAATCATAAGTCACAAGTAATAAGCTTCAATTATTTAAGCTCTAGTAAAACCCATACCAAAGTACTTCCAAATGACTCATATTGTATGAAAATCTCTCAGTAGTTGCTCATCTGTTACTGATAAGGGAGGCACAAAATAAATCATAGCAATATGATTTGGGTAAAATTTCCTAATGCACCTAAATGGCAGAAGATCTGATTTTTAGGGCATTGAGCTATGCAACTATGTGGTCAGGCATTGACTAGAATGTAAATGCAGATTCAAGTAGGATTTAGCACTTTATCTTCTACAAGCATTTGAAAATTCTGTGATAATTTCTCTGCAATTTCTAAACATCTAAATACTTTTGTAAGACTTGGATTGTAGAAGTCAAAGGGTAAAGAGACTTAAAGATCTGCAGAAGTATTGAAGAGTATAGAGTTTGATTCAAGAGGAATTGAGGGATCAAGATTTATGATTAAAATTTTTTAGATACCTAAACCCCCAAAAATGATAGGGCCAGGATTTCCCCAGGTTCCTAAAGTTCTGTTCTTCTGCATGCACAGAAGATCTCAATCTTATACTGAGCAGCTTAGGTCTTTTTCTTAAACTGCCTTATTTCTTTATCTGCTTGATATCAAGGAACCTAAAACATAAATCCATCAGTTCCTTTGGGTTTTAGTTCAGGCTTTATTTTCCCTGGCTGTCTACAGTCTCCCTTCATAGTAAAGCCATCACAGATCCTGATTACAAGAGTATGTTTTGTTTATTTATAAGCTTTCAGAAGCTGCTCATCATTATTTTTCTCATCCCCTTTTGGCATTAATGAATGCTGCTTTAATATACTTTGGAAAGGGAGTAGAAAAATATTATCCCAGTTCTGAAGAAGAAATGAGGTACTAAGAGGTGGAGGGATTTGTTCTAGTCACACAGCCAAACACCACATCAAGAAGATTATGAGCCAGATGTTTACATGGCCCTCACCATTGCGGCACCTGAGCACCTAACTATCTTCAGTGCACTTGCCCTTCCTAACACCCCCATGAGATAAGGAAGTACCATAATACTCAATGTACAAATGAAGAATTGAGTTACAGGAAAACTAAGGGTCCAAAGGTAAAGATACTTAGAGGTTTATTATCTTGAAAATTTCCAGACACCCTATAGGAAGGAAATAGCTGGAGCAGGGAATTAAACCTAAGACTCCTAAGCCTTGAGCTGAAGCTCAAACTGCTGAACAACCTTCCTCCTACTACTAGGAAAACTCCTGCTGTTCCATATCATACACTATCTGGGTCATATCCTGACTGAGCTTGTTTCTTTTCTCTACTGGCATGCTGCACAGATACCCATGCACAGACTGTTAGGTAAAGAAACTGATTTATTGGGATCATCTGCAAAGGTTAATACTCTCATAGGGAATGCCATTTACAGGTTGGTCATTCACTGTTTAGATGGTCATAGTGGTTTCCATCACAGACATCTTTGTGACAGCTTCTTCATCTGGGTCAGGTGAGACTCCCTGAACTGTTGTCCAGTGAATTATTGTAATTCAGCTACCCGTGGTCCAACATGACCATTCTGTGGTCTATTGACCATCTTAAGCTATGTACAAAACGTATCTTATGAAAACATATTATGTTATGAAAATATATCTTAAGCATCTACAAAAAGTGTCCTATCCAGTAATAAATACATCCGAGCATAATATAGAGCAGGAACCAGAGTTCTCCATCAAGGAGTTCTGTCAGTCAGCTGATGATGATGTCTATGTGAGACCAGGACTGACTTGCAGGTGTCCTTTATCTGTCCACCAAGAATCTCACCTGGACAGAAATGGGCTGGGGAGCGATCGTTACTGTCCTGTTGATGACTGAGTGTACTGAGTGTGTGCATAGATGCAGCCCTTACACCCAGCTGCACTGTTGTTATAACTAAGGCATACATTTAAATCCATGGGTTTCACCACAGGCTACACCAGCATATGTTTTTTAACTTTTTATGCTTTAAAATTATCGCCATTCATATCCCTGGTTTTGGAGGGCTTCCTGCCAAATAGCCATTTTCTTACTCAAGGCTCAGCCGGTCCTTTCTGGGAAGCACTATTTCTGCAGAGCCCAGCTTTTCAGCGGCACCCGGGAGAGCAGCGGCACCTGTTCTTTTGGCAGAAGGGATATGTGGAAAGAACGAGCAGAAAGAAAGCATTGTTTTCTACTGAGTTTCCCCTCATGTTATTGTTTCCAGATGAGTCAAATAAACAGCAAAGATTCTTGAATAACTGAGTGACTTGCATGTGCTTTTGCATATGTTTTAATGCGTATTCCTGGAGAGAGGAATCAAGTTTTGTGCCAGCCTTTTGCAACACAACCTTTTGTTGTTCTTGTTTTTGTGTTCAGCATATTTTATTTAAAAAAAAAAAAGAAGTGCTGAATTGAACTCATTATGCCTCAGACCTCAGAAATTGCTCTGTTTTCCTGACCAGAAACCAAGTAAGAACTTCAGAACTGGGCCTAATGGTTCTGTGATTATAATGTCATATTATCAGTGTGTTCTTTAAAATGTCAGCATGAGGAGAAAAAAGGCTATGGGATATTATTTTCTCATTATTGTGGTGCTCCTTCGAATACTGTAAAAAACATCAAACGCATATTAGAAACAAAGGCGGACTGAGTAAATGAGATCATGCTGAGGTCTTTGTTGCTCTGGCTAGATTGTTTTTGATGTCCGAATGAGCTCAGTAACTGGCTTTATCTCTATCTGGGACCGCAATGCAGCCTGCAGCCTGCAGCATCAACACGCCTGGCCAGACAGCCAGTAATCGTGGCTGAGGTTCTGACCTTTTCAGATTTCCTCACAACTAATAAGCAGTTAAGTGAGAACTTTTTTTCCTCTCCAGAAGACACTTCTCATACAAAGCAAAATACTAGAAATGTTACGTTTATGCAAAATTCAACTAAAGTTTCATTTGTCTTTTCTTCTTAAGAAACCTTATTATGGAAAGCACCTCAGTGTATGAAGAAACACTTCCCTGTTCAGCTGCTTTTCACAAACCGCAGGCACGGGTGCCTCACTGCTCTGCATTGCAGAGTGGCCTTTTCAAACAAAATGCGTAAATTTCCAAAAGCATTTTAGGAAATTTTCAGTGTGGAAATTAGGTGTTCAGTAGTGTTATCTCCACTGAGAAGTATCTGAATTTAATCACAAGAATTAATAGATAGTACTTTTAAGACCGACCGATGTGCGAACTGGTTAACCTGTTTCCTCTGGTTGCTGCACTCCTAGTGAACAGTTGTCAGTTATTTTCTACGGCTTTCAAGGATATCATCTGTCAGTAATTTGGTCTCTCTGTTGGCTTTTAGGTAGGAGAACATCTGTCTTCGATTCTTAAGGATCCCGCTTTGAGCCCTCTATCCTTAAACATTTGCAAATACATCCCAGTAATATTAAGCCTCCAGGGTTCTTGCTGTACTAACTGATAAGATCCACTCCAGTGTCTTGTAAAGTATGTGTATAGACATAATAGTCTGGCCAAAGCTAACATTTTTCAGTGGATGTTATATGATGCCTTGAGTGCTATAGGCCTCGAGATAACAAGGGTAAAAGCTGGTATGCCTAATTTCAACATGAGAACTGAGAAAATACATTAAAAAATTTTAAGAAAGGAAACTTGTCCAATTGCGTAAGGAAACACTTCTCGTGTTTCTAATTCTCAGCTAACAACTTGCAAGTTTACAATGACTTCATGATTAAACGTGCCTAGCAAATGCTTTATTGAAAATCTAAAATGTCATAACTAAAATGCAAGTATCCCTTTCCAACTTTATTAACAATAAATGCCACAGAAGACAGCAAAAAAAGCTGTAGAATTGCATTCCACTGTCTGCAACTGGACCTGCATGTGAGAATGATGCATAAGAAATAAGAGATTTGCTTTGAAGCTTTTTATTGTCTGTGATTGTTTATGAGATGGGTGAGATTTCTTAGGCCTTTCTTTAACTGACCAGAATGCTTCACTGAATAAAACAAGCAACTGAAATACATAAAGCAATCTTCTGCCAACACCATGTATTTTCAAATATTTGCAGATTTTTGTAAATGCTTGTCTTTTCCAAATTTAAAATTATTTCAATTAATTTCAAATAATTATTCCTTGATAATGCAGAGATTTTTTTCTCTACTTCTGTTGCTTGCTGATGAAGTATAGATGTATGTGGGTCCTAGATGTGTTAAAACGTTATTGTTCAACATGGAAAAACTCTGGCTTTGAATAGAATGACTGACTTGAGTTGGTGGCTGAGTGTCTGAGGAGAAGGGGAAATTGTGGAAGCTTTCTTGCATCCAGACTGGTGGCTTTGAACCACTGTAGAGACTGGGATATTTGCTTTGGAGTAGCAGTTAAGGTACAAAGGTGAAAGGGGAACAAACTTGCTCTTTTTCTCTGTGTTCATTACTTGAGCTCACTTCTTGTCTCTTACTCTATGTAAATCTGCAGCAACTCCGTTGAAGCAAAGGTTGTCTGCCAGTGTGACAGAACTGAGGTCAGGAGTTCAGCGACCATTACTAACGCAGGTGCTCTACATCCTTCTTCCTTCATTTTGACCAGGAAGACCTATGGCAGTTTTCATCCAAAATTGCTTTTCTCCTTCCTAAAAATTATAAGTAGGGGGAACAGAGGAGAAGTTGGGGGAAAAGGAAAGGGCCTACTTCTGTGTTCTTTTTAACAAATGTTTTTCCTTCTAACAGTGATTGAAGAGATTGTGATCAGTCAGAAGTATCAATAAAACTTTCATAGAGGATGCCTTTTTTTTTCCTTCTCTCTCACGTTTTTAGATCCTGTCTCCTAACTTGAGAACCAGGGAGGGCTACGACTATCTATGCACAGCCATGGCGATTCTACGTGATCTTTCTGATACCCAGTACCTGTGGCCACCTGTCAAATATGTGGCTAGCTCCTCTGGGTGAAAATAATGGTGCCAGGTATTGATGGGAGGGGAATCCAGAACCTTTCCATTAAGTTGCAGAATCTTTTTGCAGTTACTGTGTTCAGATACTCTTTTGTTCGCCTTGGGGATATTTGCCTGTACTTAGAGACTTGGGGTACAGGTTGAGCTTAAATCACAAATGCACCATGCATGAACCCTTTCCACAGGGCTTCATTTGTGCAAACAGATATTTGATGAAAATGTTGTTTGCACACACGTGCAGTGCAGGATGGTTAGCAGTCGCACACAGTGTTTACCACAAATATCACAGTGCCTCTTTGTATGAAATATATATGTTTGCAAGGTAAGGAGCATGTCTGATAAAAACTTGTCTATTCTGAATTTGTGGATTAAGAAGAATGGATACGTGTAAAGGCATGTATTTGTCACTGGACCAGGGGTGAAGTATAGCGATTATAAAATAGATAACTATTATATAATATACATTTTCTATAGTGTGCCTGGATATATAAATATTTTATATCATAATTGTATTGCATATTTTGAATATACAGTGAGGATATACTTGGGGATACAAGAACTAGCACTGCTAAGAGATTATCCCTTTAACGCAATCCAGCCACCTTGCTGTAGGAGTTGGCTGTGCGACAATGGACAAGCTTTTGAATTAGCTAATGTTGCAAGTCATTGTATGGACAGAAGAAAGCACCATAACAGTGTAATGTATTGTTATCACTAGAGAAAGAATAGAAATTATTTTGTTTTGCTCTGCCAGAGGAATTCTTTTCTTGCCGGGACAGTCAGTACAAAGGTGGATCTGAGTATTTAAAACTGTGTTGCCATAAAGGCAGGCTGTTGTTTTCAGTAGCTGGTTTCATAGCTATGCCAGAATGATTAGGATTTTTCCGCCCTGGTTTGTGCCTCCACTTTTGATTAGGCCTCTTCTAACTAGGAAGGGTCCTTGCTGACTATTTGTTGAATGAACCTCAGCAATGAGGCACCCGTATTTGCTGCAGATGGAGAACTCAGCTGTGCTGTGTGCTAATTCTGCCTACAGCTTAGATCCAGCTCTACATCTACCTTCAGGCACCATAGACCGTGTATCTCCTCTATGGCCATGTTATCCAGCATTCCCATTTCTTCTGCAAAGGGGTAACGTGAATGTTACTATCTTGAGCAAATGATGCCCAAGCAAATGTAATGGTGTTTGCGCATTATAGCTATATTTCGAAGTTTTGTGAAATTCTGTGTGGTTTTTCTGTCCACTCAAGTAGATCATGTAATCTCTATTACGAGAAAAAATAATTTGCACCTCTTAAAGATTCCCCCCACGGTATTTTTTTTGAAAGATGACATGATTAAAGTTTCAATTGCTTTTTGTGTTTTAATACCAAGATAAGGAGACACCTTTTTCACTTTCCTCTTCTCCCACAACTCCTCTCACTCATCTGATCTATCTCTGCAGTGCAAAATGCCAGTTATTTTAACCTTGTGTAATAAGACACTTCCGATAACAGTGCTAAAGACGCAAGAAATGTTTTCCTTGGAACTATAATTTTCTTTTTGAACAAAAATTAACACAGAAGACATGTTTTCTGGCTGGCTGGCAGCAATTAATCAGAAACTCCTGTGTACTAATTTATTGGAATCAGTTTGGAGTGTGTTATCTGATTTATTTTTAATTGAGTGATCAGACTTAATTTCTTCGCACAGATAAAGTTACTCACGTTTCATGTTAATTTTCTTTGGTTTGAAGAGGGACATTTTTAGCATTGGAGGGTTTTTTTGTGGGTTTTTTTTTTTCCTGATTAATTACACCATTGAGGTTCAGGCAGTGCTGGGGCTAGGAGGGAAAAAAGCCTCTTTTCCTATTTGCGGCATTCCAGTCCAGGCAGCTCTGCCCTGAGTCTAATTTTGTTCCCTTGCCAATCGCTGCTAACGTGAACGGGAGGAATCACTTTCTGCCTCCTTTGGCTCTGTCTTTATCAGCACTGATGCTTTGAGGGCAGTAATAAAGAAGCCCTATCTTAATGACATCAGGAATAACCTTAATGGACTGGGAGATGGTTAGGAGTAACTTGCTGTTTGTGATTGGTTTTGGAGTGAGGGTAGGGGATCTCAGGCACGCAGTAGAGAATAAGCCAGGGAACTACTGGCTACCTAGGTGAGGGAGCAGGGGGAAGGGGGAGTGAAAGGATTCAGTAGAGCCTTAGGGAAAGCAGCTTTCTTGAATGAAACAAAATGAGTTAATTTTCTTGAAACTTCAGGCCCTTGAAACTGCAGGCACTGCACGTGCAAGCTTGAGAATGAAGACAAATGTTATAGGAGACCTTGACTGATTCCACGAGTACCAATTGAATCTGCTAGTGTCATTTTGGTTTTTATAGCAGAGGAAAGAGATTCTTTTTTTCCTTTCACCTGATAATTGCTTTGCTTGGGTTCTCAAGTTCCTTTCTGGCATCTTTTACTCAGTACACATACAGGAATTAGTTTTTCTGACTAAACTTCTTCTAACCATGTAGATCCTGTGCTGATAGCTGAAAGTGAATTCCTTAAGTCATACGAATATGCCAGAATAATATTCAGTCTAGCAATAGATCCAGCCCCTGAGTTGATATGTCCACCTTTTTCTTATAGTTGAAGAGCTTTGGGTTGTCATCACTTCAGTTATCCCCCAGCTTAAAAACAGACGTAGGCCTAATTATTTTGCATCTGGCATGTGATTATTAGAACTCCTGACGTGATGACAAGATTAAAAAATTAAAAAAAAAAAAGAAAAAAATAATGCCTAAGCCATTTACTTTATTCTTTTCCTATCATCTGAGCTGCTTTAGAGGTATTGTGCTGTCAGAAAGTAGAAAATAGATCAAGGGGAGGAAGAAGAGCTTTTCAGAATCTGTAGTTTCCCTTTTTTAAAAATAAATAATTACAGACAAATAAAAATGTGTTTTTCAGTATAAAGTTGGCTGGCTTAGGCATTTTAAAGTGTAGACATTTATTGGTTTGTTGCCAGTTTAAACTTGGCCTGGTGTGGCAGAAATTGAAGATAAGCTTTGGGCTGAATTCTATGAAACAAATTAGTGCTGTCAGCTTTGTTCTTATTGCTGAATTGCTTTTAATCAAGAGCCACGATCATGACAAGTGCTCTTGTTCATCAGAAGATCTGAGAGGGCCACTGTCAATTGCAAATTGAGTATGAACAATGTTCTCCCTCTTGGAAGAAGCCTCTTGGCCACAACTGGTGAGACAAATGAGTGGGTCATTGCGAGGGGACGGCTGCATAAGCTCTGGCTCTCTGTGGGCGAGGCAAAGACATAAATCTCCAAAGATCCCAGTCTGGCACCTGGCCTAGTCATTCCAACCACTTGATATTAAGAAGACCTCTTGTGTGGTTTTGGAAATCAAATATCTTACCTTTACCAATGCTACCGCTCCATATGAAAAGCATCATAACCTGTCTATATTGTTCGCTGCAATAGTTACAGTGGCCTGAAAGAGGGGGTGAGTAAGAATATACTTGATGATCAAACTTATTGCTAGCTCTGAGAAATCCTGGAAAATTTCACTGTTGACCTACTTGTCTGTGAATTTGGATATATTTAGGATAACACTGCGCTTTAGAAGAGTACAGTTTGGGAGAGCCTGTCACATGGTCTCGTATCTTTTCAGTCTATCGCGGGGATACACAGTCTTACTCATTTTAATATATAGCCCTGTAACTGCTTTTTCTATAACTGCGTCCCTTTGCATATTACCTTGAAATGTGGCCAACAGACTTGTGTGTAATCTAGAGAAGAGGTTACGTCCTAAATTAATCCTCAGTTAAAGCATGGTAGTTGTTATATTGTCTTGCATACTGCCATTAGGAGCTTCCCCAGCTGCATTGCGGCGAGAACTCAAATACTGGTTTTGGCTGGGATAGAGTTAAATTTCTTCCTAGTGCTGTCTTTTGGATTTAGTATGAGAAGAATGTTAGAATGCTTAGGCAATAGGTGAGCAAGGAAAGTACAGTAAGTGACTTAGCATCACAGATTCTGAGACTAAAAATAGTCTACTATATTTAATCTTCCTAGCCTTCCCCCCTCTGAAAGTGTAGGTTGCATAGGATCTGACTCATTTGCTTGCCTCTATTTTTCCTTTTGTCAAAGCTGGGTTTTCGGATGTGACAAGCATGAGCCATAACCCCCAGTGGTGTAAGTAGGTCTAGAACATACTCCATCTCTCTGAAAACAAGATTGTACTTTCTAAGTATAGCATGTAAGTCTACAATAAACTTTCATCAGTAGAAAAAATTGATCTGAAGAGTGAGGTGTTTTTTGCTAGATTATCTCCTTATCGCACTGACTGTTTTGAAGCTAGCTTTTATTTCATATTGAATCTGGTTCAAACAGAAAGGAATTCATTATTATCTGGTAGCATTATAGTTGTCATCTAAACTTGAAGAACCATAACTTGTCTTCGACATCAAATAATGCACAGTTCAGAAATAAATACGTTAATAAGTTTTTTCTGTGTTTTTTCCCCCCCTACAAACTTATATCGTTTACTTATGAAGCAAGAGTAGTTACATTTGTAAGAAAATGGAAATATTTTTTGCACATGGATAGTATACTTCAGATTTGTTGGATGAAATTCCAGTCACAGGAAATTTTGCTAGGATTTTCAGTGGGGCCAGGACTTGATGATCCTTAGTGAAAGCCAAATTGTTTTTGCCCTGAGGCAAGTGTATGAAGGCGACAATCACGTACAAAAGAAATTAAATGATGACCAAATTGTTCAGCTCCTTCCTTACCTTGGCTGAGATTTATCAAACTTTAATAGTTCCCTGGAGCCCAAAACCTTGTTCTTGTAAGTGTTCACGCTTTGCACTTTTGAGCCTGAGATGCAGTCCCTCATACTAAGCAGCAGTAGACATCAGGCCTTTTTCAGGATTACTCCATCGAGTAAAAGAACGCAGCATGAACAAGATTCTTTGAGGAGACTGGAACCAATAAAGCCTAGTTTTACTTTATGGGTATGGTTCATAAATAAGTAAACTTAGTGTAGTAAGGGGCTTGGGCATGTATCAAAGTTTTCTCGTATTTTGGGATCCTTAATGGCCAGTGAGCTCGAGGTCAGGCTGTTGTTCTTCCCCCAGCAGGGCATTGACCATCCATCTCCATGCAGCTGCCTATAGTATTTAAACCTGTGTAACTTCATTTATCCTTGAGACCTTTCATATTCTGTCCTACTGAGCTGAAATTGGTCTGAGTTGGGAACACACACATGCAAACGCAGACAGGCATGCACATGCGCAGACACACGATGAACACGATCACATAAGCCTGCTGAAGCTGGAATCCGGGGTTACAAAATAGGACAGTATGGGCAGAGAAAAGGTTATAGATGAGAAGTTCTGGGCTTAACTGCAATCCTTGTCTTATTTTTGGTATTGGGCAGGAGAGAGTCTAAACGCGTTTCAGTCTGGCTCATCACTATATTACCATGATTTTATACTCTCTCTCTGTGTCTGCCCTGGGCAGGACTGACCACCTAACACAATGACTTCTCCTCTCTGATCCGCACTGTGATTGTACCTCACTTGACAAAAGCTTACTTGGATTTTCTCTTTCCAATGAAATCGCTCTCTGAACAGCATGTTCCCCGGCGTGTGTAGAGATTTCTGTATTTTGTCTTCAGTGCTCCCATTACTGACATTGTCATTGCTTTCATTTTAATTTTTATTTGGGAAAGTGCCACACAAGATGGTCTCAGGAACTGCCCTGAAAGTTAGTAGGAAAAACACTTCTCCTGGGTAACATTAAAGAGGAGAACACACACATCCAGTTCTGTGCGGCTTAACATCAAAGACCTGGGAAATCATCAAAAGCCTCTTCCGCCATCTTTAGCCCTAGGGACACTTCCTGGGCTGCTTGTGAGCTTTGGCAGAAGTTGTTAGCATTGCCCTGAATGGTATTCCTTATCCTTCCCAAATTCTCTGGAGTTTAGTAATATAATATCACTGTTAGCTATATGTGAAATTTCTTGCCATCATCTCAGGGCTAAAGTTACAGGAAGCAAGGACTATAGCACTGCTTAAACACAGTAACTCCTGCTGTTTTCAGGGCTGTTGTTTCTGAACGTTGTGAGCTTGTGTATTTTTTTGCCTTAGATCTGCTTAGCTCTGGAAAACAATAAAACAATTTAAACTTGATTCACAAAAGCTTTAATTCCATAATCTCTTGAGATCCAATTTAAGATAGCGTTCTGCTGTCGGTACAGAAAGCATCCCAGGGGTCAGATGTGATAACAACTGTGACTGAAACCAATAAAAGGAGGATGAAGGATTTATTCACTGGTATGTCACTTTCCTTCAAAATAAAATTATCCAAAACCTTTATCTGTTGGAACAAGGAATAGATTTCATAGATGAGAAATTAATAAATGTTGTGTTATACTTCTAACAGTTTTGTGTCTCAGTATTTTTGCTACAAGTTTATTCAAATCTGCTTGTGGATCACTACTCACAATTCAGTGATGCTGTGTAAGATTCAGTAAGTAAACTGACGCAATTGTAATTTACCAGTTGTCCTCTGATTTTCATCTGGTTTTAACCATTTCATTCCACTTAATTAATACCTAAAATAACACGTATTGCTGCCTCCATTCCTGTGAAAGAGTGTATGAAGAGATTAAGCTTTATCTTTTGTCCAGAATTTTCACCAACTTGATAATAACCCCAGATGAACAGATAGGCATTGACAGAAATGCCAATTTCAATGATTTGAAGGCACTTTCATGTCTTTTTTTTTTTTTTCCCCTTTATTGTTGCATTTATTACAGCCTTCACCACTGCATTGCACTTTGTGTAGTGGCCGCAGTAGACATCCAGTTGGTAACCCACTCTGTGCACTCCCTCGGAAGGAAGTATTGTGCGGGCAAAGCAATTGTGAGCTGAACTGTGGGATCTGAAGAGTGGAAGACAGGAAGAAATAACTGGTATTTTGGGCCCTGGGAGATGAGTTTAGATCACAAATCAATGACCACTTTATGATACCATTGGGGTCGTTTTAACTATTAGCAAGAATTGCTCAACTCAAGTAGAGCAGAATGTCCCCTTTTCTTACTCCACAAGTCATTAATACCACATGTGGATCCTTTGTTCTGATGAGTTGACCTTCTCTGACTTTGTTTTTACATTGTACGATTTTATGTGCCACACATATGCCATCTATAGTAGTATATTTACCTATGCTTCCCGCTGCCCCCCTTTATTCAATTCACTACTGTTTGCCTTCATCTGGGGACTGACCCAGACCTACTCAAATCATTGGCCTAAATCTATGTGAGTCCTCTGAAGAACAAGACTTCAGTCCTGAGCAGAGATCAGAAACAAAGTATATGCATGACTAAGCAATATTTTCAGACTAGCTGAGCTCCAATGCAGTTATCAACTGAACTTGAATTAATTAAGGTGTAGGAACCTGCTTGGCAGGTTTTGAAGTTATCCTAAAAAAAAAAGAAAAAAAAAATCTAACATCAGTCTCCTATGCATCAGAAAGAGGAGATGAAAGGAAGCAAAGAGAGTGAACACATCTCTGCTTAAATGAGCAGTGCTAAAATAGGGTGATGACAATGACATGACCTATAGCTCTTTAGTAATGAGAAAATCCTTCATGTGCAGTGTGTGTTTGCCTGTGCTGGGCTGAAGTCAAGCATTGCCTCAGTTGGCTTTTAATGCCCTGGCTATCGTACAGAATAGAGAGCCTGGGTAACGTGCAAAGCGTTAGATTTCTGAAGTAACTAGGCTACCACAGGATGATAAAACACAGGTTTACCAAAGAGAGCTATTGATTATTTCTTGTTACATTCCTGCCTAATTTGCTTTGCTGATGTTTGGTCTACAAGAAGTTTCACGTATAGGCTAGAAACTCCATTCAAGAAATTTTGGGTTGTTGAAACAAGTCTTATATATCAAAACTTCTGGCAGCTCTTTTCTATTTGAAGGGACCTCACGTCATGCTATGCCTGCTGGCGAGCTGCAATAGGAGAGCTCTCATCTGTGGGGCGTTAGGCACCTGTGCTGAAGCAGGGATGGAGAAGCCCAGTGCATTTTTAATTTGTGGGAGAGTTACTGAAGTCCTGTTCAGACTTGAAGTGGACCACAGAAAACTTCTTGTGCGGCTTCCCCTTGTTGCTTCAGTGTGTAGCGAAGACATAGGCACCATTTTTACAAAGTGACCAGAATTTAGAAGAAGACACAACGACAGACTTAATCATCCTGCTGCAGTGTCATCATGCTGATTTTCATTTACAACCAAATAAATATTGGGCTAATTTTTTCGTGGTTCTTTTTTTTTGCTTGCTTGCCTGTATGGAAATTTCGCAGTGCCACAAAACAAGCCCTTGGGCTACGCGTTAATGTAAACTTAACATTCATGAGAATGTTTCCAGGCACTGAAGTCAATTGGGGGGGAGTAGCTCAGGTCTAGTAAATTGTCTTAGCCTGCAATACCGAGTGGCTTTGTGCAAACTCCCTGCTGCGATGGGCCCCTGCAGCCAGTCTAACTGGCAGTCAGGGCTCAGGACCCCTCCAAGGAAGTGCCAGTTAGAGCTGGCTAAATTTGTGCTGGGGAACATGGTCCGCAGTTTGCCAACAGAGAGGGTCACATGCATGTGCAGTCCGGGGTGTACGGAGGAGAAGCTGAGAAACATCTGAACTAGTTGACTGACTACCAGCTGGGTTTGCTCTATTTGGCATTGTCTTTGAGACACCCGTGTATTTCTTACTCTGGGTGTCATATGTGAACCTGAATGGACAAATCTGATTCTTAAATTTGGAATATGCACACTTCATTCACGGTGAATAGTCAGAGTTCAGTCAGTACAGCTACAGACCTTTTTGCCAATTGGATTTATTTTTGAAAAATTTTGTTCCTTTGCGTAATACTGTTGTCAGCTTGCTACTTGCCTGTATTTGTTATTGCTGTTGTTGCTGTTTTTATCCAGTGGTGCAGTTTGTACCTGATATTTGGGAGAAGTGAACTATTTGAGTCTAAGTTTTAAAATGAAAACCAGCCTTTCCAATAAAAAAGGGGAAAAGACAGACAAGAAATGACAGGCTTCCACAGAAACGCCTAAGGTCCTTCAGGGCTACCTGCAGTAAGTACAGTTTGCTCCATAGCACTTACAAAACACAGCTGTTAAAATAAATCATCCCCTGGGTTTTTCTTTTGCCCATTATACAGCATCCAGTCTCCCATTTTGTCTCTTTTCTGTACTTAACTTACAGCTTTCATGGCTTGTTACAGTTTTTCTCCATTTACACAGACGTTGCCAAATATGTCTATAGAGACAGTAATTACATTTTTAATTCATTTTAGTAATGCCACTTATTTTTGGAACCCCTTGTGCAGATACCACACACTGGCTTTCCTCTGAACAGCGGGCCTATTTGTTTTATGCGTGCATTATGGGGAAGAATATGACACAGCGCATGATGGTTTTAGACGTTAATAGTCAGAGATGTCTATAAATAAAAAGCCCTTGCAAGTGATGTTGAAGATCATTGCTTATCCTGCCAAGTAAAAGGCCACACTGTGATGAACACTATTTACAGGACAATAAGATCAGGAGGCAGGTCTTTATTAAAGCCTCAGCTAAAAGCTCTTCAGGCTTTTATCAGACCCTTGATCTTTCTCGCTAAGTTTTGTTGTAGGCTACAACAGGTTTCACATGAAAAGGATTTTTGACCTTTCCATGCATTAAATAGTAACCACAGAACATTTTATTGTAGTTAACTTGAACTGTTAATGCATGTCAATTCAAACACTGTAGTTCCCTTCTAACACTTTCATAAGTGTTTCTTCGCCTGTGTCTACATTATATTAAAAAAAATGGACTCTCCTACAAAAAACAGCCCTAAGCCTGCTCAGTACCTCACAAACACAACAGAGGTAGATTTTAAGCGTGTTGCTTTAAGCAAGGTGTTTCTTTAACTGAAGTTGTGTGTCATGCAGACGTCTAACAAGTCTCTGGACATCAGAGGAAAGTGTTTCCACACAGGGAGCAAGATCTGGAAAAAGTTTATTCTATTTATTCTGTACCGTTAGTACAAGAAACTAATTACAGAAAAGTAATAGGAAGCATCAGTCTCCACTTTTGTCCTAAGTGTGAGATGTGAGTAGGGGTACTGCTGCCTAGAAGAGAAAGATTGATAGTAATTTATTCATTTTATGAATCTATCTAGAGGTGGAACAAAAGCGTTCATTTAACTACCTGTCGAACCACTAGCACACCACTTTCTGAAACATCCAAAAAACGTTCTTTCTTACAAGCACCATTAAAGAGATATTCCAGCTCCAGTGAGTCACTGTAGCAGACACACAGATACATTTTGTGTGATATTTTCTGAAGCACTGTTCTGCAAATGTTAACTGGGGTATGGTGCCATTCTTAGCAACTGTAGAAGTGCAATTATTAGAAACATCCAGCCATGGAAACATGAATGAAGGGTATGAGAAAGGATAACATGATTTCAGCATTGTTTAAAAAATGTAAAGCTCTATTTAGCTTGGACTTAGGTCTCATAATAACTAAGGGCCAGTAGCAGGGCTTATGGTGGTGGAAACGCTATTATTGGTTCTAGCTAGCAATTTTCTTCTCTGCTATGTTGTAGTCTTTTTAAGAACATACTTCCAAACCCATTTCACAAAGTGCTATATATTTAACTGCCAGACATACATAGAGCCATAGAATCATAGAATGGTTTGGGTTGGAAGGGACCTTAAAGATCACCTCGTTCCAACCCCCCTGCCATGGGCAGGGACACCTTCCACTAGACCAGGTTGCTCAAAGCCCCGTCCAACCTGGCCTTGAACACTTCCAGGGATAGGGCATCCACAGCTTCTCTGGGCAACCTGTTCCAGTGCCTCACCACCCTCATCGTAAAAAATCTCTTCCTTCTATCTAACCTAAATGAACCTCTTTCAGTTTAAAGCCATTACCACTTGTCCTATCACTACATGCCCTTGTAAAAAGTCCCTCTCCAGCTTTCTTGTAGGCCCCCTTCAGGTACTGGAAGGCTGCTATAAGGTCTCCCCGGAGCCTTCTCTTCTCCAGGCTGAACAACCCCAACTCTCTCAGCCTGTCTTCAGAGGAGAGGTGCTCCAGCCCTCTCACCATCTTTGTGGCCCTCCTCTGGATTCTGTCCAACAGGTCCATGTCCTTCTTGTGTTGGGGGCCCCAGAGCTGAATGCAGTACTCCAGGTGGGGTCTCATGAGAGCAGAGAGGGGGAGAATCATCTCCCTCGACCTGCTGCTTTTGATGCAGCTGAGGATATGTTTGGTTTTCTGGGCTGCAAGTGCACATTGCCAGGTCTTGTTGAGCTTCTCATCAACCAACACCCCCAAGTCCTTCTTGGCAGGGCTACTCTCAATCCATTCTCCACCCAGCCTGTATTTGT
This sequence comes from Calonectris borealis, assembly GCF_964195595.1. NCBI lineage: Eukaryota > Metazoa > Chordata > Aves > Procellariiformes > Procellariidae > Calonectris > Calonectris borealis. The sequence goes on from NC_134315.1 coordinate 54,917,551, forward strand.
GCTTGAGGTTGCCCCGACCCATGTGCAGGACCTTGCACTTGGCCTTGTTGAACTTCATGAGGTTCGCAAGGGCCCACCTCTCAAGCTGTCAAGGTCCCTCTGGTTGACACCCTTTCCCTCCAGTGTGTTGACCGCACCACACAGCTTGGTGTCGTCAGCAAACTTGCTGAGGGTGCACTCAATCCCATTGTCCGTGTCGCTGACAAAGATGTTAAACAGCGCCGGTCCCAATACCGACTCCTGAGGGATGCCACTCGTCACTGGTCTCCCCTTGGACATCAAGCCATTGACCGCAACGCTTTGAGTGCAACCATCCAGCCAATTCCTTATCCACCGAGTGGTTCATCCATCAAATCCATGTCTCTCCAGTTTGGAGACAAGGATGTCACGCCGGACAGTGTCAAACGCTTTGCACAAGTCCAGGTAGATGACGTCAGTTACTCTTCCCTTATCCACCAATGCTGTAACCCCATCGTAGAAGGCCACCAAATTTGTCATGCACGATTTGCCCTTAGTGAAGTCATGTTGGCTGTCACCAATCACCTCCTTATTTTCCATGTGCCTTAGCATAGTTTCCAGGAGTATCTGCTCCATGATCTTGCCAGGCCCAGAGGTGAGACTGACTGGCCTGTGGTTCCCCAGGTCTTCCTTTTTTCCCTTTTTAAAAATGAGGGTTATGTTTCCTCTTTTCCAATCAGTGGGAACTTCACCGGACTGCCACGACTTCTCAGATATGATGGACAATGGCTTAGCAACTTCATCCACCAGTTCCCTCAGGACCTGACGGATGCATCTCATCAGATCCCATGGACTTGTGCACCTTCAGGTTCCTTAGATGGTCTTGAACCTGATCTTCTCCTACAGTGGGCGGTTCTTCATTCTCCCAGTCCCCGCCTTTGCCTTCTGTGACTTGAGTGGTGTGGCTTGAGTGCTTGCCAGTGAAGACTGAGGCAAAAAAGTTGTTGAGTACCTCAGCCTTCTCCATATCCCAGGTAACCAGGTCTCCCGTTTCCTTCCGGAGAGGGCCCACATTTTCCCTAGCCTTCCTTTTATCACCAACGTTCCTACAGAAGCTTTTCTTGTTGCCCTTGATGTCCCTGCCCAGATTTAATTCTATCAGAGCTTTAGCTTTCCTAACGTGATCCCTGGCTGCTCGAACAATTTCTCTGTATTCCTCCCAGGCTACCTGTCCTTGCTTCCACCCTCTGTAGGCTTCCTTTTTGTGTTTGAGTTTGTCCAGGAGCTTGTTCATCCATGCAGACCTCCTGTTTTTTGCCAGATGCCCTCTTTGTTGGGATGCATCACTCCTGAGCTTGGAGGAGGTGATCCCTGAATATTAGCCAGCTTTCTTGGGCCCCTCTTCACTCCAGGGCTTTATCCCGTGGTACTCTACCAAGCAGATCCCTGAAGAGGCTGAAGTCTGCTCTCCTGAAGTCCAGGGTAGTGAGCTTGCTATGCGCCCTCCTCAGTTCCCTAAGGATCTTGAACTCCACCATTTCATGGTCACTGCAGCCAAGGCTGCCCTTGAGCTTCACATTCCCCACTAGCCCCTCCTTGTTGGTGAGAACAAGGTCCAGCATAGCACCTCTCCTCATTGTCTCCTCTACCACTTGGAGAAGAAAGTTATCATCGACGCATTCCAGGAATCTCCCAGATTGCTTTCGCCCTGCTGTGTTGTCCCTCCAACAGATATTGGGGTGGTTGAAGTCTCCCATGAGGACCAGGGCTTGTGAACATGAGGCTGCTCCTATCTGTCTATAGAGGGCCTCATCCACTCGGTCTTCCTGGTCGGGTGGCCTGTAGCAGACCCCCACTATAATGTCACCTGTCTCTGCCTTCCCTTTAATCCTGACCCACAAGCTCTCGGTCAGCTCCATGCACTCCAGCTGGTCATTGACATAGAAGACGACACCCCCTCCTCATCTCCCCTGCCTGTCCTTCCTAAAGAGCTTGTATCCTTCCATCCCAACACTCCAGTCGCAGGACCCATCCCACCACGTCTCCGTGATGCCAATAAGGTCGTAGCCCTGCAGGCGTGCGCACGTCTCTAAATCCTCTCGTTCATTCCCCATGCTACGTGCGTTTGCATAGAGGCATTTAAGTTGGGCCCCCGATGAAGCTGACTTACTGGCTGGAGTGGCAGGAGTTCCTTTGTGCCCCTCTTCAGGGGCTCTCCTGCTGGCCTGAGATCCTTCTCCAGGCTCTGGGCATCTATTGCTGGCCCTGGCATCAAACTGGTAGGAGTGGGATGGATTGAGGTTCCCCCGCAACTTTAGTTTAAAGCCCTCTTCACCAGCCTGGCAAGCCTATGACCGAAGATGCTCTTCCCCTTCTCTGACAGATGGACCCCATCAGCCCAATATGTCCAGAAAGGAGCAAAATGTAGGCAAAATCTCAAATGAAGAATTAGATAAAGAGCCCAGGAAACCTTCGGCTCCTTAGATTCAGTCTTGGGTTCATCTGTATCGACCTTGGGTGTCTGTTGGTGAAAGCCAGCACAGTGTGCAGATATGATTTTCTGTGTCCCCTGATAAAATTCTCTCTCTCTTGAGCCTCTTTGCTTTCCTCTGTGGCTTGCAGAGAAACATAACAAAATTGGGAGGTCCTCAGTGCTGAGCTGGCAGCTGGAGAGAGCTGAAATTGAATTTGTGGCAAGATCCTATCACTTCCTAATTCCATTTAGGGCAGAACTATTGGTGTGGCCTATCTTGAGGTCTTTTTGAACTCCCATTTCTTGATGAAATAAATCCGGAAGTATGATAACAAATAAAAGTAGTAGTAAGAAAGAAACCAGCAACCCTGAGTTCACAAAAGGGTAGCAAGACTTCCCCGTAATATAATGAAACAGGAGAAAAACTGCAAGTTGAGCTTGAATTTTTGAACAGAGGTTTGAAACAGCCCTAGGTTAATATATCGTGTAGACCAAATTCACAAGTGGAGTAAATGAGCATAGTCCTTGTGTTTTCAGTTGAGCTGTAGCAATGTGTTGCTATATTTTGACCTGTCTTATTCTCACAGTGCTGTTTCGCATGCTAGCTGTCCATATACACTGTTGTAGAGTGCATTAAAAAAAAAATCTGCTCTTTTGCTTTCTTAGTAATTTACATCCTCTTCGTACGTGTAGAAAGACTGAAAGACAGCTTATCATCAGGTCTGTATCATATGGGAGGATGGGCTTTAGGCTCTGTTGCACGAGACTTGTCTGAAGGAGATACACTTCGTTTTTTCCAACTTATAGCGGTCTATAGTTAATGAACGTTGTCTGTGAAGCTGCTCAACACATGAGTTTGAAACAGTCTTCCAATTCACTACATTGAAAATCAGCTAAGTCATATGCACTTTTGTAAGGGCTTACTAGGTACTGGTTTTTTTTGGATTTTTTTTTTTTTTAAATACAAATTAAAGTTCTACATTTTAGACATCTCAGGTACTAATTAAATTTTGCTGTTGCTTGATGAGCTCCATACTTTTGTACTATGAGAGTTCTTTTCATTATGTGTCAAAACATAATCCATTAATCTTTCCAGTGCAAATGTATTCATTAGTAAGAAAAAAAATCATAGGAAATCTGAGGAGCACAGACTCCCTTTCATCTTAAACTAAGTAGGTGTTGTCTAAAAATTTTAAAATAGGGCAATTGACTTGTCACTGCCACCACTGCCTTTTGACAGAGGTTATTGACCGTTGTAGTTGAAGAGGAAATAGGTGAACAAGGGTGCCATTCTTCTGCTTTCCGTCTTGTCAATCATTTAATAATAAATAGAATGATCAAATGAGGGATCATTTGGTGGCAACCAGTCAAGCAACAAGTAAGTCTTTAGAAAGTCATAATGAGGAACTCAATATTTGTGAGTACTTTGCCCAGCATCAAGGGTGAATCAATGTTAATACAAATCCTGGCACTGAATGGTGGATACCATGACATCATTTTTTACAGACAGGCTCTCTAAGAGAAACTCATCAAATCATGGCAATCTGCCTGGGCTTAATATGAGATAATTCGGTGTATCTGTACCAGCTTACCTTCCCAACCAATCCAGGTCCCACTGGGAGGAGAAAATAAATAAGACTACTTATTTTATTCTGTCCTAAAAGAAAATAATTATTTTGTCTTTTATATGACTTACTGTTTTGCGTTTGCTGAGTACGTTTTACTTTCAGTAACCTAACAACTCACATACACAGATAATTTGCCAGGAAACTTGACAGAGCTGGAAAAACATCTGCAAAACTCCTTCTTTTAATTATTTTATTTTTTAGCAAGTTGTTCATAGAAACTTTGGCACACTTCTGCCAAGAACTTTAAGTATTAAAAACATGCTGTGTTTTGGAGAATATTGTTGATATTCACTGATGTAATTTGACATATCAAAGGGTACTGTAAAGTTTGCTTCATGTCAAGAGCATATTTTCTTCTAGCAGACTGCTTTTGAAATGCTGCACTAGATATGCATGTAGGAGAGCTTTCCAACAGAAAACAAAGAGAGCCTGAAAAGATTTGACCTAAAAAAGAAACACCTGCCCTGCTGAGATCTGCCGGGCCTTTGGCCAGCAGCGCAGTGCACTTGTGAAGAAACGGGGTCTTTCCCACTTCCCAGCTATCACTTGTGTGAGGGGGAGCAGCGGTGCCTGATGTCTGGGAGAGCTGGGGCTGGGCTTCATCATCCTCCCGCTGTACCCAGGGCTCTGCCGACCCTCTGGGAGGAAAAGCAAGGAGTACGCACGACGCAGTGCTTCGACTCTGCTGCTTGCATCTCTCGGTACGGCATCCAGCAAGCTGCTTGGCTGTGCAGGGGAATGGGAAAGGAGAAGATGAATGTCTCCTGACAAAGGAGTGTTGTTTTGGCAGGGTGCAGCCTGTAGGTTCCCAGATGCTCAGAAGCCACTTCCCGCACCCCTGCTGAAGGGCTCTGGTTTTCAGTTGCTCTGGACTGACTTATAGCTACAGAACGCTGTCTTCCCTTAGATCCCAAATTGTAGGGATGCTGACTCCCAAATCGGAACTCATGCTAATTAGCTTACCAATAAATCTTTTTTTAAATGAGGATGTAAGTCAGGCATGTGATTCTTTCTTCCATTTCTTTGTCTTTTTTGCCTTTTTTTTGTTGTTGTTTAAAAAAGCATCTATGTGATTTAGTTGCTAATTAGATATACAGTAGCTAATATTTAGTAAAGTGCTAAATACCGAGATGCAAATGGCAGTGGTATAACAATGTTCTGATAATGGAATATCAGTGATCAGCGAAAATACAGGGAATTTTTAGAGTACAAGGGACATGGAGTTGCTGTGAAAAACAACTTCGTTTCCAGGCTGTCTCATCTTAATGGATGGAGGACTAGAGAGAGTTAATCTTTCTGTCTTTTCCCTTTGGTTGAGAGTGCGCTGGCTCCAGTGACAGCTACACAGGTGCAACAACAGCCAGACTGGGTTCATTTAAAAATTCAAATCAATATTAACAGAAAGTGTATACTTTATATTATATATATTTGCTCGGCCCTAGTTATTACCCAGTTCTGCACAGGAGGCAGAGCCCTGAAAGTAGGCTTTGGCAGGTATGTAAATCTCTTGGTCTTTTTGCATGCTTATCTGTTTATTGCTAGAGTACACAAAAGGATGCTGTTAGTGTGCTGCTGTGCCGTGTAGGCTCAGCCCAGCCCGGGCAGAGCTGGTATTACTCTTGCGTGGTCTAAGGGCGCTGCTATGCACGGTTCTTTGTGTCTGATTTCCATTCTGCACACCATTCCATTCTACGGCCCTAGCGTGGATGTAGCATCATTTTAAAACTTCTTTTTTTGCAAATATAAATATTGCACTGGATGAAAGCAATAGAGTCTCATCTCCACTCTAGCTGGGCAAAGGTGGCGAAATGCTTGCGCACCGTGCAAGGAGATACTGAGCAGCGTAAAGCTTTCATAGGCTGTGGCTACATGGAGGGCAATTGCACTCCATGTCATGCCCTACTTTGTTGGCTGCAGTGATGAAAATTATATTTTTTTACCAATTTATCAACAATATACCTGATCATGAACTGTTAAATCCTGTGAGACATTGGCTAGTAACTCCCACCCCAGAATGGTCACAAAAATACAAAGTTTGAAGCTGGTCACTGAGCTTTATTATTGCTTGATGCTCACAGTATTGAAATTACTTGTAGTGTAGCTGCGATGATATTTAGAAAATATGTCTCGTTAGCACAGTAGGTAATTTAAGCGCAGACACATGCTTCCTGCTGTATTATACAAAGCTACACCATAACTTCAGGATCCAGAATACTCTATACAGTATTCTGGGCTTCATTAATCCCTTCAGCCATGGGATCTTTCCTAGACTTCAGTGACCATGGGATCAGGACTTTGGTGGTTAGCAAGACAGCTTTACTAACGTGTTGTGATTAAAGAACACAGTGAACCTTGCCAATATGATGCAAGTCTGTAAACACATTTCGAAGTAACACTCATTTAGTGATATGGAGTCTTCAAGAAATGTTCAAGGGTTTTTTTTCCTGTAGCAAACTGTGGGATATCAACAAAAGAAGTCATTAAACATCTCATAGATTTCTGTAAGCTGAAAATAAAAATGTTTCATTTAGACCATTGCAAAGTATTTCATTTTAATTTCAAACTTCTTCCTTCTCATTTCTTTCTCTGTCAAGAATGTTCATGTCCAATTAATTATGCTTCCAAGTTTTCATCTTGAAAATGTAAAACCAGGATAGTTTACCAGTTTAAAACTCTTTCTCCAGACAAACAGAAGTTTAAAGTCATGAAATTTATCAAAAGAGCTGAGGTCTGCAAACTTTTCCGTTCCAGTAAATTGACTTTTTTTTCCGATACAAAAACCTTAAACAGCTTTTAACCAAGTCTCATACTGTTTCTTGCATGCACTCAATTCTGTTGGTATAACTTTTGGGTTGTTGTCATTAAAATGAGACTCAAATTGCAGTGAAAGAATTGTAAGTTTTAGGACTGCTGCAATTTCACAGGTACTTTATGTACTGTGCCCCTTTTTGAATTAATGCATTATTATGTTAGGGCGTTTGAAGGCCCATCCTTTTTTTAGCAATACCAGTTCATTGGAGCACAGCAGCAATGCAAACAAGCTTGTGAAAAAGCTACAATTTGGTAGCTAGAATCAGCAGTAAAAAAGAAAGTATTCCTTGGATTTGCTGTGTTGTAGTGATGCTTTCCTGTCCCTAAATGATATTGACTGTTGTTCTTATTGAAGAGGAAATAAGTATGTGCTCGGAGCTACTCAGACAACTATTCATCATTCTCTCAGGCGACAGAAAGAATCCCCGTGACAGAATGCAAAATCCAGTGGCAGCTACAGTTACAGAAAATCAGAAGCCTGTATTAGAAAACTCACAGGCTAATCAGAACCCAATTTCCAGGCATGATGCATTTCTTCAGAAGCGTTGCTTTAGGACATAACTCAATTCTTAGAACACCACAGTCTGCAACTTAATTCAAGCATTTAGGGGAAAATGAGGGTGTTTAAAGTATACATTTTGTTCTTTATTGCTTTCTAGTGAAGCTTCGGTGGAGTACTGTAGTGAATAATGATAACATTCGTTCTTAAAATCTGATGCTGGCTCAGTCATTATGGCAAAATAGGATGAGGAACCCTGCTGTGAAAGGCGCTGAGATGCCATTAATAAACATCATTTTTTAAAAGGTAATAGTGAATATTGTTGCTTGGTAAACCCACTATTAATATCTATAAAGGTAAATGACTATTGCTTGGTTACTTTAATTTGTTCAAAATCATGTTTGTTCATAACCGCTGACTTAAATCTGACTGCTAGTACAAAACAATAGGTTAAAATCTATGTCACTGAATTTGTTGCCCTAATTGGAGTCCGTTGGAAAAATTGACTATAAGAAATACAGAAAATAGGTACAGACTAGCAGATTGAATCTCAAGGGTGTCTAGACTTGCAAAGCTTACACAGTAAGTAGGCTCAAGAGAATCACAATAGGCTCTCAGGGTGCAGAGAAGATAGAAATCACACTAAACTATATTCTGGCCATACCTTGATTTACATCCTCCTGGCAGCATATGGAATATGCTTACTGTTATCTTAACCTAGCCTATCTATATTTACCCCCAAATAGAGACAAAGGATAAATAAACACAAGTCTCAGCAAGTGCCTTCTACCTTGACCATCAAAAATAGAGTAACTGGGTTAAGATTAGCACCTATGTTATGGAGTACGCTTTCTGTCATGATGGCTCAACTTCTCATTCATTTTTCATAGACTTCTATTATTTGAATTTTCTAATGAGAAACACTGTTTCTACAAGATAGTGCCAAAATTAAAACAATAAAAGAAAGTAACCATTAAACTATCTCATTCTTAACCAGATTTGAAAACGCTGTAAGATACTTGTCATTGATAGTTTTCATATATTATTAAAAGCTTCATATTCTTATTGTAATGACTATAGGAAATGTGGAACCTAATCTGAATTCAATAAAACCTGCAAAAACAAAAGCTTTATCAAGAAAAACGAAAGCACTGCTTGGAAACAAAAGCTAATTAAAAAATTCTTAAAAATGCCCTAGAGAGAGACAAATGTACAGATAGTAGTCACAGTCTGTTTAATATTGGCAAGTATGTCTAACATGACAGCACATTCAAACCAACCTTTGCCTGTACAATCCAGCATCTGGCATGGTTATAATGATTAGACTTCATAACATTTATTAGAAATCTTATGCCTATTAAATTACATATAAAAGCATGTCATCTTGAAATATTACTGTTATTTCCATTTATTGATAAATATCTCACAATTTTTTAAAATTTATTGGTTTCATGTGTTTAATCTCCTATTAACTTGTGAGAGTATTTAAGTGATACAGCATTAATGCGGTTTACTTCTGTAAAGAAACAGAGGAAATCTCTTGTTCTTCCTTGAAAAAATAGTTAAAAATAACTGGGTTAGTGTGAATGGTTAATATTGCTAAAACTGAAAGAGAAATTATTTTTTTATTCAAATTTTAGGACTTCTCTAATAATTTCTGCTTTAATACTTCCTATTCACTGGTCAAAGAATGGTATCTTGCTCCATCTTTTTTTTCTAGAAAATATACAAAATCACCCTATGGGACTAGATGAAATGTATTAACATGGTACCTTATGGTTACAACCTCCATGATTTTATATCTAAATGTGGAATAAAAGAGTCAGTACGTTTTTCCATGTAGATGTAATAGAGTGCCATATTTTGTGTCTCTAACGAAACACATTTTCCTAAACACCACCCACATGTTATCTGCAGCCACTGTGGCAAAAATCAAGTCTCTACAGTTCTTCTTATTCCCCTTCTGCAGAAAAAGAAGTCCTTTTTAGAAAAGGAGTTAACATATTCTATAGTTTATGTGGGGTCTCCCCCACAGTAATATAGCACACCAAATCGTACCATATCATCTCATACTTCATATCAGTGTAAAACTGGCAAGGCCAGTGCTTTAAAGGCATACAGCTTTTCTACCCAGTGAAGTCCTGTGTTGAGGCCCCGAGTGCACTAACGAGCCTTAATGGCCCTGACCAACCTCACCTGGGTCTCCCTGCACCCACAGCCCCCTGAGCTCTCCTTAAGCTCAGCCTGGGGCTGTTGGTTCCTTCCTGAGCTGTGCCCTGTTAGTGCTGGTCCACCCCTTGAGCCAGAGCTCGTCCTGTGGGCTTATGTTCTGTCTTGACTGCAGACCTGCCTCATCACTATGATATTGCCTTATGATCTGGACTCTTGGTTGGACTTGGCCACCATCTTCAGGGCTGCGCTGCTTGCCTTGCTTGGGTGCTGTGGGATGCACCCTGGCCGAAGCGGCCCCTGCCCTGCCAGGCATGGGATGCCCTCTGCCCCAGGCTCCCCTTCCCGTAGTGAGCTGTGCAGCTCTGGCTGCTCCCTGGCACGCTGAACTGAGACAACTTCCCCCAGCAAGGAAGGTGGGACAGGCACTGGCATTGAGCACACTGCCAGGGAGGTGTAAGGATAATTTTATGCGCTTTTTCCCTTCCCTTTCTCAAAAATGCATTAATAGTTAAACTGGCAGCCTTTCCACAAAGCAAAGGTGGGAAACCCCTTTCTTGACTTGTATGCCCGGAAAATATGTAACTGTAATTATTCTAGCTCTAGTACCCATTTTTTAATATTAGGACACAAAATTTTCTTTCCCTCATCATGTATCTGATTGCAATCCCAGAATCTGACTGTTCAGTTCTGGAGAATGTTATTTTCGTGTGGAGTACACCTATCTGTCTGTTTACCCATTGATAGACGGGTAGGTGGATGGATCTCTACTGTCCACCTATTTCTATATGTCTTTGCATTTTTACATCTAACAAAGCTTCTTCTTAAGTACCTGTAGAAAATAGATGTCTTTATTGTTGTTTAAAATAGTTTTGTGTTAGAGATCTTGTGAAGAAGTTGCATCTGACTTGGACATTACAGTTCTTTCTAAGATTGCTGATAAACATACACACAATAATACATTTCTTTGGGGCTTTATTGATAATTATTAAAAACCATAAAATCTCTTACTGGTAATTTGCTGTGACGTTCAATGTATTTTCAAGATTTTCATGAGCTGAAAGTGCTGCTCACAACCTCGTTAGTGATGAAAGTTAAAAACGAACACAGAAATTATTTCAGACCTTTAAAACTTTAGTGCTTTGCTACCTGTGATATAGCATGTTGTCCCCTCTCAGTGCTAAGCAAAAGACTTATCTGTCCAGACCATCAAAGTCTCCTCTAAGGGCAATATAGATATAATTTTAATTTTTTTAAATTTCCTTTTTGTTGAAGTGGTTAAAAAAGAATAGAGCAAAATGAAAGGTTTTGACTTCAGAGCCAGGTATAATGCAGCAAAGAAGTGAAATGGCAAAACTACAGTTGCTGTGAAGGACTTAACTGTAATCACGGGCTCTGGAGTCTTACCCATAGAGCAGAAGCTGGAAAAGGAACAACTATATACTTTTCAAGCTAAAAACCTGATTTCAAATCCTGTATTTAATCTGCAATTCCTACATTTGAGGAAGCAGCTCAGCTATAAAAGTATTTGTTTTAGTACAATAGTGTCGATAGCTGTCTATGCATACTTCATGTGACTCAGCAATGACAGGTACAGACATTGCCACTAACCAATGTGGCACAGATCATACTGTCAGTCATTTTGCCGTATCTCTACAGTCATGAGCCAGTGATATGCATGGGATAGCCATTGCTGCTGTGTGCATGCAATGCTGGAGCGCTCACTGGAGAGCCAAGCCTTTTTTCTTTTTCTTTTCTTTTTTTTTTTTTTTTTATAGAGGTTTGATACTGTGTCTATTATACTAGTGCTTGGAAAAAAATCCTCTGTACTTTTTTCAGTCTTTCTCTTTTTTAATGAGAGAAGGTGAAATTCACTCCCAAACTTCACCTTTTCTGGGTTTTATGTGTTAAATTTACCTTTGAATATTAAGCTTAGGATTTTACAGTAAGCATCATGTCTACACTGCCAGCAGCTGAAGCTGGGTGCAAGAAGCAGGAAGCTCTGTTCCCAAACTGTAACCTTTCTTCTTGGTAGTACTCAAGTAGGAGGGGAAAAGGGATTGAGCAATCACAGGTCACACATCCAAACCAGATTGCAGAGCCTGTGTTCTTTATTCTCAGAGCAACATGGTGACCTATACATAATAAAAATAAAAGAATAATATTCATAAATCCAATGAGTTTGTTTCATGTTTTATCAAACATGACAATAGACTTCTTTGTACCTTTAATAGAATACATTCAGCATCGCAAATGTCGTATTGTCATTCTGCTAAGGAATTCCTTCACAATCTCAAATAGGGAGAGACGGGGAGCAGTCTTTCTCCTTCAAGGTATAAAAGTGAAAGGAAAATCCCCACCAATAGAGCTATAAACAGCTTGTTCCTGAAGTTAACTTTGGAGTTGCATGCAAATCGGCCGCGTGTTGTCCAATACTTGTTCTTGGTTATGCTGAGCACTTCCTTTCTGTGTCACGTAGAAATGTGGTTGTAAATCAGCGGTACCTTTAAGCATATACTTCTACTAAGGAACGTACCTCTCGTGGTTACGAATAGTCTGTGACTGGGCAGACTACTCTGGGTAGTACCTAAGGTCCGGCAAAACCAGTTAACTTTCAGTTCAACACTGAATGGTCAAGTCTGCAAGTAACCTTATGCATAACTATGGGCAAATCACTTCACTGGTCTGTTGTTCTGGGTTTGTCTGCATTTTTCTTTCCAAGATTTGTCTGTATTGGAAGTCTTCTAGAGTAAACTTTGACAATCGCTATGCACCATGTATCGCAAAGTGATTCCAATTGCACTTCGAAGCCCTGACTAATACTGGTGGCATAAGCAATACGTATTTATCCACAGGAGTTATTAGTTTCATGAATATCACAAACAAGCAAGCAAGAAAAACCAGCAGCTGGCTCCCTCCTAACTTCTGCACATATTTATAAAAAGAGAGAAATACTGCAGAAAGTAGATCCTTACCTCTCCCTCCCAACTTCCCAGTCTTGTTTTTGTGACTAATAGTCATTAAAATGTCAGAATTCCTCTGCAGGTAGAATAGTGTGGTAACGTTCACAAAACAGGGAAAAATATACGTTGAAAGGCAGTGGATAAATTTAAGTGCTGGCAAGAAGGTGGATCTTGTCAATGTTTAAAATAACCTACCATGACTTGGCAAGCTACTACTGTCATTCATATTTGCTACTTCAGTTTCTTGTAAAACCAAACGGCAACAAACCATTTCAGGCAAAATCAGCCTTACACAGAGGAAGTGTTTGTGTCCCCCCATCATTAGTAATTACTAAAAGAAAATAAAAAGTAAGCATTGGTAATTACTAGAAGGAAAAAAAAACCCAAACAACTCAACACTTTATTCTCATTTCCGTTTGCTTGTGTGTAACTCTCAGGATTTCTTATAGGCCCAACAACATTTTGCTGATCTTAGAGATTCTAATCCCAAATACGAGACAACAGGCACCTGATGGGAAGGGTGGGGTGTCCAGTGGCAATGCTGGCTATAAGCTTGAATCATTTAACAACCTAGTGATCAAAGAGCTACTTGACCTCAGAAAAAATAACCGAACTGGTTTATGTTGGCAGCCAAGGAACACCTAATAATACGTAGCACTTGTTTTCATTACTGATAGTGTTTTTGGTGAGATGCTTGACAAGAAACAAAGCCAGTAGTTTTATTTGAGTATCTTCTGTTCGTGCTCTAGGAATGGCTCTGGCAAATAACATTGGTGTGGATGACATGGATGCAGTCTAGAAAGGAAGGTAACCATTTACGCTTTGTTTTTAAAGGACATGAAATATACTTTATGGAAGTTTACTGGATTGCTGCCTTTAGAAGCTGTGATTCAATATGCAATGTGATGTATTTTCTTTTAAGCTTGCTTTTAAGCATAGTAGTCCTGTTTATGTATTAAAACTATTCACATGCTCAATTATATTTATGTTTAAACTTCTTGATGAGTTGGAGCTTTTACCTCCAGTATTTATCACTAATTTTTAACATTTATGTTAATCTTTCTAACGTTAAAATATTAGAAATATTAAAAATTAATATAAATCTATTACATTTTTAACATTTTTGAAGGGTAACCCGTGATATTTTGAAAATAGTTCTACATATCGAGCCTTTGCTAACATGTACACAGATGAAATTTATAAAGCAAGCCACCCATTTGTAGAAAGAAATAGAAAATGAAAATCCTTTATTAAAGATGCTTCTGTAGATCTACTTCACAGGAGAGGAAGAAAAAGCACAAAAGATAAAAGTGGAGAGATTAATTCCACAGATTGGTAGTGAAGTTATAACCCTGTATTCTCTGCAAGGAGTTACAAGCTGTAATGGAACCGGGGAGTTAATGCTATATTTCTCCATGTTCTTAATGACATTAGCTCTTAATGAATCAGGAAGCCAGATACTAGACTGTGCTTTATCAAGGCTGAGAGTTTCACAATAAGAATGTTTGATTATATTTGTGAAATAATTTACTCATCAAACAGTGCTATTAAATGTAGGATGCCTTTACAGCACTGTTTCTATTGTTGTTTTCACATTCTATTTTGCTTGCAATAAATCATTTTGAAGCAATTCATTTTTTACACATTGAGAGATAGACAGGAGATCCTGAACTCAGCAGGTGACACATTAAATTCAGAGACATGTCAGTCACATCTAAAGCATATGGCTAACTCCTACAGCAGATCACTCCAGCGGAAAAAAAACAGTTTCTATGCAATTCTCTATCCATGTCAAGCTGAAATAGAATTTTATTTTTCTTCACCTAGATAAAGAACTCCTTATGAATATTCTGTGCTTTGTCACATCGTGATGATAAAAGACTAACCAGTCTCTGTACATAAACTACAGAGTTCATACCCTGAAAGGCCAGTCTAGAGCTTTTGATGAACGCCACCTTGGTTATACAATATTTGTATTTCCCAGCTAGAAGATACATCGGACAAACAACAATCAAGAATGATATTTCTTATCACAATAAAGAAACGTAGTGCTTCAGACATCCCCACCATTGTCATCCACCTTTGGCTGTCAACTGGGATAGAAGGGAAGAAACGTCTGAAGCCTTCAGGCTTCAGTCTGAGAAAATTCAGGCAGTCTTGAACTAGCCTGGAACTCTGCTCTCCTGCAGGTTGTAACACTGACTGCTGAACAGGACTGACAGCTCCAGCACTGCTCCTCAGGGCTGGATTTGTTTGTAGGAATTTGTCTGGATAAACCATACATAAATAAGACTATTTAATGAAGTAGGAAAATCCCATCAAAGATAAGCTTTCACCGACAAACTATGATGTTTGCTGTTCTTAGCAGGTAAGAAAGTTAGCTGCATCTTCCTTTTAACATGTTTAAGGAACTACTGCACTGTAGTGTGCAAGCCTGACTTATTCAGATTGTTCGGTATCTTTTTGTTTTATGCAGCCAAAGTTAGGCTGTGGCATGTAGTTTTAGATTTGAACTGTACAAATCAGTTAACGTTAAGAGGTAATTTTGCACTTTGGCCTGCAAGGGATGATAAAGAATATCTGCAGCCATTGTGTATGTTTCCTCTAAGTTTCTGCTGTCTCTGTTATTTAGTGTTAAACTTTGGACTGCAGGGGACTGTGCAACGCTGCAAATTTTCTCTGGATCTTTTGCATCTATTATTTCAGCTAAAAGTTTTAAAAGGAAACCTTACAGTATCACATGTTGCAGGGCAACATGGAGTTTTTATGAATATCAGGCAGAAATTCTGAACGTTGCTGAGAAGCAGCATGTTGCAATGATCAATTGCCATTTGCTATGCATCAAGAATGTTCAGATTTTAATAGGTGATGTCCTGAGTATTTCCTTTATTGTAATTATGATTCTAGTGGGAATGTGTTTTTTTTCTCTAATGCAGCCTTTCTCTGCTGCAAAATTTGTGATGAGTGTATTTCCTTTCTTTGATGCTAGTCATTAAATTTATCTATAAATGGGAGTAAAAATGGACACAAATGTGACAGATGTGATTTTCTAATTGACATTTATGGTGGAAGCTCTTTGTACATTTTCATACCAGAACACCACCGGTATTTCCCTTAAGTAATGTGATGGCTCTTGTCGAAGACTTACCCGAAAGGTCAGTCGCGTAGGCTATAGCTCTTGTTCTCCCCGGCTGCTGCTGCTTCACATTCCTTCACCAGCTGACATTAGAGTGAAAGCAAGTACCGCAGCCAGGAGACCTCCACTTCACCATTAAAAGATCCCCTAAAGAGAGCAGGGATGGGACTTCTCTGTGTAAGGCATGACTCAAAGAAAAGTGGCATAGCAGCCCTGTGACTGCTCTCGTTGTTCAGGTAGGCTTTTTTGGCATGTGATGCAATCTGCAGGCTGCTTTGCTTTATGCAGAAGATTAATCTGCCTCTCTTTACGATCCCTCCAATGTGCAGCAGGTACTCTTTAGTCAGGTGTGATAATCAAGGCATTGTCACATGCTGATACTGTGTATTTCCTGAGGTATGTTTCTAATACTTTTGATTAAGGCATATTGAACACTAAGCATAAATTAGAAAAAACTGTCTATATCTGTAGTAATTCTTCTATACATCTGATTTTATTACATGTTATATGTACCAAACCTCTGCATGAATTTCTGTATCCATCTTTTCCCATTCCTTCATGAAGTAAAACTGTGCAGGACCTGGGGGCAAATAGGAAGAGAAAGCAAGAACGTTTCTTGTCATTAAGCTTTAGGCACATTATATTATAAGGAAGGCTAAATATCTCTGTCTGAAAAATAGTCCACTTACAGACCTGAAGAAAAGCTTTCCTAATTCCATTAGAGAGAAGTAAGAGATTCTGCAGAACAGAATTGTACAATCTTTGGTCAAATGTTCAGAGAGCAAGTCAAACTAACGTGGTCAGGCAGGAGGATCAAGGACATTCCTTAAGCTGTGTAAGTAGAGTAAGGTACAAGCAAAGATTTCTAATAGCAGACCTGAGAAGTGCAGATGGATGCATCTATATCCAGTTTTTGTGATTTATGTCGACAGGGCATACGCTACCAATACTGGGAATTATTTTCCCCTGACATAAAGGTCTCTCAATAATTGAAATTTGACCCGAACGTGAGGGATTGGTTGGGGCAGTTCAGTATTATCAAATTTTCCATAAATTTCTTGAATGGATTGACCTTTAGCATATTTTTAAAACTCTAATGTTTCCCACTGCGTCTCTGTGATGGCCTAAATTTATATCTCTATCCCTGTGTAGCAGGAGATGGAGATTGAACGTGTGCTCACGCTTTCCTTCTCCTCCCCTCTATCCCTCCCAGTCAAGTTCTGGAAACATTTGGTCGTAGGTGAGAGTTTTCAGCCTTCTTTTAACAAGAGAATTGGTGAGATGGGTTACATCTAATGCATTGATGTTTTATGATTAAAAAAATCTTCATTTACTCTCTGAATCATTAAATTCTTGTGGTTTTTTTGGTGAAGGTATTGATCCCCCCCTCCTTTTTTTTTTTTTTTTTGTTATAGTTGTTGTGATATACAGAGGTGTTTTTCCTTTTAATAGGCGCACATCTCTTACATGCATGCAAACTATTTCAGTACAGTGCTTCTCCATTTATGGAGTTCAAGGCACTCTCTCATCATCAAAATATTCAGTAGGTGCTCATATTTAGATCAGGAATTTCTCCCTGTGATTGCTGGTTTTCCATGAGTGTGTAGATTGGCATCCCACATTTATCCTTGTAATTTTTTTAGTGAACTTCTCTGAGGACCAGAAATATGAGTTTACTTTTTTGGAAGTGATAGTTAATGAACTGTCTGTCTTCCCCTTACGCTTTGATCATTACTAGCTACTACTGAAAATCTTTCATCTTAGCTGTATTTCTAAACAACGAAGAATTTGCACTTTTGAGAAATTTTAAGCAGGCTCATGCTGGTTCAGATTCACAGGCATCACCGCTCTGATCACTTCTTTGGGGTTTTCTGGCTTCTTGAGGTGTGTCTGTGTGCACATGTTCTCCATTAGTTTCTTGCATATTGTTGACCTCCGCAGGTACCTTTCAACTTCAGTTATTCTTGCAATCTGTGACTCTTGTGGTATCAGAGCAGTAGGAATGGTAGGTCAAGCATCGTTTAGTATGAGAGAGAGAGAGAGAGAGAGAGAGAGAGAGAGATAGCTACATATAGCTATATGTATATAGTTACTTTACAGACACACTGAACACCGGTTAGGTAATAGCACAAAAACAGTATGAAGCTAAGCCCAAAAGCTAAATACACCACTTTAAATTTAAATATATGCTTTCAGAGTAGCCAGTTTTAGAAGGCTGAAAACAACTATGAACCAAATCAGCTGGGGGAGGGAATGTAATCAGGAAAATGAGAATGATAATGGAGAACTCTTTGGGATAACTTCCTGTAGGTAATGATGTGTCTCTTAAAGGCTTAACAAAAAAGAAGTGCATACTGGTTCATGTCTATTGTTTCCGGGAATGTTCAGTGCAGTTCTTGCAGATTTACATATTCATAATTTTGGACAATGAAATAGAAATTTTATTTTTTTGAATTTTTTTTTTTTTAATATGGGGTTGTTGGTGTTTGGCAAACATGCAGTAATATAGTTTTGCATAAATGTATGTAAAAGGTGTTTTTCTTATCTCTCTGAAAATATCTATTAGAGTAGGTTTTAATAATTCTTTGGTAAAAATATTTGTGGAAGTTAATGTCTGTATCAGAGTTGTATATTGTATATCTGTTCATCCTGGCAATATGCTTCAACACATCTTTCCCCATTTCTCTTCAAATCTTGAATTTAAGCATTTTTTTTCCTATGAGAGAATGCTTCTTTCTTTTGAAGTCCAAAGTTTCGTGGGCAGGTTTAAATCAAAATAAACATACCTGTGTTAGAAAGCCGATCCTTCATGTTTGGCGAAATATGGCATAACACAGGAAAAGGTCCATCTGGAGTAACTTGAGATTTAAATGCTTACTGTTACTCTGCTTTTGGTGGTGATTTTGCCCTCCACGTTTACAAGATGCTGTAATTACTATTGTGAACACCTGGTTCTCTTGAGATACTTCTTGGAAGATCATAGATATTTTTTGATTATTTCTATATCATTGGATCTCTAAATATTTCTGAAAAGATCTATGCCTTTTGAACTACAGTATGTTTTACCATCCTTGGTAGCACTCTGAGTGGAAGATTAGAAATGGATTCTTTCTTAATTGTATACTAGAATGGCCTAATCTGCTTTATGATGAAGTAAAAGTGAGTGTCTGTTGAAAGCAAGTGGCATTGGAGCACACCATTATACATGACAATTTTTAATATCTGAAATAATTTAGCTACCATTTATTATTTTAGAGACAAATTTTAAAGCTCTTTCTGAAAACTTAGCTAGATCACTATTAATATATGGAGAAAAAAAAAAAATGGAAATTGCATTTTATAAGTCTGTTATTTGCAAGCCAGTAAACTAACAGCCTGGTCCAAGCATCATTCATAGTTGCCATAAATTTCCTATTTTCATTAGTAGCACATTATATAAGAAAAAACCAGACTTAACTGTTATAAAAATGTCTGTAGTTTGACTTAAATTGCTTGTACAATTGCTGAACTTCAAATCAAACAACAACAAAAAAAATTTAATGTATATTTGTTGTTCAAGCAAGCTCTGCTAAGAGTCATGAAGTATTTGATAATTGCCTTATTTGGCGAGCACTGATTAATAGCAGATATATTTTTACTTCACTCTCCCTATTTTTCTAATCAGGGAAGAATGTTCTTTGAAAAAAGAAAATCTGTTTTGTTTTGAAGTGTTAGTCATTGCAACATATAGTTTATTTTGTTCCTTAAACATAGACAAACCTTTGCTACGAATATGGCAGGAGAGATCCACTGCAGCCATTACTGACTGTATCAGTAGTGTGTCCAGAATGTTTTTCAGCAACAACCGTTAAGTGATGTAATTCTACTCTGTAAATCTCTTTTACAACTACTGTTGTGTGCTTATTATGAACTACAATACAGTTCCGATGGAACACAGTTTTATTAACTATAAATGTTGGTTGTGTATGATCTCCTCCTGGAGAAATAGTTTTCTGGCACACTTAGGGTTTTTTTATTGTTTTATTTTTCTCATATTTTCCAAGAACCCCTTAGTTGCTCGAAAAAACAAAGTGGTTTCTTATGTCATTGATCAAATGTCCATGTAATTGATTTAGATCTTCTTTATTCTATCTTTTCTCTAGAATAGAATCGGGGAAGAGGATGAAAGGAAATAAGAGAATTTGACAGTTTTCTCCCTGTTGGTTTGTATGCAGGGTGATGACCCATTCTTTTAGTATTTTCAGATCAGTGTATTTCAGTTGTAGTTTGATATATTTCACATCTTGCTGGCAAATTATCAAAACGAATATCAAAAGTTGTTTAGATTACCTTCCCCAAACCCTCCCAGAGAATTTGACAAACATTATTTTAAGTTTAAACACTTGTCAACAAACTACTGTTCAGACATGTCATTCATTTGCTGATAATGTTTTTTATATCAAACCAATATACAGCGTATTCTTGATTGTTATACATTTCTTCTGACATTTTGTATTTCTGTAGATGCAAAAATACTTCCTTCAAAGCAGTAAGAATTATTTTACTGTATTATAAATCCATGCCAGCTTTCTTTTGTTTGTTGATTTTCCCAATCTCTGAATAGGGTGTGGTTGTTTTCACTGTTTTTTTTGTTGCTTGTTCTTTCTTTTGCTTTTATAACCTTTTTATGTGGGGCATTTGTATTTGCCTTGGAATTATGTGTCTCTTCTTTGCTCTCTCTTATCTGTTCTATGTAGTATTGCCTCCATTTGTTCTGTACTACGTATTGGTTTTGTTTTTTCAGCTCACATATTCCATCTTCCTCCTAGACACTTCTTATCCTATTAAAAAAAAAAAAGAAAAAAAGCTGTTACATTAGTATACTGTGGTATAACTTTTTTGTGTTGTGGTCCAAGTTACTCCATGGCAAGGACTATAACTAAATCTCTTCTCCCTACCCTAATAAATCCCTCTCTAATGTACACAAAAGAACAGTGGCAACAGAACTTCTAGGTTCAAGTCAGAGCGAGACTTCTTGTCAGATTGGAAATGAACTTCACAATATCAATCCTGCATCATAGGATTTAAAGTCGGAGTTCATCTATGTCTGGTAGACCTGAAATAATACTACTACTTCTGTTGTGGAAAATGTTACTAGTTGTTTCTGATTTTTTTTTTGGGGGGGGAGGCGGGGGAGGGGAGCAAATGCCATCATCAATACATTCTTAGTTTCCATCTTGTTTGTTGAATAGAAATTTTATAAATCTGATAGATGGGGGGAAATGTCAATATCAGAAAAAGCTATACAGTGCCTTATTCAATAAAAGTAGTAGTGTTTTAAGATGATGACTTGATTTCTTGGTAATTAAACATGGCTAAACAAAGATTTGTTCCTTAACCAGAAAAGGAAATCAAAATATCAAGCAGAACCTTAATGAGAAACATACATTTAATTAAAGTGCAATTCTTCAGGGAGAGAGACCATTTTGTTCATGTTTAGAACTGTTCTTAGCTCAACTGGATCATGACCAAAGACCCTAGGTTGCTACTGTAATACCTCCTGTGATGGACTTGGTCATAAATAAAATATTTGCGTGCATGTAAGTGTCCCAGATGTCTGGAAGTGGGAAGAACAGAGGGCAGTGATGGCTACTTTTCTGTGTCTTTGAACAAAACAAAGTCTCATTCTGACTACCCAGTTTATCATTTAACTCCAGAGAGCTGAGGAAGTGTTAAACTCCTGCCCTGAATGTAATTGCAAGCGTGGACAGGCTTACAGGTGCCTAAGTGAGGATATAAATATGAATATATATACACTGGAGCGGTGCTTCATTGTTATGACAGATGACCACTCAGAATCAAACAGGACCTTTTAGTCCCCTCGTTAGCAATACACACGTTGGTATTGCTGCAGTGGGCTAGTTACTGATCCACGTCCACCTCCCAAATGAGTAGGAGAAGGGCATCTTCTTAATCTTCCCCTCTGACTGAAAGGCAGGGCGTCTTCAACATCACTTTCTTTGAATGTTAGACCACTATTGCAGCCTTCTTCACAAGGCTGTAGTCCTTTGCTGAAATCCCAATAATTTCTTTAATCCAGTATGTGGTTTTATTATTGGATCTGCAACTGTGTCGCACAAGAATGTCTGGCCAAAATGCTGCCCCGCTGAACGGTATGTTCTCTTGTTATGAGGTTACTTCCTTTCTCTCCAAATCACATCACCTTTTTATACCAGGAGGAATTTACACCAAAGTCCTGCTTGTGATCTGTGGCTGTGTTGCACCATGTCAACGCAGTTTTTGAAGGAAAGCGTTCTGTACACTAATGAGGAAAGACCTTTGAATTTATATTCTTCTGAAGAATTGGTAGTAAATTAAAGACAGATAGCTTAACTGATTCTTTACATAATTTAAAGAAAGAAAACATTCCCCTTTTCATAGCCTTGTTGTGAGTGTTTAATTCTATGCTTCAAAGTTTATTGAGTTTTCTGAGCTATATTGAAAAATATGAATAATTGATATTTGAAATTATTACTATTTTTCAGGTAAAGTTGTTTTTACCAGGACTTTCCATAATCTGGAAAGAAATACATTCAATTTTTTTATACAACACTTCTAAAACAGATTTTGCTATGCAAAAATGCATTTTAGAAGATTAAGGCAGAATGTCACCTTATCTAGTCTTCTGTGACCCTCTGACATGTGCTAATCTGAATTTATTCCTATGATCTCATGATTTTACTAGTCTGTAAAAGCAAGTTATTATCACTGTACACATTCAGAATAATAGCACTTAGTCTTTAAGTAATGATTTATCATTTATTTCCCTCCACATTACACATGCTAATTCATGAGGTCTCATTCTGTGCAGTAGAACAGTGTTATTAAAACCCAACTTATGGGTAGGTAAACTGGGGCACACAGAGTTTGAGGGCTTTGCCAGCTGGCTGACAGCAAGTCAGCTTTAACGAGGGATAGGCTCAGACTGTCTTGATTTTCAGTCAGCTTACATATATTACCCCATCAGCTGAATATAGTTCACTTGAATTTGAAGTTGTGTTGCTAAACAAAGCTCTCCCATGTTGGTGTGCATGTGAAAAAATCGTGTCTTCTGGAAGTGGAAGTGTTTTTTCACTGTGGTGAAGGAAGTCAGGGCTTGGCTATGTGAGGTACTCCATTGAATAATTGGAAAGCTTTACTCTGTTTTGCTGTGAGACTGTAATCTGTATTATAGATGTAACCCATTATATAGTACTCTCCAGTCTTGATGGTAGTGATTTTCCTCTCTTCTTAAAGGCAAATTATCTTTCACTAATCTCAGTCATGCTCCATTTAGAGCATTGCTGGTATACTGGTAATTTGTGTTGTTTTTTTTTTTTTTTTTAAAAGGTCTCCCTGTCATCTGCACACTACATAATTTTCTAGGTCACTGAAATTTTCTTGTGGAAAAAAATCATTCAAAACTTGTATATGTATAATACTTCAGAGCAACACTGGTGCTTACAATCTTACTGGAAGTCTTGATAACAGATTTCTGGTTAGCTAGTTATGCTGTTGACAAGTAAGAACAGCTACGAGTAATGCTGTAGACCTTATGCATATTCCTCCCCTATCACCTGCCAATCTCACTTTATTCACTAAATCTCAAAACCAACAGCTCTAAAGCAACAATTTAAAACTGCCATTGCTCATGTGGAGCTATTATGTACACCCAGTTATTTGAGCACCGGTGTTGTAGCTCTGTTGTACCCAAGATCTACTGGAGTAAAGCCAGGCAAGCACATTAGAAATTGAGACAGGTGGTGGAGAAATGTTACATTTATGGTATGATATATATGATCACTCTTCTCTGTAGACTGCATTTTGTCCTCAATTACCATTTCCCCTGCCAATGTCCACTACTAAAAGTGAGAATTATGGGTGAGAAAAGAGAAAGAATTAGAGTGTATTCCTATCTGCTGAATTTGTTTCCCATGCAACTTTGCTGCAGCTAAAGCAAATGTCAATTAACCTTGTTCTTTGCTCTGCTACAAAGAAGGAAACAGATTAATCTGAGCTTTCTAAGGACAGCATTTGACCACTAGGTGTATTGATCTAACTATGTATAGAGTTTACTCAAGGAGAAATATTTGTCAAGTGGACTATTATTTTGGTAGGATTGTAAAACATGCATTAAAGGATCATATGCAACAGATTTTTTTCTTATATATATATATATATAAAAAAAATACAGAATTGCAGGATGAGGTGGAAGTTTTAGCTCAAATCTTCCAGAAAGCATGACAGTTTTTAGCACAGTTTCTTAGGGAGAGAAACACATTGCACCCTTTGAGAATGATGAATAAGGAATAACACTTTCTGGTCATTAGATACAAACGCTTCTGAGCTGATTGTAAAGGGGATATACTAATCACTTCTGTACTATAGAATATCTGAACGTCTGTTCTTGGATGATGTGTAGTTTGAAACAGTGTTCAGAAAACACTGTCCAGGTTTCCGTGGTGCGCTGCCCACAGGTCTTTGAAGACAAAGGAAATGCTTTATTCATTTTAATAGTTTTTCAATAAGCTATTTTATGGTCACTTCCCTAACACCTGTGATTTGCCCTAGGTGACTTGAACTGACCTCATCAGCCAAAAATCTAGTCCTTGCTGCAGTAGCTATTATGGAAGCAAAGCAGATAACCTTTACGTTCCCCTGGGTCAGTGAATGCCAGCTCAGGTCTGCCTCACTTAAAGCTGGTGCTTATATCAAGGGCTCTTCAGAAATTCTTTTTTCATCTGCCTGAAATTTACTTGGAATTTGACAGCAGTATTATGCATCTTAATTGTTCAAGGCTACTTAAGAAAGTATTTCTGGAGAAAGAGCTTAGGAAGTTGGCATTCCACCTTTGCTTGGAGATACTCTCCTTGTTCATTTGGCTGTGTGATCCCAGGATGCTTTTTCTAACACCTCTGAGTTGAGAAAAATATATTTATGCTAGACCTCTCTTGTGACTTGCATGTTTCTGCCAGCAAACTCATTGCTAGTAAAAGGCATTGTATATGGCACTTTACTCTTGCCTTTGGAGAATATTGTCTTTGCTGCTTACATTATTTTTTTTGCCAGGAGTCTTATACTCATTTCCTGTGTCAGTTATAGCCTCCCTTTTTCTTAGCTCAGTCATTAACCATGATTTCTGAATTAACTTTCAGTCAGAATCAGAGTTGTATGTCAGTTTGTAACTTCTGAAAATGTTATTTGGTTCATGTTGTATTCCTCCTTCCTGATAGCAAAATCAAAACATGAGGTTTTTATTACTATGTCTTACCCAAGATCACTTTTTTTACTTCCTCTGAACCACCATGGTTATGCATTTCTGTATTAAATTTTGGTTTTTGAATGTTCACTGAGTTTAAGAATCATTTCACAGAATACTATTTTTGGATGAGGTAAGTGGGAGACAAGTATTGCATCTCTCCTTTTCTCGATGTTTGAATTAATGACTGACCTGCAGCTATCCATCTTTATCTTCAGTATTCTGACTCCAGTGAAGCACTCCTTTTTGTTTTGGCCACTCCGTGGACTTTTCATGGCATTTCCTTTTCATCCTAGTGAGGATGGTTCAAGGGTATGACCATTCATTCGAGTTTCTGACAGAAGAATAACTATTGGAATGGACCTCAAACTGTGGTTGAATCCTTGAGAAGGTTAAAGGTTTGGAGTGGACAGTTTTATACCTTGAAAGTATGGGAGGAAAACTGAAGCCAGTAAGGAACTTAACGTGGCGGTTCTGCAGGAGTCAAATCTCTTCACTGATGTTGTAGGGGCTCTTGGCAATAAGTAAACCCCATGAAAAACATAAGAACCATATTGGCCAGCATCAGCTGGAATACACCATTTTTCATGAAAGAATTGGCTACTTAGCTATTAGCTGCTTTTCTCTATAGAAAGGAACTAAATTGTCATTTTCTTATAATGCTTTCTCCATTTGTGTCTTTTCTCCCCGCCTCTTAATTAGTCTGTGTGCTGCAGGCATGTTAAGCAGAGTGAATCTTATGGGTTATCCTGTAAACCTAAATTCAGAGAGGTAAGGTCATTCTGCTCTTAAATTCGTAATTCATATATCAATTCCTATAATTCACTTGCTTGTCGGTCTGCCATCAGAGTGCAGAGAAAGCAGGTTCATGAACCTTCTCTCTTGCAAGTGCATTCTGCACCTTTTTGGTGATATAGGGAAGAAACAAAGAATACCAGGAATTAAATTATGGCTGTGCAAGTCTGAAGAACGTTTCATATGCCCTCCATGTCCCTAAGTTAGTAGATGGCAATGACTGCAAAGGAGGTTGCTGAAGTTCTAATTGGTATTTCTACCACCATCCGTTGAGGTAGACAAAGTATATTATTTTCCTGCTGCTGACACATAAAGGTCATTTGCAAGAGCCACTGACTCAAGAAATAGTGTCATCACTAATGGAAAGAACAAAGAGGCTGATACTGGGCATATTTTTAATAGCTTTCCTCAAATTCCGTAGACAGCTGCAATTTCATTATTTATTCTCAACTTTTGAATCTCCAATAGTGTTTATGAGGCAGATAAGAATTTTCAAAAACAAAGCTTAAAGCAGAGTGGACACATTTGCAGATGCTGATTTCTCCGACAAAGTGCCATTTGAACTTTTCAGGCAAGTTTCAGTATTTGGTAGTAGCAAGACCCTGTAAAGAACAAAACACTAGTTAATGAGGTCTGTGTTTCATTTTTCTGTCTTTATATGGCACCCCATGGATCTAAATATTTGATATATTATTAAACATATAAAACTGGCAGTAGTATTCAAACTCAGTAATTATAAAACACCCGCTTATCTCTACACAGCTCTGAGTCTGTAGCAGGATAAACACTTAAGAGAATGTTTCATCTTCAACAGAACAGACAATTTAATTTCAGTCTCGTATGATATATTTTCCTACCCATGGAGTACCAAAATGCTTTACAAAACAATCAAATAAATAGCAAAGTGAATATACGGACAAACAGCAATTTATATCATGCTCAGCAAAGCTAAATGGCTGTTTCACTCCAAAAAGTGGATTAAATTCTTCTTGCTTAGTGTTTCAGTGAAAATAGAAAAGTCATGGATTTCACTTCTGTTTGGTTGACTTTGAGCTATTCCTTCTTACTACAGCACAGAATGGTTTGAATTTTTCTCACAGAGTTTGAAACTGAAAGATACAAGGAACAGAAATCAAAAGGCTAATAGCTTGATAGCTGGCTATATTGCAATACAGTGCTAGAATTATTCACAGCAACTATTAAGTTAACAATTTAAAATATGCAACAAGTTAAATCATAAAAGCCTTTACACATTCACCAATAGAAAAAGAGGACTGCATTTATGAGGCATACTGTCCACCATTATTTACTCTCAGTTGTTTCTTCAGAGACTAGGGGTTTCCTGTGTAAGTTTTAATCCCTTTAAAGCGTAACTGGAGATCCACCTTCCATGTTGTCAGCTGCAAAGAGAAAGGAAAAGGGAAGCATGGTACTTGAAGCAGTACAAGTTGGAGTGTTGTTGACTGAGATACAGGTATGGTCACGAATCCTCATGCTTAGAGAAGAGACTGGTAGCAATGAAATACACTGGGAGGGAGGTGAGACCAACCTCAGATGTATTCATGCAGATGTAGGTACTGTAAATTGGAGGGAAAAGTCATAAACCCATGCAGATTTGCTAGACATGAATGCAACTTCAGAAGAACTGGTTGTTACCTTTACATGAAGAATGTGCAACAAACTCTACCAGAAGAAACAAACCTGCTTCTAGCAGATTCTGATGGACATTGAGAACTGCAGGCTTACAAGTGCAGCTCTGCAAGTTGATCGCTTGCAGATGGGCAGCACAGTGCAGTCTGTGGATTGTGTTATTGCTCTGGTGCGGATGCTGCTATGAAACAGCAAAAATACACAGGCCTATCTTTAAAACCAAGACTTTATGAATGAGCTGGCATGAAAATCCTTGATTAAAAAGATGTGGTTCTCAATGTGCCATCCTCAGGGAAAAAGGTACTGTTTGGTAAATTAACAGAACAACCAAACTTGGCATGCTTACCACACAAATACATTTTACCAGTATTTTTTGCAACACTCGGCTCTGAAGGGACTCGCATCAGTTGAGAGCCTAGTTCACAGTGACTTTCAGGTTCAGGTGGCACCCAAAATACAGAGCTTGATTATGACTGAACTGTTATACCTATGTAACTGATGAAATGGATTTTTTTGATACCTTGGTTAATCACGGACCTAAGCCAAACCTTACATTAAAGTTATTGAATTTCATGTTGTTTTTCTTTGAAACCTCACAAATCAGAACATTTTTTATTTGGTTGTGTTATGAAATCTTAAACTAGCTCCTCTGTTGGCCAAGCAGTGCAGCACACCATAGCAAAAAAAAAAAACACTAAAGGCAGTATATTGCTGATTTGTATCTGTATTTCAAATATAGATTACCACTCTCATTTTGAAATACAGCACACATGTGAAATAAGAAACACTGCTAACACTATATTGCTTTATTTTGGCACTGACCTTAGTGTAACACCCCATATACTAGAGCTGTAACGTCATCTGCACTGTAGTGTTTTCATTGCCGTTCAGTATCTGATGGGCAATTGTATAGCAGTCCTAAAACTGTGATGGAAAAATGATCTAAGCTTCATATAAAATTTCAAATAGTGTCACTCTTCTGTGTCTGAGGCTGTCTGAATTTTTGGTGATATGCATTGTTTGTCTGGAAGTCATTGTGACCAGTTTTACAAAGGTTTAGTGGAAATGAATAAATATAAATTGACCCCAGGGATTAAAGATTAAAACTAATGGAAAATTATTAATAAAGTAACTTTATTAAGGAGCCTCTATGCACTCAGCACTATTTGAAGGATCTCTTCATATAATGAGCAAACTGCATGTACTTTTAAAAACAGATAATAGGAAAAGGTTGGAGTCTTTGCAAGGAAGCATAGTATCTCACCTCACAACTGAGAAATGTGCAGTTTCATACTCCTAACACTGTCAAGTAGAATCACTTACTCTGCTTGTCACTATTTAAAATATTTCAAAAGCTACTGCTGTTCGCATACAGGATAAGGATATGAAAATACAGTAGTTAAATCAAACAGGGTTTGATCTATGCTGGCACCAGAAAAGGTACCCCGCTCCTAGGACAGGTCTTGTAAGTTTATATAGCTTGCCTTTAAATTCCAGAATTGCAACCTATGATTTTAGATGCCCAGCTAAAGTACCCAGAGATGGATGCTGAAGTGTCTTGTGTCTTTCACAATATCTACTCTGTTCTTCTGTAAAATCACTACTCATTTTGACATCTTAAATCCTACTGAGTCAATAAAAAACTATACACCACTGTCCAGTGCTATATATATTTGTAACAACTTTCTCTCTTCTGGAAATGTTTCTCGCCTATACAAAATTTCTAAGCTGTGCCAGCTTGATTTATGGTTTTTGATTTCTGCAAGTGCCTACAATGGCCTAAACTGTGGTCACAACACCTGTTTCTATTTCATGCTACATCATATATGAATGCAAACTGTTTTGTTTAAGGCAAAACAAAAATTGATTCATCCATTTTAGTAACTAAACCTGTATTATTTCTTTGGACACTGTTTGCTGTCAATGTTGATAGTTTTCTAACAAATTGTCAGTGTCCGCAGGTTGAGTTTCCCTAATGGGCATCAACTAGACAGCATTGTGCGGTAGGAGAAGCAAAAGAGCAATTTCAAGTTGTAGGAATAAAATATGAGGTAAAATGTGGTCTTCCCAGTGATATACTGAATGATAGTGCTGACAGGATCTGCCATTTCTGAACCACTCTTGGGGAAAAAAAGCATTTTTTTTCTTTTTACACTACCTACCGTGTTCATGGTAATATGAACTGCTCTGCAGGATAAATAACTATAAAACCAGTTTCACTACATTAATTTTTAAAATGTTTATTGTTCCTTTTTGAAATGAAGTATAAGTCTTACATTACATCTCAGCCTTTCTGTACTGGTATTCAGATCCTGGCATATAGCTTTTATAGCATTACCGTTGTATCTAATAATCAATGATGTATTTTTAAAAGCATTTAATACATGAATTCTTTATTTTTCATCAAGACCTCCTTCAGTAATTTCCTGAGTGATAATTGTGGAAGCACCTCAGCAATAATGGTAACACTAAACAGTAATTAATACTGCATAAGAGGTCAGATTAGCTGGTATTATTCCTTCTTGTTTCTGAGTTTTCTAAATATTTTATGAGTTTCAACTTTGCAATGTTTGAATCAATCTGCCTCCAATATTCTATATTGCATTCTGTGTGAAACTGTACTTTACTTTTCTTCCAGGAAGTTCAGTGAATTTTAAGTAGGAAATATTATATTGTTTTCATCTGTTAAATTAAGGGGCAGATAAAAGTTTGTGCTGGTTTTTCTTTTTTTTTTTTTTTAATCCTGAAAAATAAGATGAATCGGCATTTTTAAATATATGGATTTAGGGTGAAAAGTCCTGAATTATTGAAACCAAGTACCACTCAGGCTTTTGTGACCCTTGTGACATCTCTAGATTTATAAATGGACCATCTTACCCTTGGCTTTTGTGGAGCCTCATAATAAATGTCGTTTCTAATAACAGCAAGTATAGAAGTTAGAATAAGGGAACTTCCTGTGGTCTTAGCAAAGAAACAAAGCTGGTGGCAGATAAAATCTGTGTAAATACAAGCCCTCACTTTCAATAATTAAATAGTAGAAATAGTTTGAAAACAGCTCCACAAAAAACAGGATCCCTGCAGAGTTTCTACCTGCTCGTACTTGTAATTTTGTTTAGGAAACTTGTTTCCAGTATTATATAGAAGTGACTTTTCAGCACAACCAGTACTGTAATTTTAAGTGAAACAATCACTAAAATGTAGGTGAAGACACACATACTTAAAGCTTCTAGCCGTTATGAGGGGAAGTATATGTCAATTGGAAATGAAAATGGGTGCTAACTACCAAACATGGCATGCAAAAACCAGGTAACTAATCTGGTGTCACGCACTTTGTTGCCTATGCTAGTGTATTTAATCACTGCCATTTATAAGTCAATGTTGAAGAACGAAAAATCTAATTGCACCTTTTTATTTCTGCTAATGTTCTTTAAAGGAGAGATACAGTGTTAGTTTGTTACTGCACTATCATCCCGTGGTTCTTTCCTGCAGGTGAAAAGTACCACACCAAAGGATTTGCACTGGTCAAAATAAGCTTTTCCAAAAAATTACAAATGGTAGGAAAAAAGATGAGGAAAAAGAAGGAAGCTAAGAACTGAACTTTCTAACCTTTATCACCTCCTTTTCATAATTCTTCTTTCCGTTCCCATGGACATAATGAAGAAAAAATCCTAGCAGAGGTTTCTTTTTTCTTTTTCTTTTTTTTTTTTTTAATACAGAAAGAAATCACATTGGTTCAAAATCAATACTTATCACCGCTGGATTCAAATGACTGATTTCTTGTAGTGAACTATACATTCTTAATCATGAATCTAAATGCCTGGCTGCTAAAAATATGCACATGATGGGCACTGTGCAGCTTGACAGGAGTTGCATTTTAAGATTTGCAAATGACTGTGCACTTAAGAGAAAAGGTGTCCTCTTGCAATTATTCTTCCTGATTACAAAAGCACTACCAGGTAGAGACCAGAATCTTGCTTCTATGTGCTGGCCTGTTATTTCCATAAACTATTCATTGCTTGCCATTATATTAACATGGGTTTAGGATTCAGCAGAGTCAGAGCAGAGTGCCACTTTAATCTGATTTTTTGGTCTATGTCCTGTCAACTGGATTAGAAAACAAATGTATGTTCTGTTTTGAAATGCATGGCAATGTACACGCAGTATGACAGTCTCATATTACTCCCTTTTAACTCATGACATTCTCATTAATTTTCTAGTGTAGGCATCCCCTGACATCATTGCGGAATATGTTTTGTTTGGTATGGTATCTCTTATCTAACTTTTTAAAATGGATTGGTTTGGGGGTTGTATTTTTTTTTTCCCAAAATTTATAGAATTAATAAAAAACTGAGGTAACTTTTTAATGTTCTAATTAAGTCCTCTGAATACTCAATTATATTTGAAACAGTTGTATCCTGGTAAGGTTATTTCGTATGAAATTCTCTAGCGATTTCTGTTATCTGTGAAGTAATTCTTACCATGTTGTTAAGGAAAGCATAGGTGAGTGGTCTTCAGCTGCTATACACAGGTGTGCCTTTGTTAACTTCAAAGAATGGTGATAGTTTACAGTAACTGCAGATGTGCTCTAGTGTCATACAAAACGCTTTGCACTAAACTGCCGCTGCCTCTGTAGAAGTACAGGAAGTAGTAGAAATACAAGGAAAAAGTTGTGTTTCATACAGCAGTGGAAAAGATGTTATGTGACCCCCACAATAGCACTGGTGCACACTGCCTTGCAAGGAACAAAGTAAAGCCATCAAAATATTCAGACAAGTATTGACAACTGGGTGCGTAAACTGAGGGTTCCCTCTGTGCACTGTAAGTAAAAAGTTACCACGTACTCTTTCCTGATAGAAATTTGTGTTTCACCCCATACACATGATGCCACCTGCTGAACTGCTTATTGTTTTTCCTGGATAGCTGGGAGGAGTGGGGGGGACTGGAGCTCTTTAACTCGATTATTTTTCTCTCAGATGTGTAATAGAATGTGTGTACATGTATTTACATATACATGCATACCTAATATATAACCAACTGAAATACCCATCATTACTGCAAGGGTCCAACGTTTCTTGTTGAAAGCAAACCATAAACCAAAGAATTTTATCTTTTTGGATAACACTATTTGCAGCATAGCATCCTGCATATTTTTAGCCCACCAACCCACAGAAGTATTTGACAAAGAAGGTTTCTTTTCTCCCTGGTATTTTTGCCAATGTGAATGCAGTTCTGAATGACTTGTTTGTTCACGGTTGCGAAAGAGAGAGGGGATGTGAGAGGCAAAAGCTAAAATGAAAAATCAGAAACAGTAGAAATCTTGACTCTTATTAGCAGTCTGCAAACACCCTTGCTGAACATAATTATGCTACTGAAAAACTTTTTTGGTATAGTTCATAGGTCACAAGATAATTACTGAGAAAACTTAGTAAAAAAAAAACAAACCCAGAAGTTGAACATTTTTCACTTTTCTTATCTGTTTCCCTATTATGCTTCCAGGTGCTTTACACTTATAAGGATTGAAAGATGGTTGTATTAAAACGTCACATAGTGCATTTGCCAGAGTAACACAGCAATGGCAAAATGTTGGTGCACAGCATGTCCAGGGCAATGCATCATATCTGCTTCCAGCAGGGTAGAATGCCGGGCATCCTCCATTAACCTATTTACTCTTTGGCACTTTGCTGTATTGGGGACTTCAGAACTGGGCAACAGTGTAGTCCTTGTGACAGGGTCCCTCAGACGGTGAAATAATTTCTTTTGATATGCTCTCTTTCCTGCGTACATCAACTGTAGCCTTTTTCTGTTTTTCTCAGACCTTTTCGCTGGAGCTTTTTTCAGAAAATAAATAGTACTTCTCCCTCCCAAGCTAATAGCTTTGGAGAGAACAGTCAAAATTATTCTCTGATCTAGCATTATGCAATTCAAATACATAGTTAGACCATTAAAGACCTGCAGCTAATGAGACAGTCTTGTTACTCTCTTTTCATGAGATCTAGGGTCAGCTCACTCAGGGGACTCCCCCCGCTGCTCACTCAAGAGCCCAGGTTTTGTCGTACTCTACATCCTGTAGCATAGTCCTCTAAATAACGGTAACATTTTGATCTGACCCTACAGGCTCCCTACTGCTATTTCCTTGTACCTGTCTCCAGACGCTGTGACGTTCTGTGCCATCACACCCCCTCCAACTGTACTGCCTTCCGCACACCATCTCAGCCCATGCTCAGGTCTCCAGCAACTCATGGTGTCTTTTGTCCTTCAGATTTCATTTTGTTGCACCCAGACCCATGCTTTCATCTTTTAGGTATTTTTCACATATGTCACCCTAGGAACCTGACCATCAAATGCCCATTTCCCTCCTACTGCACGCTCCCAGCTCCACTGCCCTCCTCTTCTGCCCCATGTCTGCAGGCAGGTGTGCAAGCCCTGGCTCTAACCTAGGCGCCCAGCAAGCGATGGCTCGGCTGGGGCACTTGCTTTAGCGAGGGGAGTGCACCGCTTAAACCAACTTATCACAGGACAGCAAGTTGCTGTGCATGGCTTCTGCCGTGGTAACCACCCCAGTGCAGGCTGCTGCACTTTGTGGTAAGTGCTAAGTAGCCTGTGAGTGTCAGTTTGGCTATTATTTAATATAGGTAAGAGCGAGTGGTCAGATGGTTAACAAGGTGCAGCTGAGGAGTGGTGGGACGTTACTAGGCAGGCGGTAGCCTGTTCAGGCTGCCTTGCGCTATCAGTGGCTCAAACAGCCAAGTCTGCTGGGGCGGGAGGCATGCTGAACTGCAGTGCTCACCCGCTGCAGGAAAAAGCATCATATGGGCGGTGACTGAACTGGTACCAGTCTGCTGGGCTACTGCTCCTAACTCTTGTCACTGGCCTGGTGAATGACCTTGGCTAAATCTCTTAATCTGCATATACTTTGCTTTCCCTCTCTGTGAAACCTAGGTAATGCTATCAAATTGCTTGGAAAGCACTCTAAGTTCTAGTCATAAGTAGACAATATAAGAGTTAGGTCTTACTACTTTGTCATTAATTTGCTTTCCTGTCAGTCGTTACATCTAACTTCGGGGCTCACTTTCTTCTCTGTTACTTTGAAGTTTACTGCTTTACTGGTGCCTTGCATTTGTGTGACTATAGCTTTGGATGTCAGTGCATACCCAGTATCTAAATACAAATACATGCTTACTGACCTTACTTTTTAGATTAAACTTTCTACATTTGTTGCCTGCCTAAGGACTTTTTATGGACTCTTTAAAGTTGCTGATTTTCACTACGCAATAGAGCAAGGGAACACAGAAAAACTGTCCTCGAGTGTCTGCTTGAATTTTAAAATATGCCTGCATTTTGTTTTCTTCTGAACTCTGTCCTGCAGGGTGATGAACAATCTTGTCCTGATGGCTTCAAATGAACTATTCACGTATTTAAGTGTTAATGAGATAAATATGTGCTTTGTTGGATTGGCTTCTGCCGGACAAAACCCATTAAAATTTAGATCTTTTGCTACACTGAGATGAAATTCATTTCATACTGAAGATAATGACTGAAGTCACCGGAGGCAATGATTAAACACTTGCAAAATGATACATTTAACTTGTATCTATCCAACCTTTTGTAATATAGATGACATTGTGTCAGGATTTTTTTTTGGTTTTTTGGAAGGACTGTTAGCATCCGCAATTACCAAAGAACACGCCTAGGAATTTTTTTTCCATAAACTGATATGAATCTAGACACCTACCTTATATGCCTAATTTTAGCCTAAAACTAGTTTTTACATCTCATGGAAAAATAGAGGTCTGTAGCACAACTGCTGGCACATCCTTAACTATAGCATTGCTACTAGGCGCTGCTATAATACAGTACATATTTCTTTGTGAAAGAACTGAAAGCTGCAATAATAAAGCTTAACTTTATGGTATCGAAATTCGCTGTGTTTGTACCTCCAGGGAGAAAAACAATTAGAGAAAGACAATCTACCTAAATAGGCTGGGAAACTGAATTGCTCTGTCTATGCTTCATTACCCTCCCTCTTTCTCATCTCACACTTTCCACAAATAGCATGATTATGTTTACCTGACATCTTCATGCTTCCCTGCTGAGCAGGCTGAGGAAGCCTTGCAGCTGAGATCAGCAGTGTTTTCTATGGGGAACAACTTATATTTTTTTATTTAAAGGGTCCAATTCTTAAGCAATTTCGGCAAGGAGCTTCAGAGTGTCCCTGAACTCAGGCAGGGAGAAGAATACATGAAATGCCAATGGGCATTTTTAAAAAATGACCCTTGGCAATAACAAGTACTAGCTTGGCTGACATTATGTTGATACATCCTTAGTTGCTTGATAGGAAGGCATGGTCTGAGATACTGAACGTAAACTTGGTGATCTTCATAACTGGTAGAAAGCCTGACAAATTTTTCTGGAAGGTGCCTCTGAGCACTGAAACATTAGCCCCTAACAGTGGCACTGAAATAAAATGCCCTTTTATGAATAAAAGCCTTAATAGAAAGGAAAAAGATCTGGAACAAGACGTGCAGTGAGTTACCAAATGGCTTTTCAGTGTCTCCCTTGGAGAACTGAATCATAAATCCAGAACAGCAAAAAGACTTTAGAAATATACAGGCTGCCCTTATAAGGAACAGGTATTTTATTTTTCAGACTTCTCAGGTAATGGAGAAGTATTCAGCACTTCCTTGTTCTGAGTTGCCAAGTTATAAATCTGAATAACTAAACTACAGATAATTGGACACAATTCCTCAAATTAGAAACCAATATTACATGTGAGAATTAATGACATTTCATTATGCATTACTGTCTACATTAATAAACTATGACTGTATTAGTCTTAGCAGCAGCATACAAGCCTCTTTTTCTTGTAGCCCCTGGGATCCTTCTCTAAATCTAGCTTTAATCCAATGCTGTATAAGCTGCAGAATAACTGAACTTGAATTCATCTGAATGTTAGTTTGAAGCACGCAACAGTATTCAGTCAAAACACTGTCATGAAATATGTAGATACCTGTGTATCTACATGTAAACTCAGAGTCCACATAATATAGGCTTAATATCAGTAGCCTAAAACCCTGCTACTACATTTGTTTCCTAACATTTGGAAAGACGTTGGCTGGAACAAGGATTTGGCATTTCTGCTTTTCTGCCTTTGTGTCTTACAGTGAACACGACCTGAGCCTGCTCTTCAGGTGCCAAAAGCTTCTTCTGGCCTCAGAGTCCAAATAACTAGAATTTAAGCTTTGTTTCACATTTTACAAAATGTCATCAAATGGAGAGCATGGAATTAATAGGCACCCTGGCTTTTCTGCCCTTTCACTTGTACTTTCTCTTGCTTGTTACAGTTAAAGGCACTTCACTAATACAATACTAGGCAGCTGTCCTGAGCTGTCCTTAAAACATGCACTATGTTAAACTGAAATCTGCAGGGTTTTTTTTCAAATGAGCAGCAGTGTCATGGATCCCACCTTCACATTAGTGAAAAACATAAGCCAGACTAGTTGAGATCAGAATGATTAGCCTGGATGAAGGCAGGATTCCCTTTCTGACTGCCTCTGAACTCCTGCTCCATCAGCTCAAAGCTAAAACCTCCTGCAAAGTTACTGTAAGTTGCTGATATTACTGGCCAACAAACCTGGATCTGTTAGCAGTCCTGCATTAATCATTTTGGGTGTCAGATTATTATTAGAAAAGTGTGCTTAGACAGGCAGATACCTTACAAATTCGTACCTCAAAGGAGCCTGGAATTCATGTTCATGATTTGTTTTAGGATAAACACTGCAGGACCTAGGCAGCAGTCATGGCCTTCTTTGACCTCCAACAATAATAATGACAGCGTGGTTCCCACCCCCAAAAACTCATAACATAAGGAAAGATGTCTCAGCAGACCTGGAAATATCAGCAAGATAGTTACGATTCATTTCATGTGCAATGACCAAAGCCAGGCTATTGACCCCCTGTGTGTGTTACAGCAAAGTGAAGGGTAGCTATGGCAATACAATAAACTAATGTCACACAACTTGATCTCATTCAGTGACAATACCTGAGGGTCTGCATGTTTTATATTACACTGATCTAGGGTCAGATCTTTCAATCACCAGTTCAAGTGAAGGATTGAACAGAAAAGAGTATTATTGCATTTTACATTTTAATACATTTGTATAAATGTATAGTTTACACAAATAGTGTTTAATACATTTGTATAAACAATACAAAACAATGTAAGGGACCAGACTGTCAGCTGTGATTTGTGTGTCTGTTGCTTCTCTGTTCTTAGTGCTGCTATAAACAACAATAGCCAGTTACCGTTTCGAGGGGTTTTCATGCCAGCTAGCATTACCTGGAACGCAGTAACTCTTTGGACATATGCCCTGTCTCCTGTCCACATATTTTGCCTCCTCGTGCCAAGAAAGGAGCCAGCACTGTCATTCACAGATTACCTTAGATCTTGGAAACAAGCCACTTACATGATCTTGTTAGACTTTCCTCTGCTTTGTTTCCAGTGCAGTGCAGGTTTGCCAATGCAGAATGTGGCCTTACATTTTTATGTTCTCTGGTGGAGGTTCTTTCAAAAGTTATCATCACATTTCTATCGTGTAATTTGACAGCACTGAATTTATTGAAACTCCTTATTATCCAATGAAAATGATCGTTTAGAAATGCTCTCAAGTCAAATACAGACTGCAGAGATCTTTGTCCATAAATGGAGTTAACTTGTAAGTGAGACTTGACAAATGTGGATCTCTTCACTAGGCATGGAATCATCAGCTCAGGGTCTAGACCTTGAAGTGGGAGAGCAAGCACTATGCAGAGGTACGACCTAGCTCTGAAACAACGACCTCTAGAACTAGAAACCACATGGCCGCCTTGGTGGGGTGCTTTGCTGACCCAGTTAGTCCTGGCAGAAGGCAGCACTGATGTAACTTCGCTGCTTTTAGAAGCCAAGCTGACACTTCTGTGTAGTGAAGTGCTCTGCCGAGTGGCTATATCAGGTCATTCAGAACTAGCTCGAAGATTTCTGTGTTGCAGCACATTTTAAAGTGCTAGGCCTACCTGGAGAGTCCTTCCCCAAGACATGCACTGTGTGCTAAACTAGGGATTGGTTAGATGCACTGAGCATTTCTTGTTTTTCTATTGCTATCAAAAAGAAATGGGGGGGGGGTGGGTGGGAAGGGAAGCGCACCTTGCCAAGCCCGTTGCTTGAGAAATAGCAATAAACAAGTCCATTATTAATAACCCAATAAAAAACTCTTCTGCACTAAATATGTTGGGTCAGCTTTGTGATGGGTGTCAGTCTGCTTAGTTCCACTGATTAAAGTAAAAGTGCAGTGATTTACACCTGTGTTGACTCAGCATGCTTGCCCTTGTAAGTAGCCTGTGATAAAATAGACAAATAAATAAAATAAAAGCACAAATCCTGTACTATATAGATATTGCTTAAATAATTCATTATAGCTGCGGGGATAGAAGTAAATACAAAGAAAAATGCTTGCCATTTGAAATACTAGCTACAGCAAAGTCTTTTATTTTTTTCAGGCTGGGGTAGCTCGTATTTTCTTGCTACATACTCTTCAAGAACTTATAAAAGTGCACAACTCTTTAGGGTCTCACTTATTTATGTGGTGAAGCTGACATAGTCCCATAGATCTAAACACTGTTCGCATCTCCTAGCACTGAAACAAATGTGGCCATGCAGCATAGAAAACTGCAGTTCGTTTATTAAGTCAGAGAACAGCTCTGTGCTATTAAACCCCCGTCCAGCTTCTTAATGATGGCTCACTCTTGTCAAGTTGCTCAGCTTTCTTTAACGCTGTGATAGAACTGCACTTCGGCTGCATCACAAATGTGGCCCTTGCACCTGAATTATGCAGTATTCAGTAGATGGCTGTTAAGCACCATGTAGACTTAATGCTAAATGGTTAGTGTTTATTGAATAGTAAAATAGAGAGGGGCTTCAAATAAGAAAATTACCAGGCTGTGTTTATGTGCACCCCTTTTTTAGAGACAAATGGCTCAGCTAAGTGGAAACCTGTATGGAGTTGCCTCTTTCAATAGGTGAGAAAAGCTATCTATTTAGAAAACAAAATGTTAATTTATGGCCTTGTAAAAACAATGGAAAAGATTTGTATAATACCACTTCAAGCATTTGAGGTTTTGGGGTGGGTTTTATTTTTTTGCATTCTTTGCATGCCTGAAATGTTGGTTACATTATTCGTGGTGTTTTTTTTTCATGAAATACCTATTTTCATATTGAAATCTACAGTACTTTATATATTCTCACTGTAAAACTCAGAAACAAATCAGTCCAAGATCCCATCCTGAGTAAGCCAACTGACTGGTTCTAGCATGTGAAGAAAAGAAAGGAAAAAAAAAAAGCAAAAAAAAAAAAAAGCTTTTACTGATGAGATGCTCTAATTATTTTTTGAGGTATTTAGAAGTTCTCTGCTTAAGTTTATGGATCTCATTGATTACTTCCCAGTTCTATAAGAGTCAAGCATAGCCAATGTCAGACTGTACCAAAGTCATTAGAAATAAACCTACAGTAGGCTTTTTAGTGATACTTAACATGTGTCTTCAGAACCATATGCACCTTCAGACCTGAACAAGTGACTCAGGGCACTGCTGTTTGACCAACGGCTATTTTTCTGCCTTGTGTTGAGGGGAAGGAATTTGGATGCTGTAAGCACTAATGAATGAATAGATCCTGCCTCACCCTTTCAAGCAGTTACAGAAATGATGGGATAAAAGAAGCCTTCGTCTTTCCAGTAAGTGGGAGAGAAGATGCTGTGTGTCAGTGGCATCACACATTACCACAAATGAAGTTCAGGGCAAGATGTTGGCATTTCTTCATATTTGTTTGTGATTGTATTTTCACCAGCAATTCTTGTATAGGTATCTGCTTTTTAAGAAATAAAAGGTTTAAAATGGAATTATCTGTAAATAATAAGTTAGCTTTAAAGGTAGCATGCAAAACAATGTAAGTGTGACCGTCTTATAAGTACAGGCCTTTATTCTGTTAGGCTTTTTTGTCATACTTATGTGCAGAATGGCAGTGTGTAAAGAAGTCTAAACTGGTATAATTCACATATCAAAGCATAAAAAAGAGGATGTGAAAATGTGTAGTTTAAGAGCTGCCACGTTGGTTTAGACCAGCATCTTGTCTCTAAAAGTGTCAGAAGTAGATGCTTAGAGAAATAATCTAACAGCACAAGGAGGTGATGGAGCTTCCCTTGTTGGGTCTTTCAACAAGGATAGATTTACCGAGCTCCTGAGGCAGAGGTTACATTCAGAGGACCATGTTTAAAAATGACTAATCTGTTTGCCATCCCTGAATTTCTCTCATGGC
Source organism: Calonectris borealis (assembly GCF_964195595.1). NCBI lineage: Eukaryota > Metazoa > Chordata > Aves > Procellariiformes > Procellariidae > Calonectris > Calonectris borealis. The sequence goes on from NC_134315.1 coordinate 54,958,252, forward strand.
TTTTTGGCCACCAAAATATTCTGTGGCAGTGGAGTCCACAGTTTAACTATGGACTGTATGAGAAAATGTTGCTTTGAATTCATTTGAATGTCCTCTGCTTGTCACATTATGGACCAGCGAAAGACCTTCTCCATCGATCATTCACAAATCTAAAGACTTCTGTCTTATTAGTCATCCTGGTCCCGGCTGAAAAGTTTTAGTCTGTTTTGACTTCTTTCAGATGGAGGTGGATGAATACCTCTGATCATCCACATTGTCTTTCTTGAGCCTTTTCTGACGAAAGAAATTAAAATATGCAAATTAAGCAAGGCAGGGGTACCTGCACTCTGCACAGGTCTGTACTCTGTCTGGTCCCCAAGGTGAGCTAAAGCCATACAGCCAGGGTGCTGAGCTGGGGCTAGCTAGGCTGCTGAGCCTTAGCATCTTGCTAACATCATCACGCAGCCTTTGGATTTGGGGTGGGTTGTCATGACTGGGTGGGGTGTGGGCAGAACTGCTTTCACCTTCATAGCTGCCTGCAGTACCCTCTGTCACTGTAGGCTAATGTTATCCTCCATCAGATAAGTTATAAGGACAGAATGCTGGGGCAGTTTCCTATGTGAAAGTGGTTTAAATGCAGTGAGATAAGAGTTCTTAAGCTCAGAAAACTTTTAGGCCCCTCAACCAGGACTGTTGAGCCTGATAGGAAAGTATTCCAAGAATCTTCTCTTTGTCTCCCTCGGTTTCTTTCTTTACTGTTGTAAAGGCAATACACTTAAATAATGGATGTGAAATCCCAGCCGTGTTTAAATCAAAGGAAAATAATTCCACTAACTTGACTTTGGCTGGGATCTACCTGAGGATATAACCTGTTCCATATTCCCATTTATAAGATCTGCTGTAGAAGAACATCACTATGCTGCCCAACAAGATCACGGTAGCTGTAAGATGTATGTTTTTCCAACACCAAATACATTACCTGTAAATAATTACAGAAAATTTCCATCTTGTTCTATATCTGCCCTTTCCTCCTCCAGTAGTGTTGCTATCAGCATCTTCATTTTTGTTTCTCTGCCTTGCTCTCTAATAGGATTGCACAAAAGCAGCTGGGAAAGAGAGCGAAGTGCCCCCATTTAGCTGGCCCAGTAGCCACTGGAGGAATGAAGATTTGGCTGTAGGAAGCCTATGTTCTTCACTGTAAACACAGTTTCATTTTAAAATGGTGTAACATCTGCAGTATGGAAGACATTTTCTTCCTAACAGGTGGCAATAATATTTCCATGTGTGTAACATTCAGTGGAAGTCTTCCAGCCCCCAGAAAAGGAGAACAAAAGCATGGCAAGACAACAAAGATGAACAGATGGCTCAAGAATAAATGCTGTGAGGAAAGTCTGAGGATTTCTGACCATCGGGAAGCAGTCATGGAACAAAAGTTCTTCTGGACTGATGGACTCCAATGGAGTAGGTGGGCTAGTAGCCTTCTGGGGTTGAGCTGAGTGTGGTTGATAAGAACGCTTCTTAAATATACAGGGATGGCAAAATAAGAAGGATATAACAAAGGGTGAAAGTATACTGGAGAGTAGAAGGTTGAGCATCAGCGAAAAAACAGTACATCTTGTGAGTCATGATGATGCAGACACAGTGAGAGAAATTTCCTTACTGAGTTTCAGAAACAACTGAAATGTTTTTGTAGTGATGCAAGAAGAATGGGGAAGAAGGTGGAAGAAACAGAATTGCTGGTGGAAGATGTGAAACTGAGTATCACGGGGTACTAGAAACATGGGTTCACAGTACAGGAACTGGGGGATACAATTTATTAAGGAAAGAGAAAAATAAAGGTAGAGATCCTGGAATAGATCATTAGCAATACCACCCATCTGGGTCAAAATCACTTGCAGCAGGAAGGAGGTGAGGGCGTTAGGGAAGTTAAACTCTTGCAATTACAGAGACATAAACGGTGGAGGTGACAAAGGCAAATCAACTGAACTTAGTGTGACTTGGAGGAGGGTTAATATTTCCTAAAGTCTGGAAAGTCTGTTGCAAACAAAGAAGCTGTAGTCTTCATTACAACCTATAGAGATATTACATGAGAGTGGAAAGCCTACAAAAAGCACATAAATAGAAAAGAAAGGTATGTCTTGTTGAAGTGTACAGATCTAATAAGACCTGCTCTAGGTCTAACTTGCGGAGGAAATTAAAACAGGCAGTGAAAGGCATCTATATGGAAAAGAAGGGATAATGACTAAAGGTAAAAGTTTGGTATGACTCCAAAACCAAACTAACGAGTTGCCTAGGATATCTCATATGATTAATGAGAATGTTGTAGGACATGAATGTAGGGATGGGTTAGGAAATTAACACTACCAAGTCAAAAGCAAAACTGCAAAAACTAACACCGTCCAGTTCATGGAAAACCTACATAATCTACATTCTAGGACTGGGAGAGAAGCGGTACCTAAAATCACAAATATCATTCCCTTTCTTCCCAGCCTTCCTCTTTGGATATGGTTCTATGTAATGCTGAGTCACTGGGGCTTTTGCTGGAGTTTTCTCTCACCAGCTGATCTCTTTTCCTTTAATTGGAAAGGAGCAAAGCCTGTGGGTTATGTAAAATGCCTTTCTTCTTAACACCTCGTGGATTACACCTCGAGAGAATCTACATGAAAAATAACCTTCCTGAAGTTTTCCTTGAAAACATATCTGATTTCGAATCATCATCTAACAGTACAGTGCATAGAATTTAACAGAAAGCTGAAACACAATGCCTGCTTCAATATAATTTTGTCCTTAGAGATATCATTTCAACCTAGATTCAGAGTTCTACAGCTTTTATCTATCCCCTCTCTCTCTCAGCAATATCCCGATCAATCGAAGCAAGCCTGACTTATTTAAATCTCCGCTGTTTCTTTTCTGCGAGCTCTGTAACGATACACTGTGATTTACTGCTCTTGGATGACTGCAGTCATACCCGTAGCAAAACATTTCCTTACCAAAAGTATCCCCTTTCTCAGAGTTAACAAGACCACCCTCAGGCCAGTAGAGTGGCAGAAGTACAATTTTACGAGAGTCACTCATTCATGCTGAAATTTACTCCTTTGTAAAAGGCGAGCTCAAGCCTCCGGGCTCGTATAGCCTATGTGCAATGTGTTAGTTTTGGGCCGGTCCTCTGGAATGTTTTCCTCTCTATCTTCCAAGCAGTGACTATATATTTTTCCTGCATATGTACTGCATGTTGCATACACGTTTCCTGGGGCTAGTTGCTGTTACTGGAATATAAAGTATAATAATATTGCAGGTTTTCATGCATAGTGGATCTTCTCAGTCTTAGGGGAAGGGGTCAACATTTGACGTTTCTGATAAAAGAAGAGATATTTAGCAAAAAACAGCCTCTGAGACTTTAAAGACATGGGTCCACAAAATGAAGGTATCAACTGTGCTTGTGCTGATAAGGTAGTGACACAGTCAGGTCATTTTCTGGAGTAAGCTAGGTTGGTGTCTCTCATAGTAATGTATATGTGTTCCTGGATTTACTTTAGTAAACATTTACTTGCGGCGTATCAGCTTCCTCATGTTCAGGTGCCTTCTTGTAAATGTTTGTCAAAGTGCTTTCATTTTGTGGTTGAAGAATTTGGAGTGACATAACAGTTTTTACAAGATATGGTGTCATTTCCATAGTAAGGAACATGAAAGTTCGCTCGTGGTTTAAGTCACTTAACAGGAGATGACTGCGCATGTGGTACTTGCGAAAAAATAGCCTGGTATTCTTGGCTGCCGCCATGAAACAGAGCTCTCAGGCTGTTCTGCAGCCTCTATCTCTTCTCAGACAAGAGCATGCAAGCGTGTGCACACGTGCCTGCGTATGAGAGGGAGAGAGACAGAGATACTTCCTTTGTATTTTGACTGAAATTCATTGTCTTATCGCCAAATAATGTAGACCAGAAAAAATTTAGTCAGAGTTTTTCTCACCAGCTAAAAGGCAAAACAGGAAATTTTATTTTCAATTTCTTAATCTGAAGATAAGTCTCATTCTGGACCCTACAGACTGTGCACATTTCCACACGTTCATCCCCATGTCTCACTGATCTGTTTTCAGAATTGTGTTTTGTAGAAATGATGTGGAAGTGCCCGAAAACTAGTCTGGGTCAGGAGCTGCCACAGCTATGGAGGGAGGGAATCAAGCAGGCAAATTTATGACAGTTTGACATTTCAGATAATAGAGGTCAGTCCTTCAAGTCACAGTCCCCCTGAGATGAGTGAATTTCTGCCGGTGAATGTGGGAAGAGCTGGTACCATTAAATTGTCCCTTTGCTGCAAGTGAAGCATGTGGTGATAGGCTGGAAGAAAAGAATTCCTTTAATTATTGCGAGGCAAATTCTGCTCCCTTTCTGATGTGGATGAATGATGAATGATCCCATTCATTTCAGTGGTCGTACCTGCAGCTGGAAGAAGAACAGGATTTGAATTTCTAAAATAAAGCGTTATGTTGTGAATGAACTGGAATGAGATGTACTAGTGCATCAATATGCAAGACTTCCCTTTCTTGTGCTCTCGAACTAAGATCTTGAAGGATTGTTTACTGTGAATACTATTTATGACATCTGAAATCAAATAAGTTTTGTCCACTTATTAACAGTTTTTGTACACTTTTTCAAGTGAAGATTCAATACTGCTTAGTCTTTAGAAGTACCAATGAGCCCTGTCCCCCTAGGTTGTTGCATCTCTCTGCCACAGGCACTTTTCCTAGCAGTTGCAGGAGCTTGTGATATGCAGTGTGATAACAGTATTGGTGCGGGGTCTATGGTGTAATATTTGCTAAGTGTTTTGAAACTGGGACATGGGAAATGCTCTGGAAGAGCAAATAAATTATTATTTGTGTAGTCATTTTCATTAAATGTTATGAGAACCTTTTTATAACTTTATGACAATATCAAATTTAATAAACTATATTGGCCTTTTTGCAGAACTGGGGATAAAGGCCCCAAATAAACAAACTAATGACAGTCCTTAAATTAGAAATATGGCTTTATTTGTTTGGTTTTTTTGTTTTTAATGAAAAGTAGATTTTTTTTTTCAGTTTGTTCTTGGGACTTTTCCCACTAAAAGTATTCTAATTACAACATCAAAAGCTACTCAACTTATGGCTGTTTAAGTGTGAACTGCCATATTTCTTAAATATCTATTTTTGAATTAGCAGTGGAGAAAGCAAAGAATTAAAAATCTAATTTCTGTAGAAAAAGGGGGAAAATTAACTCTATATTCACTTTACCTTCCACAAGAGGCTTAAGAAATAACTTAACATAAAAGCTTGACTGTGATGTGACCCACTGGTAACTTGCTATAAAGAAGCAAGAAACTGAAAGGGGGAAAAAAAAAGTATAATAATAGTATATGTGATTTACATTAAGTTGAACTGTAGCATCAGCTACAATAGCTTTTCCTGAAAAAATATGAGCTGATTGATTCCCTTGGTCTTTGAATTTCTATCGATGCTAATCAGAAAATTTAAACAGGCCAGGATTGAATCTGGAGGAAATTATCAACCTCTTTTCTAATTGAAGACAAAACTTTTAATAAATCTTGTAAGTTTTTCTGTCTTAAAATGAAACTACCATATACAAACCTCTATCTAATGCGCCACTTCCTTAATGTTTCCTTATGAGAAGCAGTCTTGTGCTTAGCTAGATTATATGCCTGGGAGCCAAATGTGTGCCAGTAGCTAAAATATGTGCCTGCAAGCTAAAAGTGAGAGACTCTATTCTTGCCTAATTTCTTCTGGGAAGAAGTGATATATGAAAATAAAAAGCATATTTGTGTGGTAAATATACAATAGTTACATTGTAGATATATATTTATACATCGTGTATAGCTATACAACAACCCTTCCTTAAATACTTGAAGGAGAAATGAAAGAGACCAAACATATTTGCAAACATGATGATTCTTCTAGGGAAAAGGGATACTGAGTTTTCTTTCTTGCTGAACTGTGATTGAATCCTTAAGGTCAGATAGTCAAATTTCACAACTCTGCAATTATCTACATCTTTAGAAATCCTGTGTTACTCAGGGCAAAATTGACTCTTACCAAGATGTGGATTTCCCTCCAAGCTGGGAGGGAACATATAGAGTTGCTCTCTGAACCCCCAAATCGCACATGTACTTTTATTTTGTAAAAGGTTAGGTTACAACCTACCTGTACACCCTCTTTTTACTTGTGTGATCTTTCTGTAAGAATTATTTTATCTCTCCTTTTGGACGTGCAAAAAGGGAGAGAGGAATCATGATGTTCAGGTGATGAATTTGAAGAGCTGGGGAAAGAAGAGCATTCACTTCAATGAGCTCCCTTCTTTCCCTACCCCCCTCCAACAGTGCCAGCGGCCAAGCTGTGAGTCCTTGCGCAGCAGCCTCGACATCCGGCCCTCGCAGCCAGGCCGACTCCTGCAGAACGCAGGTCCTGGGAATGATGGACCCCATGAACAATACTCCTGTCAGTGTTTCATTCAGTTATTTTGTTGGATCATCATTCTCTCCAGGGCAAATTAAAATTTGCAGGAGTTCTTGGCATTTGCTATGGGGAAGAGCTAAGCGTAGAAGGAGTAAAGCTGGGAATTAGGGCAAATAGAATTCTTGTCTTTTGTGAAGACCTTCAGGTGACATATCACATCACATCATGACTGCGTTAATGACTGCACTGGGGCTGACTTCAGCAAAATTATAAACTCTTCAAAACCAGGAAAGTGTTGAAAAATTAGGAAATTACTTAGGATGAGAAAGAGCAAAGATTAAAAGAACATAATGTTTCTTACGGAGGGCTGTGTGATTACAAAACGAAGCTACAAAAAATCCCTTTAGAATAGCTGCTATCTATGGGTTAGTAATGTCTGTCTGTTTAACATTCATTGTCTTTTGCCCACTTCAGTGTGGTGTTGAGGTTTGTTTTTCTTATTGTACTCTCACAGCAGTTATTTATTGAAGGTATGCTTTACTATAAATATTGTTCCTGTAACTCTACTGCTTTTAAAGGCATGCTTTAATGGTGGACAATCAGAATCACAGTGCTGGACTCCCTTTCTTGTGCACTTCTTGAGAACTTTTATTCTTGTTGCTTGTCTCTGCCAGATCTTCTCTGAAATTGATATCCATACCTGTTAAAAATTTATTATTAGAATACTCTCATATACTACAGCCACACTTTCATTTTGTTGCATAGATACTCTTTCACTTATCTTGTACTTTTTAAAATGGGACATAGAAGGAACTTTGTGTACTTACTCTGAGAGACGATTTCAAAGGGAAGAGAGAAAAAAGTTATTATGTATCTCTTTACTTTGATTTGTTACAGTGGAACTACAAACAAAAAAAGAAAAAGAATAAGTGTAACTTTATATGAGAATATTGTTAAATCTCACAAAAACATTGATATATCATCTGTGTATTTGTACAGAAAGGAATTGAATTAGCCTGACATAAATTGCTTTTGCTCAAAGAATCCAATACTCTTGAGGTCAAAAGTTTAAAATTCAGGCCTGATCCACAGCCCAGCTGAGTTTTCCTGTTGGCCATAGTACTGGCTGGATCAGGCTCAATCAGGCATTTTTTATCGTAATTGATTTCCGTCTTTTTCAGCCAAAAAAGGAACTTAATTGTTTTTGTAAATAAATATTACCTTATTGATTTGAGTTTGTAAACTGTGTCTGCAGGAAATTGATATTCTAGAAATCTGTATGATTAAACTGGGGAACTGGAGGTGAGAGCTACTCTGTAGTTCAAAACGCCCAGGCTCTGATGCCATACTATGCAACATCAAAGGGCTGGTGATTAACATCTCCTGTCCTGTGATAAGACTGATCACACTAGCAAAGGCCTTTATTCATTAAGTGTTTTTATTCATTTTCTTTAGCCCAAGCCCACACACAAAAGTAGCCTGAATTCTCGTGTAGTCATATAATCTTCGTACTTGTTGCCGTCAAGTTTTTCCAGGAGATGGTACATCTCCCTGCTGTCCTGGCTCTCTGTTGCCATATTGTTGCCATCACTTACGTTTGTTATTTAATATTCGGACTTAGTAACATAAGCTACGTCTATTTTAGCAAATACTGCAGCCCGTATGAACAGATTTGTGTAGCAAAAAAGTTGCAACCGAGAGCCCCAAATCCACGGTGGAAGTATTTCAAGGAGTTTACTTCACACTGGTTCTAGCCCCGGTCCCACAACTGCCCTTTAGTGACTGGAGCATATCAGATGAAGCCCTGGAGCCATTATTGTAGTTTAGTTTGATTCAAAATAAATCCAGTTTGTGCTGAGACCACCCTGTGATATGAAATGAAGCAGGGAGAGTTGGTAGAGATGCTTCAAAATGCCCTGTTGGATGCTGAGCAGTAATGTAGGTAAGCCACAGGTGACTGAAATGGGAAGAGCTTGCCGTAAAGCAGGTGCACAGAGATCTTGTCCAATTTTCACATGGTACATTATAATTTTTAATTCAGCTTTCCATTGAGCCTGCTGAGATCTTTATGGTTTGATAGACTGCAGACTTTGGTGTGCCCAGAGTCTTCTGCCACCATTTCCTAATAAAACAGAAGACGTTCAGTTCATTGAGATGAGGTGCAAGGAGTGGCTCTATTTGGTAGAACAGCAAACGCAAAGGTGTTGCAGCACCAGATTTAATATCAATATAAAAATATTTTTATATATTTATTTTTTAAATTAGCAAAGGACTTCTATTTCAAATAAGCAGAATGATTTACAGTAGCTGACAATCTGTCTGGTAATTTCAAAATATTCTGCTGTGCACAGTACATGATCTCTTCTAGGCACACGTATGGTTTCCTGCTGAGGAAACCATCATAAAAAGAAGATCCCTTATACAGTGTATATTGTGGCATGGATTGCACAGGTTTAGTGTAACTGCTCACTTCATGAAAATAGTAATTCATCAAACTGATTGGAAACAACAGGTTTCACAACAGCCTCAAGGTGTGGGGAATGACAAGTTGTATCTTAGATACGTTGCTCTGACTTTAGTGTGTATGAAAAATCTTGAGATTCTTGAGTGAAAGTCCTGAAAAAGATCTTCCTGCAGTGAAATTTGGCCATTAGAGAATGCAAAAAGATACAATGAAGATAAAAATATAACAGCAGGTGCTTAATTTAGCCCCCTGAAATCCTGTGAATAACCCATTTCCTATCCTCTGGCCAGGCTACTACTAAATGAGGCATACTCGGTAATTACTGAATTATCCCTTTCAGCAGGAGGAAAGAAACACTGGTGCTAGGCTTTTGTTATTTTACATTCACCCCCATTAGTGTTACTTGCTGCACCTAATAGGCTGATAAATGGGGTATTGCTACTGTCAGTGACTAAATGGCACTTAATATTCCATTTTGAAGTTCAGGAAATCAGAAGTAGAAGGAGAGGCTTTTGATGGCCATTTGCTCGGTGACACAGACTAATAATCAAGGAAATTGATGTTGAAGGTTCAGTTACGCGGATCTTACCACAAAATGGAGCTGTAAAATTGTGCAGTGGATGCAATGGACTTTGGCAATATAACCCTTCACCTTATTAGGATTACCTCTAAAAATAGTATTAAAAATTAGAAGTAGACCCCAGTGTCTCATTCCTGTAACATTACTTCAGTATAGGTAATGAAAAGAAGAGCGTTTGGAGCAGAGTGCTGCACTTTATTGCAGAATATAGCGGGCCACTGAAGAAGGTTTAAGGTGGCAATTTCTGCTTTGTGGTGCTCAAAGGCTGTGAGCAGGCACCTTTGCTCAGGATAACATCTGAAAACATTCACACCAATGGCTTCTGTGGACTCGCTCTGGGACAACTAATCTGCAGTTGTTAAAGCCAATACACATTTGATAAATCCTTTGTAACTTAGTGATCGTTAGCCCTAGGCATAGTTTTCTATTTATAGCAGTCTAGATAACACACTCGAACACATTAACCCGTGTGTACTGTTTACAGTTCAACTATATGTAGTTCTGCCAGCACAGAACCAGAAACAGCAAAAGTCTGGCCAATTTGCTGTTTGGCCAGAGGAGAAAGCCACTCTGAAGAAAAGGGATTCAGAATCAGACAGGGAGAGTTTGCACAGCTGGATCTGGATGCAAGTCTGGGTTTTAAACATTCCCATTATTCAGAGTTTGTATTTGGACAGCTGGTTCTGACCTTTTCTGATTCTTCCACGTAGAAAGATTGTCCATTGATTCATAAGGAAAAGGTGATGCAGCGAGCAGCTTTACCGTAGACAGAGGGTGCCCAGTGTAATGTATATGCTGAGGTTTTACAGTCTGAGAGAAGCAGCTTGGCCTCTGCTGAGTCACTGAAGTCCTCCTCTTGGGCTGTGATCTCTTTTCTGACCCAAACGTCATCAGAGGATTAGGTGGATTCAGAGTCTCCATGCCCTCCCTGCCTCTGGGCCTCTCTCTTGGTCTGAATTTCAAAAGTGTTTTGAGAGCCGCCTTCTTCGCAGCCCCTACCATCTGGAATAGCTTCACTGTGGCTCTCTGCATCATTGACTCTCTTCTTCATTTCAAATCTCAGTTGACCATTTATCTTTTCTAGCTTGCCAATTTCTTTTAATTTCCCTGTCCATCTGCTTGGTCTATTTAACTCTGTGAAAGCTTTTAGATTACATATTTTATAGTAGATGCATGGGAAAACAGTACCGTATTATATATGAACAGCTTCCCTAGCTTGAGCAAGCGTGCTGTTAGCATCAGCTGAAAAATCCTACGTCTCCCCGATGTGCTCAGTGTTACACTTCAAAAAGTTAGAGAGGGATGTTGAGATTGCATTGACAGCCAAAAGAATATACTTCCTTTCCTAGAGCTGTAGCAACTAGAGCAGATGGTATTTTCCCCCACTCCACATCACTCTCTGTCCTTTCCTTCCTCATGCCCCATTGTTCATTTTTCACACCTCTCTGTTGGTTTGGTTTGAATTCAGCACCCGCTGAAGTCGATGGAGAACCTCCCACTGACTTTCTTTGGTTTTGCATCACACTTTCTGTGATCTCTCCTCCCTTCAGCTATGCCTGAACACAAATCCCTGCTCTGACCTCTCAACAGTTTGGATCCTGTCTGTGCATCGTCTCTCTTCTTGCTTCCTGCATTTTGCCAAGAACCTAAGCAGAGCAGTGATGGGGAAAGCTGTGTGGATTAGATACTGCTCAGGTCCGTAGCTAGAAAGAAAACCTGTGAAAAATTTTCAGTTTGGATTACTCTGAAACAACATTTTCTCTAGCTTTTTCCTCACTGAACCAAAAAGAAAACAGGAACATAATCTTCAGTTAAATATTATGGGATTGAAATTGAAATGTTTTGTTTTACTTGGGTTTTTATTTTTAATTAAAATGAAAAATCATGTCAAAACAGAAATTAATACCCTCTGTTTTGAAAATGTCATAGTGAAATATTTTGCCTTTCATGAAATAATGCAGACAATTTTCCATAAATCATTTTTTCCCCAAATTCATTGGTTATATTTATTAGTCACAAAACATACTTTTCTTTTGTGGTGAATCAATTACTCAGTGATTTGATGCTATTTCCTCTCATGGCTTTTCTCTGTATTCCAAAGCACTAGCTACCCCCTTCCCAATCATCTATTTCTTTTGTAGGCCTAGAAATGGAAGACGGGGAAAAAAGAAAAAAAAGAAAAATAAAAAAAAGACAGGGTTGCTGTGGCTCTACCACCGACTTTTGTTTTATCATTTAGGCTGGGTGGTGATTCCCTTGATTTTTCAATCTAGTACAAGACTGGAATAATTGTTATTGCATTTTCCAATTAATGTTGTCTGCAGCCCCATTGAGCTTGAGAACGCCGTCTTGTGATCTCCTGTATGGTGTCTTACTTCAGTAATGGCTTTGACTAAAGTTTATATGATTTTCTCCCATAACAAGTCAAAAGGCTTTACTCTTTTTCTGAGTGTTCAATTTCTAAGGATGAAATCATCACCCCAATGAAATAGAATGAAAATTTCCATCAACTTTATGTAGTCTAACCAGCTCTGTGTTACTTGGCTTTTGAGTCATTCCAGAACCAAAATTCTTCTTACACTAACATTATGGTTGTCATAAGCAGTATCTCAGAACCAACTCTCTGCACTTTTCTAGACCTGGGAAATGTTTTATGTTTTAACAGATGTCCTTAGGGTTGTGAGATTTCTCAGCAACTTGCAGGATTTAGCCCTAATAGTATTTACAGTAATTAAGCACACTAATTAAATAACAAAACAACTAATGACAAATTGATTCAATGCCAAATAAAGGACTCAAATAAATGCTTAATTAAAGACGCTAATAAAATCCCCCTCATCCCTTTACAGTCCACTCCCTAGGGCTAAAGATGACTTTCTACCTCAGAAATCTTTATAGCCCTTTACAAGCCCAGTCTCTAGGGTTACTGCCTTCTTTAACCTCTGGATTAAATGCTTGTTAGCTAAGCACTGTATAAACCCATTTAAAACACCATCAAAGTAGGTAAGTTGGATCCAGGATGCTCTCTGTCCTCCAGATATGATACGCCGTGACATTCCCATCTGCGTGCAGGTTCCCATGCACTAGGGTATGCAAGGTTGTGTCTAATTTTGAGCACCTGGGCAGGAGGGCGTATGTCCAACCATCAGACCTCCTTAAGCCAGTGGCACAAATCATGTGCTTAAATTTAGGCTAAGTACCTCTACTGGGTTTGCGAGGCAAGGTTTTGGTGGCGGGGGGGCCACAGGGGTAGCCCTGTGAGAAGCTGCTAGAAGCTTCCCCTATGTCCAATAGAGCCAATGCCAGCTGGCTCCAAGACGGACCTGCCGCTGGCCAAGGCCGAACCCATCAGCGATGGTGGTAGGCCCTCTGGGATAACATATTTAACAAGGGGAAAAAACTGCTGTGCAACAGCAGCCGGAGAGAGGAGGGAGAATACGTGAGAGGAACAACTTTTCAGACACCAAGGACAGTGAAGAAGGAGGGGGAGGAGGTGCTCCTCCCAGGCACTGGAGCAGAGATTCCCCTGCAGCCCGTGGTGAAGGCCATGGTGAGGCAGGCTGTCCCCCTGCAGCCCATGGAGGTTAACACAGGAGCAGATACCCACCTGCAGCCCATGGAGGACCACCCCATGCCGGAGCAGGTGGATGCGCCTGAAGGAAGCTGTGACCCTGTGGAGAGCCTGTGCTGGAGCAGGCTCCTGGCAGGACCTGTGACCCCATGGAGAGAGGAGCCCACGCTGGAGCAGGTTTGCTCGCAGGACTTGTGACCCCATGGGGGACCCATGTGGAGCAGCCTGTTCCTGAAGGACTGCTCCCTGTGGAAGGGACCCACACTGGAGCAGTTCGTGAAGAACTGCAGCCTGTGGGAAGGACTCACGTTGGAGAAGTTCATGGCGAACTGTCTCCAGTGGGAGGGACCCCATGCTGGAGCAGGGGAAGAGTGTGAGGAGTCCTCCCCCTGAGGCGGAAGGAGCGACAGAGACAAGCTGTGATGAACTGACCGCAACCCCCATTCCCCGTCCCCCTGCGCCGCTCGGGGGGAGGAGGTAGAGAATTCGGGAGTGAAGTGGAGCCCGGGAAGAAGGGAGGGGTGGGGGGAAGGTGTCTTAAGATTTGGTTTTATTTCTCATTACCCTACTCTGATTTGATTGGTAATAAATTAAGTTAATTTCCCCAAGTCAAGTCTGTTTTGCCCGTGACAGTAATTGCTGAGTGATCTCTCCCTGCCCTTATCTTGACCCATGAGCCTTTCATTATGTTTTCTCTCCCCTGTCCAGCTGAGGAGGGGAGTGACAGAGTGGCTTTGGTGGGCACCTGGCGTCCAGCCAGGGTCAACCCACCACAGTACCTTGATGAATTGAAGCCAAAGTGAGAAAGAGCATAGCCATAACACAGTCTGGTTTAAGTAAAGCAAGACAGCTGTTTTGTAATTCATTATTGATTCTGGTAAGCTTTCTTATTTATCACCTAAGTAGAACCTAGCAATAGAAGTATGTTTTTTTAAATAAATGCATTGGAGAATGGAGCTGCCACAAAAAATGGCTATCAAGCAGCACTCAAAGAGGAGACAGTTCTTTAAGTCACTATGCAATGTTTCTTTCATGTTCCAGGAATCTCTCTCTCACCCTGGCAGATAGCCTCATTAGATACTTCTTTCCTTATCTGTACGTATAGCTTTTTACATTTTGTGTCAATAATGATAAAACAAATGCTTATAAAAGTAGAAAATGAAGAGTAATTTCCCAGCCTTTCATAGAAGGTTTGCAGAATAAAATTCGAGCAGACAGACTGCTGTGATCACCAGGTACGCAATATATAGTGCATGGCAGCCCTTTCCACTTTAATCTGTAATGTTGTTTTGTGATGGGATTGTTGTCTTTGGGGTTGCCAACAGATAGTCGATCTCAGTTTTCCTTTCTCCCTCTGATGTGTTACATCATTTCACATTATCTCATCTAACAAGCCAGTGTGATTTCGGATAAAACTGTATGCATTTAACTTCAGAAGAAGCTCTGAGCCCAGCTTGGGTATCTCTTATCAGCTTTGGTATTATCCAGCTCCAAACCTGGGGCAGATGGAAGTAAATGAGGTGTAAGTGAGAAGGAGAGAATTCCTTACACTTGTATAAGCCGCCTCTATCTCTGTGCTATTTGGTTATAAAAGAAAGCAGGTCGTGCAGCCTGTGAGGAAATGATTGCACTGATCTGAGTGATATAATTTGGATTCTGTTGGAAATACTAGCCACATGTATCCTATATGCCACCTTTAGTTGTGGTGGAGGGCAGGGACTGGAAATGGAGAAAGAGCTAATTCACATGAAGGTGCTGCTTGCTATCCAAATTGCCTTTTGGATATCTGAGTACTTGCAAATATTGCAGATAACTTGCACTTATCCCTCTGGAAACCCAAGAGAAAAAGCTTGCATAGCTGGCAAGTTAAGTAGTATGAAAACAAATGAACATGAAAGAGGCTTAAGGAAACAAGCCCCAAAACAAAATACAAAATACAAAACCCTGAAGTGTGAAAAGAATAGAATTAGAATGAACTGTCTTAACCGAAACACAGTTGCTCTAACCACTAAACTGCACCGCTCTGCATCCTCCAATTATGTCTGCATGCTGCTTTCCATCAAGAATAAAGAAAAAATCCAATCCTCCAGGCAATGGTATTTCAAATGATTCATCACATCATGAAACGATGTACTACAGTGTCAAGTCTGTGTTATGCTAGGTCACGTTCTGACCCATCAAAGATTCTTCTATTTCCTTCTTCTTGTTTGTTCCTGGCCTTTAAAATATCCACTCTTACTTTGTTTATATCTTCAGTAATTTTAATTAGCTCTTACTTAGTGTCATACTGGCATTTACGTTTCCCTTTGTTATCCTTCAGCACATATTACAGTTTGGGTGGGTTTTTTTAGCACTATAATGTGTGTGTGTTTTTCAGACATTAAGAAGGGCCCAAAATCATCTCCAGTGTTTTTTAAACTCTAGCAACTGTGCAAAGAAAATATACTACTTATACCTATAGCCTTTTATTGTTTACATCCTTAGACCATCATGACTACAGTAGTAGGACTGTAGAGCATTTTAAAACCCTGTTACTAATGTCAAATGCTATTTTAATCCACTGTGAAAGACTGAGAACAAAAATGGTGCTCTGGGTCATGGCTTGTATCTTAGTTAGAAAAAATATTTAACTTAATTTCCCTCAAAGTTTATAAAACAAAAGAACAACAGCAGCGCTTCTCTGCCAGGAATTTGTTTTGCTGGAGAAGAAATACGTGGGGATCATTGAAAAGCTCAAAAGCAAGGGATTCTTCTGGAGTGCTGTGTCCGTGTCTGTAGGAGTTTTGTCCTTGGTTGTTTGAGATACGATTCGGCAAAGTGAGACGGGGAGTTCTAAAGCAAGGCAGAGACAAAGCTGACAAAAATAGAGCATCTGCAAGCCCTCCTTAAGGGACTTCCTAATATTTGTCTGTGTGTCTCTCTCTCTGTCCTTCGTTATTGTTGTTGATGAAAATAGTGATGTCTGTGGAGGTAAATCTATACAAGCAGCTTCACATCCCTGGAGTGAAAGGGGCTTCTATTCTTTACATAGCCTCAGGAGAAGCTGAAATACAATTCCGAATCCTAGGTCTTTGAGCAATTATTTGAATTGTTCTCAATATCATGCAGTATTTCCATGGCTAACTTGAAAAACCATTCTATCATCACCAGGGGAAGCAGCCTAGAAGGAAATGCTACTCTGTAATAAACAAGATACTGTCTGGCATGGCTGTACTAAGATGAAGAAGGAAAAAAAATGACCATACAGTTCAGCAATACTTAAAAGAAGCAAAATGATTCCAATCTGAGCAAAATGTCACGGTTGTTCCCAGAAGTGTCACAACATGGGAACATGGGAGAACAAGATAAAGCTCTGCTGAAAATGGTTATGCCTCTTGATAGCTTTAGTCAGCTGTGGCAGGAAAAACAAAGGCACTTCTTGCTGTGCTGCAGAAATGTATACTGGCCAGTAATAAAGGAATAAAATCAGGAAGTCACACTGACGTAATAATACAATGCAAATTTCATTTGCTTCAATAAAAGCATAACGAATTCTCCCTATCGTACAATAGTTTCAGTTATTCTTTCAATGGCAGTAATTCAAGATTCTTCCATTGAATAGTAAGTTGCAATAGTTTGAAAAGTGGAAATTGCATCATCACTGCATAAGAATTTGAAGAAGATGAAATCAAGCTTTATCAATAAAAGAAGAAAAAAAAATCTTTAGTTTCAAAAATTTGATTTCAATTAATGGTATAGAATACTTAAATATTTGACTGGAAAAAGGAGAAATAAGAGGTTGAGAAGGACATTTTCAACGAATGTGGGTGCTGAGCCATTATTTTCAGAACTGAAGTAATTTTGATTTCCGAAATTCAGAACATCTGGGAGATCTCACCTGTTTACAGCTCAGTAGAACAATTAAGACTTGGATACTATTACCTAAAACGGAGGAGATACAGATTAGTGCTAATAATCTAAATTGAATACACCCGCAAAGAAAATCGTTAAAATGACAAGTCGTCATGCTGAGAGGGGCCAGAGGAAGTTTGCCAGGAGACCTTAGCTAGTCTGATTCCTCAACGACGTATCATGGAGTTGTTCTGGTTTAATGTTGGTGTGTTAGTTGGTACGTTGGTTAGAACTAATGTTAGTGTCTCTGACAGGTAAGGTAGTGTGGGGAAGTTTGCTGGTGACACAGTGTTAAAGGTACCATCAGTACAGAGGAGAAACTGGGTATTTTTCAGAAAGAACCAGGTGACCTGACTGGTCACAGTGATAAAAATTTGATGAAATATAATCATGAAAGTGTAAGGTTAAATAGTCAGTAACGTATAAGCAGAATTTCTTCCATATCATGGGAGCTCATTAGTCAGAAATTATTAAGGATGAGAAGGATCTGCATCTACTAGTTGCTCATACTGTAATTAGGAGCTGCTCCTATCATGTTGTCATTAAAAAGGTAAATGTAATTCTAAAATACTTTTGACAAGCTGTTTCCAGGAGAGCTAGTAATGCCAGTGGATATCTCACTGGTTCGTCTGGAATACTGTGTGTGCCATTTTGTGCACCTGCATATTAAAAAAAGAAGAATTTAGGCTTAAATAAGCATAAAGGAGGAGACTAGAATAACGAAGAAAAAGAAACTAAGGTGGGGTGGCTTTCTTGGCCTGGCAAAATAAACACCGAAAAAGAATGTCATTTGCTGGTGTGAATGAATTGAGAAACAAGTACCAAAGAGCCTTTAAAGGTAGAAAAAACAAGTTACAAGAAAATGTATAAATGAATGCCATTAAATAAAAATATGAAGTTTAAAAATCATAATAGTGGAGTTCTGGATTATCCTTCTAATAAAAGATGAAGAAGCAGCACAATTAATATTTTTAAGGTGAAGCTCTCTTAGTTTATGAAGGGGATAGAAGTGGCAGCAGGGTGCTTGGCCTGGATGGAAATTGAGGGTGCATCTATTGTAACATTTTAGTTGGAATCAGAAGTGCACTTTTGAAGAGGGCTCCCCAGCGTCCCCATGGCTGCGCTTTGTTTCACAGCGAGGGTCTCACGCTGCACAGTTTCCTTTCAGCTGAAGCTGAACTGAAAGACGCAGCCCAGAAGCACGCTTGGTGCTGCAGCTGCTGATGGCTTCTTAGCTGGCAGGACCAGGCTAGAGCTGCTAGGAAGCAAAACCCTGGGAAGTGCATATGCTGTGGATGTCAGGCTCTTAGCACAACTGTTTCACTGTCTCTGTCTGCTACTGTTCCTGTAACCTGACTGAAAAGGAAAAATGCTGACCCTGTGATTCAGTTTCTGTTAGATTTCCTGCTCATAGCTCAAAAGGCTAAAATGAAATCCATCTTAATGCCAAAGGAAGGCTTTTAATGTTTATTGATATAATGTTGTTGGTTTACCGGTATTTGAAAAGTAGGAGAAGGACTGAAGTTTTTAATACTTTCTAGGAAGAACCATCTTTATATATATATATTTATACACATGCACACTGCACAGATATATATATATGCACAGTATCTTGCAGAGCAGAGTCCTATAATCACATTACAGATGCCATAAAAGAATGGACCATTAATATGGTCTTATTTATAGCTTTTTATTTTGCTTACAATGTTTATTATATGCCAGTATACTATATTACTTGTAAGGACTTAGCCCTCATTTGCTCCATTAGGAGATCACAATTAATACAAAGTCTCAGTCCTGCCATATCTGCTTTACAAAGATGAAATTTTCCTCATTGCAGTAAGTGTATGAGGATTTGCTGTAATTTCAAGGATCGGAAGAAATCCAAATTTCAAACTGGAGGCTGAACATACAGCCCAAGATAAAACATAAACTTTTAAACTTAGCAAACTTTGTTTAAAATAGGAAAAACACACCAAGAGTAATCTGCAATGAAAAATTATTTCTTTTCTTGTCATCTAAATAAGTATCATTCCATTAACCAGTCCATTATACCTTCCTTTAGCAGGAATGCTTAAAGTTGCTGTGAATTAGAATTAAGGGGGTTTTGTAGTAGTTTTTTAACTGATAGCTTGCTGAGTGGAGGGGTTAATGGGAAAATCAAGTTTTTAAACTCCTATTATTTCTGAAGATGTCATTTACCATTCAAAATCTTACTAAGCACATGCTTTGCAGAAGCAGTGCTCTGTTCTGCTCTGCTTTTCTCTTTTTTTTCTTCTGAGAGAAAACAAAGTTGTCTTTCTATTCCATCAGCAGCAATGTTTCTCATTCGTATATTAAAACAACAACTTTTCTGGCCTGGTGCAAACCTCTGTAACTGAACAGGGCAGATACATTTTAGGCTTCACTCCGGTAGTTTAACTCCCACTTTAAAGGTGAAAACCAATTCAGATTTCAGGTTCAAGTTGACCATAAATTAACCTAAACTTAATGGACATTATGTCTTCTGGACTGTTGAATCATAGTCAAAATTGTAAAGTTAGACTAACATTTCATGGTCAGAGTTTTCTTAATTCACGTGGCTGTAGCTGAATGTATTGACTTCCAGAATAAAATAATTTGTCTGATGTTGTAAGAGAATAAGAGGAAAATTTCACAGCCTGTGGCTAGCCGGGGACACAGCAGTCCACAGAGGTTAAGAAAATCACCTTGCACGTATGTACAGCTTGAATGACTGGTGTTTAGAGAGTGTCTGGTCGCGTGATCTGCACTTAAACATCTCACTGCCTTAATTTTCAAAGGTACACTCAGTAACTGTAAAAATAGTTGTTTATTTAGCTAGCTAAGAATAAAAGAGGCCTACTGTCAGCACCTTTTTAAAAAACATCTGAATTATATTCTAGAGAGAGTGCATGTATGTCTCATCCGTGTACCGGGGACGTATGCCGTAAGGTTGCTAATGTTCAGTAAGTATTTTCCTACTGATTCTCGAGAATGCTGGGCAGCTGTAAAATATGAGGGGTCTGTGAGAGGTAGATGTATACATTCAATAAAACTTCACTTTTCCAAAACTTAACTGCCATGTAATGTTTATTCAGCCATTTAAAAGCGAGAAGCACTGTGCATGCATTCCCCACTCTTAGGTCAGTGCCGTTAGCAGTGGGCCGGTGCAACAGGCTTGAAATGGGGGTCCCCAGAGCACGGGGAGACCAGCTGCGGGGTTCTGCTTTGGGCCAAGCCATCGAAGAGCTTCTGCTCCTCCAGCTGCCCCATGGAGCTTGCTTTCTGCAAATTCCTCGGGCTGACTGGCTCCCCAAAACAGGAGATCAGCAGGTGATCTTTGTTACTGTTGAACAAACAGCATCTTGCAAACCGAGGCCTTGTAGGATAACGTAGCTGAATACACAATTGCTCTCGGTGGCCCAAAATGCTTCTGATGAGTTTTTATTCAATATAGGTGGACAAGTAAATCGAAGCGCTCAGGCAGCTAGACAATTTATCCCCTAAAATGTCTATAATTCCTTCTAAGAAGAGTCTCGTGTTTCTGTCAACAATTGATTTTAAGCATTATTTCTGTCTTGAAAAGAAATGATCAGACTCCACCCTTCTGCTGGGAAGAGGTCAGTAACACAGGCAACCACAGAAGACTTTGATTTTTAGTAAAAGTTTGCTGGCTCATTCAAGTACTGTTCAGTCGTGTTGGTTTTTTTTTTTTTTAAAGAGTCAAGAGCCCACAGCATTTCATTCCCTCTCTTTCAACTCTCACGTGTTAAATATGCTCTGGGTTTGCTGGAATAAGGACAGTGATGTGTTGTGCTCTTTCTAATTGATTCTTCTGTTTCTATTTGGGCTATTTTACATTTTGCAAGTAGACAACTTTGAGAATGAAAGAAAAGTAAAGATCCTCTGAGTTTAATAAGGAGAGATTAAAACAGCTTTTAAAATGTATCACTCCTTTTCTCTGTGTGTCTGGTGCTTCAGTATGTTCATCAAGAAGGCACTGTCATTTACAGTAGCTAAAAGAGGGAGCCATCACTGTCAACTTTTTTTTGAAGTTGCTGCATGCAGGACTGTGGACAACCTTAGACCACACAGAATAAAACTTTTCTTTCATATAAGGTTGTCAGGGCAGCCCCTGTCTTGGTCAACAGCAGATATCCCCACACCGATAACAGTTGCTGTGCAGTTAAGTCCGAGTCTCTTTGTCAGAGAGAAAAGTCTGGGAGGCTTTTAGAGATCTACAAAGATAGTGAAACCTTCACTCACCGTGTGACTGCATCTCAGCTGGATGTCCTGTGATGGGCAAATCATTTGCTGAGGATTGCTGAATATCGCAATGCTAAGCTGCATTCAGTCACCCAAATATTTCCAGTATTAATTGTAATGAAAGGTATTCAGCTGTCAGAACTCCCAGAGCATTATGTCAAATTCTGACAGGCTTGGGCTTGGGGACTGTGGTTTGCACTGCAGTACCGAGGGACTGTCTATGTTAATCAAGGTTGCTGTAGGAAGGTCATTAACAGACTTCATAAAGTCGGTAATGTTTCCTTTCTTTTCTCACTTTCAGGCAAGTTGTAGGATGGCAATTTGCTTTTTTCTCAGTTATTTGGTGGTGAGAGAGCACTGTGGTAAGGAGACATTCTGTTGTATAGGGGAGCATTTAGAGAAGGTGGTCTGATACCACCACATGACAGGGCCCACAATGACTTTCTTCTAGAACTTCACTTCAGAGCCAGGTTACCTTCACAAGAATAGTGAAAGGGGCTGAGTAATTTCAAATCTCTGAAGAGCATTCTAACAAGTCACCGACTGAATCTAGATGTTCATTCATGCGTCCTCTGAGATTCAGTTACAGCAGGGCTTGGACGTTTGAGTATTTAATAAATGCTTCTAGTATTTAAAGAACCATTACATTTTTGTCAAATTAGTATTCATACACTAGCATTTTGGAGGCTAGTAAGTGGATTGAATTGTTGGTTTGATAAGACCTATGTGCTTACTCATCAGAATTTGCAGTGTGGTAAGCACTCATTACAACAAAATGAGAAAAGATCCTATTTGTGATTGAAGACTATTCTCAAGCAGACAGGCCAAATTCATCCCTCACCTAGCTTTTTTGTCATTGGGGCAAAATTGGATAAGAAAAAGTTTGACCTAGCAATAGTATGACACATGTATACTGCCAGGATTCCTCTTGGTGATTGTTAACTCTGGGGTCTAATGCTCACCTTACCTATATTGATGCTGCTCATACTTGCTGAAGTATGTAGATGGATGTGGAGAAGTGCTGAAGATCATAGGTTATCCTTTGTTTCCATCCTGAATACCAGATTAAGCCTCTTTTACATACCTTGTCATTGAACAAAGAAGTAGGCATCAGTCATAAAATCAGTAGTGGGAGGAATATTGCTCTTCTTTACCTCCCCACAGTACGGACATCTCCTCATGTCATCAGAGATCTGAACACAAGTTTTCTCCTTGTCCAGTTCAAGAACAGTTTGAGCCAGTAAACCACCTCCAAAACCAGTCTTCATTGGCTTTAGGAGTTCCACATTACTTTATTTTTCTTTGGTGGGTTCTGCTAAATCAATTCAAACGCACTAATAATTTTAGATCATCTAAAACTGCGCCTAAAAAGCGGTACGTATCAAGTTGTTATGATTGTGCAGACAATTTCTGGCAATAATTAAAACCAAACACAGGTGTTCCAAATGCTCCCCAAGAGCATTTGGTAACTGCTAAGATTTACTGAAATAATAAGAAATAAATCTCATATCTGTATTTCTACCACACTCTTGAAAAATTCTCCATACAACATAAAATAAAGCTAAGTCAATACAATGTCCATGGGAGACAGGCTAGAATTATTAAATACTCTTTGTTCCTTGACAGCCTCCTGCCAAGCCTAGTCCCTGTGCAAACATGCAAGAGAGCATCCCTAACTTCAAGGTAAGCTTCAAGTGTAAATAGGGAATATGATAAGGCACCGGACTGGTTATGGAGAGGCATATTAACCTCAACTTCTGCATTTGGAAAGGAGATGTCTCTAGGTGAAAGAAGAAATTTAACAAGAGAGGGTGTCTGGCACAGAGAGGGAAAGGGAAGCAAGAAAGCCAAAGCCTGTAAACAGGGAAAGACGTTGAGCTCTTTTATTTATTTATTTACTTACTTTCAGGGATATAGGTTTACATAAAATGGCCTAGTGCTGGGAGGAGCTGAAACTGAACTTGAAGCACTGCTGAGGTAGCAGATATCCAGAAGCATTTACAATCTTCAATCTTCAATGAGTCCTCTAACTGCATAGGATAGGTGTACAGGATTTTTTCATCTGATTAATGAAGCAACAGATTGTGTCAATAAAAATATTTTAGTCCATCTCTCTTAAGGTTCTCAACATAATAATAGGCTTCTGGTTTACTGCTTGATATTCTTTCATCTGTTATATAAACAAGTAGTCAAAGACAAGGCAAACTGTGACATCCTCTCTTACAAAGATAAATAAAGATCAATCTTTTCTGACATTCTGCCTAATAAAAAAGCAGCAAACAAGTCAAAGAAAGAAAGTAAACAAAAATGTTTTTAAAGGAGAGAGAGAAAACAAGAAATAGGGAACAACTATCTGGAAAGATATATGTTCATCATGAAAAACAAAAAAAATATTGGCTGAAACTGACAGCTCTAAGTTTGAAAGATATTGGAAATATTTATTTTCTTGTGAATTTCAACATATATTGTCCTAATTTTCACCCCCCTCTATTTAGTTGCTTGCTTCTGAACCCAAAACTCCTCTCAGTACCAGCACTGTGAATTAAAGCAGAAGAATTCACAGATGAGTCTTTTTCTAAGTGAACAAGGACTGAAAAAAATTAGCATTTCTTTCCCAAGTAATTTCAAATCAGCTTTTTGTTTCCTAGAGTTTTGTATATATCTTGATAAGTGTATGATGAAATAGGATTAAAAATAACTTGTGAATATTAGTTGATGAATTAAATTCCCATTCTGAAAAACTTTTAAAATTTGGGAGAAAACAGATGTGTGATTTAAAACTACCCTTTGGTACTTTTGTGAATGCCTAACGAGAACTGATTTCACAGATCAGTTTGACCTTAGGAGAATTAAAATTATGTAGGTAATAATCTTCTATAAAAGTATTGCTCAGTAGATGTTGAAATTAATCCTGTCTCTATAGTACTCCTCATTCTCCTGTTTTTCTCTGTTAATATTCTCTTTCCTTTTGGCTGTAAATTGCTCATTTTCTATGTACTGTTAGGCCGTGTCCCAGTGATGAACTCATCTTAAAAAAGTTAAGCCGTACAACTGCATCATTAAAATTATCATCCTTTTGACGTAATGACCTAATATTGTTAATCAGTAAAGGTACCGCATTGCATAATGTGAATTATGCAAACTAATCCCTCATGTGGCAAACAATGGAGCATGTGCATAGTTTTTGCTCATGTAAGTAAATATATGTGCATACTTAAAGGTTTGCAAGACCTGGCATTATATCATGGATCATATCTCGGATTGAATTTCTGCAGATCTTAGACGAGTTAGAGTGCAGAAATCCATATGCAGGTTCAATGGCTATTCCTTTTAGTGCATAATCAAAGCATTGCTAATTTGACTGAGCTTGGGAGAAGGGTAGTGATATCCTACCCATAACAAAGGAGAAATGAAAATAACTTCTGTCATAGCTGGCTGCCAAAGTTCCCATTGGAATGATTATTTTAATACTGATGAAATTTCATTGTATAATGGGGCTTTTAAAGCAGTGAGTATGCTTTTTTTAAAAAACATTTTAAATTTCAATAAATAAAATAGAAAGGGATGAATTCTGAAGAACTTTTCCCATCTCTTTTTGTCAGTCATTGTTATACTGAGACATTGCTTTCTTTTCTTACAAAAAGTCCTTCCAACATCATGAAATTCCAAACTGGAAAGATATTTTTGTCAATTTGCAGTTTTAAAGTGAGAAAAGTCTGTTTTGAGAGGTCCATGAAAAAGAAAACCTCATCATATCGTGAAAGATACTGGCTTGATCTCTTATAGGAGACCTTCCTAATTTTCAAAATGGTGTAGAACGCCACTGAATTTGGAGGTAAAATGTAAAATAATGATAAAAGAAAGTACTATTGACTCTAGATAAACGTGTCAACTACTTTGAACCAGAATTTAATGCAAATTTATCTTGATCTCTAGGTAAAGTTACACAACAAATAGATTTGCCAATATTAGAAGTTTCTTTTTCAATATTAGAAGTAACAGGTTCATATTTTAGCTATATTTTTCAATAGAACATAGAATAAGGATCGTGTCATGGAATGTGATGAAATAAAACTTCAATTCTTGAAAGACATAAAATCAGAAGACTGTACAAGGTCCTCTTCCAAAATTTTATGCTGGGCAATTCAATTCGTATTGTGCCTTGCAGTTGCAGATTAGCCCTTTAGTAGTATGGAAAGATGGTGTAAACATGGATTCTAAGTTAATGTAGTGCTTAAGCGAATAGGCAACTTTGTATATGTGAAAAATGCCATTGAATATATGAATATATATTCATGAATATATGGAAGACAGCTTCAAGTTGTCGCCTTCTGTTTGAACCATAAATAAGACAAAAACGAATCACATATGTTACATACTGGCTCTGCATTTCATGCCTTGGTGTCTCAGCCTGGACAAGGAACTTCTAGAAGAGAAAAGGAAACTCATTCCTATGCTTGCCCAGTCCCTAAGTCCAGAAATTTTAGAACACTTAGTATGATGCATGATGATAGAAACCAGTTTTGTATCATTTTCCATCCATTTGCTGCCGGAACACTAATGAGTTAAGAGAAAATGTATTGTTAATCATGCTTTCAACCAAACACTACGAGAAAAATATGTAACAAGTCAAGAACACCAAGAAGAAAGAGGGCAGATCTAGATTTCACACATAGTCTACACTTAAAACTGTCATTACTGAGATAATGATGTCAAGACTATTTAAAAGAGAACCTTTCGAAGGGACAAAGGTGCCAGATATCTGTTAGCTTTCAATAGGAACTGGACAAGTAACTCAACTTTCTGACTTTGAGAAACTCTTGCAATTACAAAATGCTGTGGAGCATTTTTCAAATATATTCTTGAGATGTCTGTCTCTTACTCTATTAATTTTTATTGATATCTGTATAGTAGTTTTAAGCTACTATAAAGTAGGAAATGACATCTACTACCACAAGAAGCTTCTGAATTGAGAGCTTTCCAAACACCATTACTGGTCTAAGCAAATCAATAAAAGTACTATTTACTGTATAAAGTTTACACAACCTCTTCTCTAGCAGTGTTTTTAGCCACATATTGGGTTAAAATTTTAAAAACCTCTCTGATTTCATTAATGTATTTGTAAATTCATAACTAAACTAGTTAGAGGTTACAGCAGCACAGCTATTTTCAGAATGTGGTCTCATGAGGTATTACTGGTGTGTAGTGAAAATGAGTTGATGACTTACCCTTTCTTCTTAAGAAATAAAGCATTACGGTTCTAACGTTTTCTAGCCAAAGTAGGTGGTAATTTCCCTAGTTTGTTATTACAGGTGTGATTTTAATTAAATAAAATCAAACAGTTAATTAGGGAGTGTCTCATGAAGGTTGTGCAATAGCTAAATAGACCTGCCATGACAAATGGCACACAAGTGTGACTGTAGTCAGTTTTCCCAGCTAGGAAGCCATCTGAAGATCTGTTTGATTACCTGATCTATCTTTCAAGCTTAAAGCTATGTTTTCTCTCTTCAGCAACTGTATTTTGGAATTATGCAGGAAAAGGAAAGACTCATTAGTAGTTAGGCACACACTGAGTTTTCCTTTCCCTGGTAGAGTTGAGAGCTCCAAGGATCAAACTGCAGTTTATGTTGCGCAGGAGATCAGGGAAGAACAAGAGTCCCTTTGTACAAACGTTAGTCACGATTTCATGTTTATCAAGTCTCCTGAAAGCTGAATCAGTCACCCCTGTCCAGTATTGCTGCTCAAATGTTTTTGATTCTGTCTAGTCTCTGTTGATCTGAAGGCATCATTCCCCTTTATATGTTCCTACAAACTACACCTCGTATGGTTGGAGAGAATATGTTTTTCATAGCAGAAAGTTGCACTGTGATGTTTCAGCCAGTTAGCTGGGTTGTCTACCCATTTCTGTCTTAGTGAGGACACTAATGCATAGTCATTTATGGTTGTACCCTTAGAGTCAACCAAATTCAGTAGTGAATTTTCCTTATGTCTGAATGGGAGATAGTTTTAGCTATCCAAATTCAAAGGATATCAGTGTGTCTAATATTGGGAGAAATCAGAATGAAAAATGGAAAGAAAAATGAATGTCTTGGGAGAAGTGTTACAGCTTGATACTTCGATTAAGTTTCAAGTTTGCAAGTCAGAGGAAATCTTAGCAGAAAGGGTTAAATAAGGTTCTGACTGTAATCTCAGACAGAAATTGGCACATACTTATACCCAGGTCAGTACTCCCAATAGCAAAAGCATTACCCAGAGTGTCTTACCTGAAGATTGAATCCTATTTATAATGTCTGGTAACTTTGTATTTGGAAGACACAGAAGAATCCCATGAAAATGAATTAGTATTTAGTTATGTGTAAGTGGCATTTTTCTTTTCATCTCTGTACATCTCTTTCTAAGCATGGCAGTAGCAGTCTTTCTATTTTAATGTAAGTAAAGTAGTTATTTACATTTGCCTAGTGTGAAGAATAATTGCCTGGTAGCTGGCCCATCCCAGGCATGCCCTCTTCAAGTCAGGAGTATAGAAATACTTGATCTTGTCTTCCCTTACTCAAACACAGGCTCAAGACATTTTTTGCCTCTGAAGTGCTTTGTGTAGTGTTTGAAA
This sequence comes from Calonectris borealis, assembly GCF_964195595.1. Taxonomy (NCBI): domain Eukaryota; kingdom Metazoa; phylum Chordata; class Aves; order Procellariiformes; family Procellariidae; genus Calonectris; species Calonectris borealis. Next base: position 54,986,052 of record NC_134315.1, read on the forward strand.
GTGAGAATGCTGAGTGTTACTTACAACATCCTTGTTACGCAACTGGACGGTAGGAAAAGTACCGTAATCTAGAAATCTTCTGTGAGTTTGCGACAATAACCTTTTAAACTCTACAAGTAACATTTGTGAGAATATTTTTGCATACATTCCCTGTATAAATGCTGCTTTTCCAAACTACCTCCTTAATTACATTACAGATGAAACATCCTGGATGAAATCCTGGTTCCAATAAAAGCATTTATATTCTTGATAACAAAATAACCCAGCCAATTTCTATGAGACCTGAAAGCCTGAAGCTATAAATTAGTCTTGAATAACACAGTGTGATGGAGAAGGCAAAATATGAAAGGAATTGAGCTTAGAATTGGAGATAAACTTTAATGTTCTTTGGGGACAGCATCCAAAATTCTGTCCTCATGGTATGTTTTTCACTAACTGCTTGGCACAATATTTGTAGCATAAAATACTGTTATGGATGGCTTTCCTAGACTTGCATCTTTAGAAAATTGCATCTGTAGGAGAACTGTGCTGTTTTTCCTAGTCAAAAGTAGAATGAAAAATTCTAATTTACAGACTTTTTTTATTTTAGAAAATTACTTTTAGCAGTTTGCACAAAATATTTAAGCTTCCATGAAATCCAGCAAGCAACGTTGTCTACCTCAGATCGCTCCTTTAAAGAAAGACACTGGTATTGTTATTGGTAATTGGTATTGATAGATGCTGTATGCATTCTTTTGCATTAAGCAAACGTAAATCCATATCATCAAAAAGAAGGCAATTAATAAGTTGCTTAGATCAGACTAAAACAGGCAATGGAAGAAGAAAATGCAATTTCCCAGCTTCTGTTTTCATTATTCATTTGGCGTTTGGTGTTAATAATACATTGCAATACAGAGCAAGGTAATACAACTCATAGAGTGCCTTATTATCAAGTATGCTCAAGGCGCTTCACAATAACATCAAAAAGGAAACCAAAAGACAAGAGGCTTAAAGCTTTTGTTTAAAATGATGAGGTTGGGTCCCATCAACTTCAAAAGGATTTTGTTTAGGGTTCTGCCTGTCCCTTTCTTTTTTGGTTTATGTTTGTAATGTTTACTGTACTTCAGAGAAGGAATAGTATCAGAAACAGGGGAAAAAACATCCCTTCTAGTGGTAATCTGCCTGGCAGTGTTTGCAGACTTGTGGGAAAAGGAGTTTAGTGGAGTTCCAGGGCAATGCACTGCCGTCTGCGTGTTTGGTGTGGAAAGGAGGCCTACGTTGTCGCTTACTACACGCTGTCCCTAGATATTACAGTGCAGAGCTGTAATAGATGGTGTATAATTTCATGAGAGAATAGAGTTTTACAGAGTTGCCAAATCCAGCAACCCTCCGACAGAGGCAAGGCAGCCACAGGTCAATACTCCGGGTCCAACTAGTAGCAAGGCTGAGCAGGTATTCCCAATAGGCACATGTGCAAAGGCAGCTGTAAAATACACATGTACACAGGTGGCCGAAGAGATCGGCGCAGACAGAAACACGCAGTGTTCACACAGAAACAAACTGCCTCAACAGCCACCTCCTGTTCCGCTCTCTGGCTGATCAGGATGAAGATCTGTTAGTGGGAAATACATACGCATTTACCACGTGGACAGCTCCAGCAGCTGGGCTTATATACGCGCTTATCTGACTTGCTGGCTAGTCTGGCTTGGTCTTCACTAGCAGTCACACACTGGCTTATGTACTCTCACTACCTTTGGTTGCTGGCACCACAGATACATGGTCCCCAGTGACTCGTAGTCCTCAGTCCAGCTGCTGGCACTTAGACCTCCCTGCACATACATGCACATAGGACAGAGGACAGGGATTTCCCTCACCCAGGAAAATATTTAGAGTTTAATAAGAAGACAGGGCTGACTGTGCTGATCAGGTGAAGGGCATGGCTGGACCAGCATGCTGACCAGCACCCTGCTTACAGGTGACTGGCCCCTTTTATCCCCTTATCCCTCATTTCCGGCACTTGTTCCGTAATAAGCCTTGTGCAATCCCAAAATGCTCTTGCCTACATCCCATAATATGCCCCATACCCCTCAGACTGTGAGGTGCTCCAGAGAGCCTCTCCCATTGACTCATGGTCCTGGGTTTCCCAGCTGGACTGCAGGGACTGACGGCTCTCTTGGGACAGCCCTGGGGAGTGCTTGGGCAGGGGCTCCATTCCTCTGCCTGTGTTACTGAGGTTTCTCCACCTGCCAACGTGTCTCGTTGTATGGGCTGATGACCTCCTGTGATGGGCCTGGGTGGTGCCGGGGCAGGGTGGTATTTGTGTTCCCCACCTCCTGCTGTGCCTCTACTCCTTCGCACATCTGCAGATGAGCTATTTATCACACAGCCTAACATAAAGGAACTCGTATTTTAGAGATTTATTATACTTGGAGCTGAATAGGAATACAAGTAAGGAGACAGGGGAGCAGGTCCAAGGTGCCATCCTATTTCATACATCTGTGTTAGCTCTACACAGTACAAAACTGCAGTCAAAGCTATTCTGCATGTTAGTGCTCCAGGATTAATGATGATGAGTCAGTCTACACTGCAACTGCTGTCATCACTGCAGTTCAGTTAAAATATACGTAAGCTCCATTTGAATTAGTTGCAATCTTGCAGAAGTTGCCCATGATGATGGATAAACTCATAACTAGCTAACTAATGCTGCTGGTGACCTTGAGTAGTGATGACACATAGACATAGCAAAGCTGCTGAAATTATCTTTGAAGATTGTGTTGTTATGTGACATCTCCACTGAGTCAACTGGGGAAAACTTCACTAGCAAATGCATCCATTTAGCAACAAATGACATGAAGTGATTTGTGGGTTACCAAGGGCTTAAACCTCATTTTGCATTACTCAGGGAAGCTAATATAGAGGATTTGGCCAACTAGTATCACAGAAAGGAAACATCACTGGAACATTTCTAAACATATTTTCGTGGAGCAGAAAGCGTGGGTAGATTTTCAATAGACTTAGGTCCAGATTGCCAGTGTAATAAATTCTTTACAGTTAGCCAAAGCACAGTGAGGATATAAAACACGTTTTACTAGGCACAGGCATATTTAGTCAAAATACTTTTTACATCGGTATTGTGGTGATTGAATGAATGAGATCAAATATATAACTGTTTTCTGTTTAATTAATACCCACAAGAAGATAAAAGGTTTTACAGCCTTTTATCAATCTTAATTATTCCATTTTAGCCAGAATATTAAGCTGGACACTACAGTTAGATGTCTAATAGAAATCTAATGACAAATGTGGAGGCTGACACTGTCATATAGTTTGGACAGGGGTAAAATGCCTGAACTGCTCTTTATGCTGTTTCTTAACCAGAATTCCAAATGCCAATGAGATCAAGTGAGGGTTCACAACATAAGTGAACATAAAATGTGCCAATGAATTAGTCAGGATGCACAGATCAGAGAATTTTGCTAGTGCCTTTAGTGAAAAGCCTGTCAGAAATTTTTATTGGAAATTTCCATTCCAGGACCCCTATTATGTAAAAGAAACTCTCTTGGGTAATTTTAAAAATTTGATATAATCTTTTTGACAATATACCTTTCAGGAGTACAAAAAGAAAAGAGAAATTTTAAGGTCACTTTGGTGCACGTGCAAAGTTAGTGTACTTCATTATGTTTTCCGTGACCGGAAGACAACAGTGTGGATGAGACATGTCTGAAACTTAATGAAAAAGCTGCTTTGATTTACTCTGGGACATAAGGGACAGAGCACATTTTGTCAGTTGAAGCCAAGGGATTAAAGTCAATATGACTCAGTTTTAGACGAATCATAGCTTCTCTGTCCTTCAATTTACCCACCTGTAAAATGGAGATAAAGAAGAATGGCAAAAATACTACTTTGTGAAGATTTAAACAGAGTTTAAATAACTGTGTGTTTAAAATTTGTTGCATTGAAAATGGCAAGGTTTTCCATTAATGCAGAAGTACTGCCAGTGGTGGTGCTTGCTAAAAACTTTATCAGCAGTTAACAGTATTGTGTTCCCATAGGAGGGCTTCCCTGTAGAAAAGGTATCTTTTTTAAAGTCAGCCATAAACTGGCTCAGAGCAGGCTGTTTAGTCCTGAGTTTATCTACCCATTTACTGGTCCCACCTTATCATTAATGAATTTCAAAACCATTTCCAAAAATAGGGAGCAAGTGATGGAGCCCATTAAGAAATCTCTCAGAAACCTTTATATTTATGATGGGTATCTCATCAGATATGACTAGCGCATACTTCACTATGAAACTTGTGATGTCATTTTGTATTTGTGTACTCTATCAGTGGCTTTGGTCATTCAGCTTCGGTTTTCTTTTGGTTAGTATAATCAGACAGACCTCCCGTAAGCTGATAGGTGGAGCTGAATTAGTTGAAGAAAATAATGATTCTGTGTGCAGTTTAGGAAAATATTACTTGGGAAATGTCTTTGCATTCATCTAGATTATGCAAGGTTGAAACGGACCAGTCACATGAATCAAAACAAAATGCTTTGATAAGGTAACATTATGAATCAGCTGTCACCTTGTTCATGAGATGGATAGGCAGTAGAGAAAGTAGAGAACAAATCCTATTTATGAGGCATATTGCAGGGCAATTTCCTCAAATTATGCAGGACTTGAGACATGTTCTCAGAGACAACTTTAAAAATAAGAGAAAAAAAATCAGTTCTGAGCATTGCAAGTAATATTCCCAAACTTTAATTAAATCTTTGTTCTCCCCTATCAGTCCTTTCCATAATGTCCAACTAAGTGAGTTTCTTTGTAATTACCTCTTATTTTCCAACTTTCCTTGCTAATTATAGAATTTTCCAATAAAGTCTGCTTTTATTTTGGACAAGCTGAATGGCAGGTTTGCTGGAGTCTGCAGGGTAGAAGACATTGTTCCTAGATGAGAAAGAAGCTGATCTCTTGCCTCAGCATTATCTGATTCAGGCACAAAATAATAATCTCAATAGAGCAAAGGGTTGTGGTTACTCTCAGATACAAAAAAATACCCTGGAAGGGACCAACTTGAGAACAGATGCAGTCAAATGACATTGAGGATTTTAGATTAATTTCAGTGAAATCTATGTTCTTGTCCCTTAAAATCTTGTTTTCTCATGAAGATGAGGGTGACTGATACGCGGTGCCTAATGAAGAAGATTGTTCATTATTTCCATCTGCATTTGACTAGCTTTCAAAGCCACTGCTAGAAAGATGAGATTTCTGAACACCTCTGTGCTCTCAACAGACAAGCAAAGTTATGTGTGAAGGTGAAGGTTTTAAATTATTATTTAGGTTCTACATTTATTTTTTAAACTTTATGCTTAAACAGGAGAGTTTTCTGTTGAGGAAAATAGTGTTACTGCTACTCAAAATAGTGATGCCTTCCTTCTGTATCCCTCTGGTAGGTACGCTTAACTCCATAGCTAGGTTACTGGAGGATTGAGCGGTATTTTAGAAATCCTTTACAATTAATGTGCAAGCCTTGCCCAGGTTAGGTTCCTATTTATCAGTCTCAGATTTTCAAACTTTACCACAGTTATCATCAGTCCCCTGTAGGGCAAGAAATTGTCCCCGTCAGCTTCTTTCATGAATTCAGCCAGCCCCTTCTCCTGACTCATACACCTCCTTCTGCTGCGTTCAGGTGGGGTTCTCCTTTGAAGTGTTTATTTTTGCACCACATTTGTGTAAGAACCTTTTATTCTTTCAGGCCCTGAGGTTCATGGTTTCGATCAGTCAAAAATGAAAACTTTCTATTATAGCTTCACTGTAGGTGTGTTTTATATCCCGCTGTGCCACAAGTAAAAATTAAAAACCTTGCTCAGCATTAAAAAACTTCACAGCATTATAGAGACATTATACAAATACAAAATTACTCAAATCCCCGAAGCGCACTGTGAACTAAATTAGTGATTTGAAGTTCTCCCATTTAATGTTAAGTATCTTTTGAATTTTGAAGGTACCAGCTGAATGCACTCAGTGATAGCTTTTTGAGCCCTGTTCTTAATTTCTGCATATTATGAAGTTTTCACCACATTTTTATCAATTGTTCCTTTTCTTTAGCTCAGCAATATAATAGAGTAATTGAAAAAAATCACTAGCATGTAACCACTTTACATTAAAAGATACTAATGATAACACTTCTGACTTATTAAGGAACCATTTCTTTCCCTTCATAGTCACAGGGCTGTACATATTAGGTTTAGAGCCTGTTCCAAGTGAGCAGTTATCTCACATTGAGTCCTTCAGTTGCAGGACTTAATATGAACAAATTTACATGTAATTTCTCAATATAACTCCATTGAAATGATTGGGTAATTCAGTGAACTACATAAAAATGACAATATAGCTGCTTCCCAATTACATAATGGTTACAGGGTAGTCAGTGTTTCAGTGTAAAATGTAATTGATTCTTAATTACTCTATCTTGGAAGAAAGACCACTGCTTATAATTTCATTAAGGTGATAAGAAATCACTCTGCAAAGGGAAAGAATCAGCCACATGTATACATGCTTATTTTCTGTTTTCTGAAAGTGCCACTTTTTGATTATATCTGTTCTTTGAGGTGAGGTTTGTAGAATAGTATTCTGTTTTGAAGTTGCAGCAGTATCAACAGCAGAAAAGGAGTTTCAGGGCTATTGCCTTGGTGTTTTGCTGTTTCGGGTTTTTTTTTTTTTGCTTGATATGCACTTACTTACTATCCCAGAAGCAATTAGAAGATAAAGCAGTACTACAAGGCAAGTTATTTCAGGAGAAATAACAATATGCAATAAACACAAATAGGCAGCTTTTATAACCAGAGTTCAACCTTATCAATTACAAACTCATTCAGCAAGCAGAAGTGGGCTACCCATACTACTGTCAATCATTTGGCCCCCGAGACTCTCCCTCTTCTCTGTCCAGCAAGGACTTGTGCAACCCTCTTGTCCCCCGCTCCCGTGGGACCCTGATCCCTCCACCCCGTGGTCAGGGCACATGGGGCAGAGCACCCAAGGGCACAGCTACAGCTATGGTGTCAAGGTGGTCTGGCCACTGTACAAGTTAGGGATCTTGCATTATTTGGGTTTTGATAGAAGTGGAGGGTCAAGCACAGCAGAGCTGGCCTGGCTGGTACTAGATGGGGAGCTTCCTGCAGAAGGGCAGTTTTCCCTTCATCTTCACCACGACCTTTGGGGTGTTTCATTCCATTAACATGGTAAATGGGAGCCTTTGACCCAAGGGGTGAAATTATTCTCCATGGTAGAAGCTGGGTCAGGTCTGAGGATACCTTTTACAATGCTTAGAATAGCATAAAAAATATTTTCTCTATTATTGGTCTACACCGAAAGTGAAAATGTGGCCATGCTGCACGCCTTTTGATGTCCCATAGTAATTGTTATCAATAGGATAATTCAGCTATGGACACTTCAGATTACAGGATTCTTATTCAAATGGAAAATTTCATTTTGACTGTGCAGCCAGGTTTCTGTCTTTTTCTTACTTCCACATCAGAAAATAATTCTAAAGGCCACCAGCACAAAGTTAACAAAGAGAGTTGTCAGGTGAAACACTCTTCCAGGGAAATGAAATACCTTTAAACAATAAGTGAACATCCTCAAGGAGAAGTGGCCTTCATGGATGGTTGCCTAGTGATGAGATCATCGAGTGCAAGGCTGACTGACTGGCAGCTCACGTCTGGAAGGCACAGGTGCATAAGAAAGAGAGCGAGATCAAGTAGAAAGGAGAGGTCTGAAGTGATTTTTATAGGGGTGGGAAAGGGCAGGATTTGGAGATGGAGGGGGTATTGCAGTTGAAAGTGACTGTATAACTAAGGTCTCATTGTGTTAGCACATACATCGTAACCCCAAAAAGGCAAACCATAAACCCCCAAATACCCAGGTGAGTTATGTTCAGAGAAATGTATAGTTTTACAGAGGATGGTAATTTGACTGTGGTCCCAGTTCATAAAATAAACTGGAAAGTCTTTTGCATCAAGAGTGACCCTGGTAGTCACCACTCAGGGGCACTAACTGAGCTCTGTTTAAACTCCTGGGAGTTAAAATGCATTTATTTTCATTTGAAGGAGCTTCAAAGTCAGAGACGAAGAAGTTAAATGACCTGAAAGTTACTACATGATGTTTTATTTTGGGTTGAACGAAATGTTTTAGGTTGACCGTAGGTTAACCTTTTTTTCTTTTCTCTTCTGAAAAATAAAACAGCCTTACCCCAATATCTTGGCATACTTTTCAAAGTAGGGTCTACAACTATATTTTGATGATCCGGAATTGCATTTACTATGATATTTAGAATCGTAGATTTAGAATTGATTTAGAATCACAGAATGGTTTGGGTTGGAAGGGGCCTTTAAAGGTTGTCTAGTCCCCCTGCCATGGGCAGGGACATCTTTCATTAGATCAGGCTGCTCAAAGCCCCATCCAACCTGAGAGTAAACACTTCTGATGATGGGGCATCCACAACTTCTCTGGGCAACCTGTTCCAGTGTTTCGCCACCCTCATTGTAAAAAATTTCTTCCTTATATCTAATCTAAATCTACCCTCTTTTAGTTTAAAACCATTCTCCCTTCTCCTGTTGCAACAGGCCCTGCTAAAAAGTTTGCCACCATCTTTCTTATAAGCCCCCTTTAAGTACTGAAAGGCTGCAATAAGGTCTCCCCGAAGCCTTCTCTTCTCCAGGGTGAACAACCACAACTCACTCAATCTGTCTTCATAGAAGAGGTGTTCCACTTTCTGATCATTTTCATCACCCTCCTCTGAATCCACTCTAACAGGTCCATGTCCTTCTTGTGCTGGGGCTCCAGGGCTGGATGTAATACTTCAGGTGGGGTACTTGGAGTATTTAGTAAAATTTTTTAAAAACAAAGGTGCATCAGCCTTGCTTTGTAATTGTAGGTATCAAATGTTCCTTTGGCAGCGCAGTCTGCAGAAACTGGCAGTGACTTTGTATTCCAGTTAGATCAATGCAGACTGTTAGACAAGTTTCACTCATACTTTATTATCTTATGTATATTTCCTTTTTTTTTATTTATTGATATTTTACTTTAGCATCTTAAGTAAAAAAATTTTCACTCATTCAGACAATATCTGTACTTTCTTTGCATGTACCGAAGAATCACAGAATTAAGCAAAAACGACTGTTGCACAATGTTCATCAAATTGTTTTGGTTGTCCAACATCTTTATAAGTTGTACTGCCAGGAAAAAAATATTAAATTACATCAAAGAGAGAGGAAATATGCCTCCATTTATCTAACTGAGGTGTAGAAATCCGATGCCTTGTCATCTGAGATATGACTTTCTTTGCCCATGTGAAAGCTGGTGGAGTTGCCAAATCTGAATATCCAATGAACTTTCCACTTAGTACCTCACAGAACAAGACTACAGTGGTAAACTTATTTTCATCCTGCAATGACTATGCTTGCCCTCTTAATGTCCCAGTTCAGTCTTCAGATATCTGTTGTTGCCTTTTCATCATGATAGCCCATTTCTTGAATCTTTTATCACGTTTTTGATTCCTGATGCTCATTTCTTCAAGATATCTTGAGTCACTTCTAGACCTGATCTGACCTGTCTGCAGATAAATGGTGATGGTATTAAGTAGAGTGCCTGACCTGCATGGTTGGTGATAACACATATTTCTTGTTAGTTCACCGGCGTCTTTCAAGGCTGGCAGAAGTTTCCCGAGGAGCAGGCAAGTTGTGCCATCTCGCCACACCAAGTTGCTAGTCACTCACTAGAGTGACAAAAATACCAATAAGCACCCCCTGCTAGCAGCTCTCAAAAAGGGGATGATTATCTACAGAGAAATGAGCTGAGGGCACCACATGACAAAGATTATCCACGGTTACAAGTCTGTAGTGATTCTTTGTCATTCTTGTTGCATTAGAATTAGATCTGGAGAAAAAGCCCTGGCTATCCTGAGCTATAAAGTGCTGTGACTTTGACGGCTCGTATATTTTAATATTTTCAAGTTGTTATCTAGAGAATAGAAGGACAAGACTTTTTTGGTAGTTTCAAATTTCTTCTGTAAGTTTTTCCTGACAGTGTAACTCAGCCAGCTGATGAAGAGCAATTTGCTGAGTTAGGTCTTTTGCCATGTACCGCTTGATATCCCTGAGTGACAGAGACTACCATGTGAGGCAGAAAATGGGCTTAGAGCAGCTCAGGGGTGGGATGGTAAGGCTAGGTCCCTTGGGGACTTCATGGTGGTAACAACTGAAAATAATCTCTCAAAATACATTGCTTCCTGCCACCTCTCCTCCGGCCATCACAGAGTGATGGCAGGAGTCAGAAAGTGGGCAGAAGGAGGCTGAGGGGGAGAAGTGGAAGGCTGCAGGAAGAGTGCTGCACCAGTGGGGAGGTTGTTGGCTGTCAAACACGCTCTAGTTGTATGAATGCCTGCTGTGTAAAACTCAGCCCGTTCGGTCGCACTCATCCACCTGCATCAAGGGAAAGATGAAAATTTAGCTCAAAGGCAGCCTGGGTTGACAGTGACTAAATGCACAAGTAGCTGATAGCAGCTCAGCAGCCTGTGCGAAAGATCGTTACCTCGTATTGGATGCGCGATGGGTAAGTATCAAACCCACCATTGCCACAATTAGAACTAACTGTGACTGGGGCAAACTCCGTGGATGATCAAGAAGCATGGCAGGTCTCGTGCCTGCGTTATCGGCGTCACCCCAAGGGCAGTGCTCCCATGTTATACCTGCGCTGCGAGGAGAGGGGGAGAAGGGGCTCGGTTTCTTGTTCTGTCCTGTTAACATGTAAGCAGTCAGTTGTCAGACAAACTGAAGGAATGAACGTCCCTTCATCCCAGAAACCTTGAAAAGGTATAAACAGTATAAAATCATATCTTCTATCAGAAAAGTCATGCTTTTTCAAACACATATTTGAAAGCAGTCCTTTTATTTGTGTGTGTTCATTTTTGGATAGGTGCCCAGATCACTTAAAATAATTTTGTCCTTTATTTGCATTTTTGTACAATTTATTGCTTATCAAAATATTTTCTCATTTAGCTAAAAACAGTGGATAGAAATCTACACTTAAAATGAAGGAAGTCATAGTTGGTGACTGTAATTGTATTTTCTGGTTTAAGCATTTATGAATCATACATAATAATTTATCCAGGACATAATCAGTGCAGAGCAGATATCTGTCACAACCTTTCAAATTTAATAATTTTTTACAGCTGCTTTGCACTCATGCTCACATATTTCAGTGCTTCTCTACCCCATACACCATACCAAATGAGCACATAGGCAAACAAATCAATATTTGGCCATTAAAATGCAGAAAGTGGTTTTAGTTGCAAATTGTTCATGAATTTTAGTCCCCTGTTTTTTAAAAAAATAACCTTGTTCAAGTTCCTCACATTGCGGGGAACTTGTACAATCTAAAGGAGTAATGAGCTTTTCTTACTCACTGTCTGCTGCTGCAAACCCCAGTCCCCCTCTGCTGACAGCTAAAAGCCGCCCACAAAGTCCTTGCGTCTGACGTACACACGGCGCTACGCGCGTCAGGTGCCGCGTAAGATGCAGGGCAGAGTCAGCAGGTGGTTTTAAGCGTTTTGCCATTCCCTCCTTCGATAGGTGAGACTGGAAGGGTTTTGTGAGCTCTCAGCAGAGGGGAGAGGGGGCTTGCTGCGAGGCAGCGCTCCTGTGCGCGGGGGGAGGAAGCCAGCAGGGTTCAGCCGGCTGCCTGAAAAGCCCAAACAGTTTGTGGTCGATCATTTCAGCCTGGTGGCTGCCAGGACTGGGGAAAAGGTGCTGAGAAACAGAGGAGCATCTGCGTGTATCCGAGCATTGTCCTCTGAATTATCTGAACCTAAGCTTGAATTTGGAGTATCACTAGTAAGAACTGTGTTGCGCGTGGTGCTGTGTGAAGACAAAACAAGACGAGCACTGTGCATTGGAAATGGTTTTAATTTTTATGATGATATTAATTCCTTAAGTCCTCCTTAGTATAGTAGGAGTTAGTTTGGAGACAGAAAAGGCAGTTCAGAATGAAATCTTTGAGTCATGTGCTGCTTTTTGCTCTGTTCTGTTGTAGATGTTATTTTTTTTTCCTCTTTTAAATATATTGTAGCAGGAGAGATTCAAACGTGGCAGCAAGTCTGCAAGAGCAAGTAGGGTAGCAGGAGCTGTAACTTTTCTGACTTTGTATAAGTTTAACTCATTCAGCTGTAGCATACAGTATATATTATAGATAAACAGGGACTTTACTTCACTATCACAAGCTGCCAATTCCACCTGTCATGTAATTCACAGTTTTTATGTGCATTATCTCAATTAAGTTCCATCTCTAGAGCACACTGCTGCATATTACTGATCTGCTAATGAAGCAATAGCTATATGGCATATCTTTCTGATTCTGGCAAACACGGAATAAGCAAAAGTCAAACATTCCCTTGACAAATTGTGTGAGCCAGGCTCTCATTTCTAGCCAGAAAATAATCAGTTTAGCTAAGATGAGAGACATCTAGGTTGCTATACATCTCAGCTCTGAGACTTTGTTGGTCTTGGCTGATTTGCTGGTAGAATTATTTCAAATGCCAAAGGAATCGAGGAGCTCTTCTGGCAGGTGGGACCCTCTAGGGCCCACGAGAGACCAGAAGGTGCAGGGATGGTCTCTGCCAGGATGGCTCGCCCCAGGCCCTATGGAGAGCCAGAGAGCCAGAGATTCCTGCAGGCAGCGCAGCCCATGTCCAAGGCAGGAGGAAGGTGAGGAGAATGGTGATCTGTTGGTAGCACACACACACTGGCATTGGACATTGCGTTCAAGGTTGGCTGGAAGAAAGGTGATAGCATTAGAAGGAAAGTTTCCAATAAGACTTTTCCTTTTGCTGTTCTCCGCTTCCAGCTCCTGATGCAAGTCAGTATTGTTCTCCTTCACTCCACTCTCTTCCAATGGTGCTGAATGCTGATGAGCTAATACTTGGCTCAACACCAGCAAGTAATTTCCTGGTAATTAATTTGTTTTCTCTATACCTAACCTGAATTTTTTTCAGGTAATTTGCAGGTTGGGTAACCCGTCAGAATCAAACAATTTTAGGGGGTACCCAGGAGTACAATGAGTAATGGTTATTTTGACTCTGGCTTCCCTCAGTCTCTTTCTCTCTCTCTCTCTCAGCATTAGGGTTTCATTGCTATTACAGCACTTTGCATATAATTACCAACAGCTTTAGGTTATAATTATATTGTCATTTAGTACTTTTGTAATGGGAAAGAATGAACAAAGCAGTGAATTAAATATGTGATGACTGTTGGTGTTGTGTGCCTTTTGCTTTCTTAACAACTTCATTAATATTTTGCAATGTTTATGAGGAGCTACCTGGAAAACCAGCCATTGCATGCATTTAAACATGTCACAACTCTAGGACCTAAAAGGAAAAAATAAACAGGATGAGCAGATACCCGTTAGGATTTAGGATTTTTTAATATGGACTTTAAAAATTACTGCAATAATTTGCATATTTATTTCACACGACATTTTCAAAAGACAGCAGCAGTGGGCTAATGCTGCAATAAGTGGTAGAACTCCTGTTGACCTCAGTAAGAGCAGATGTAAATAGGTACCATTCACTCAAGAAAATACCACGGGGTGCTCGCTCTTTGTAAAACAGTTCGAAGGTTAAAGCATACTGAGTCTCTGTCTTTGTTCTCGAGATAACATCCAAACTCACTATCTGTTTGGTATTTCCTCTGCTGGTAATCAACATGAAATATAGTTGAACAAGTACATTTTGCCACCATATATGTGGAATAAACTTAGTGGTTGTCTCTAGGAAATCTATAATGGCTCCAGTTTACAAACAAATATGAGTCAAAGCATCATACACACTTGTTAATGTTGCATAATCTGTATGTATGTGTATACACATAAAAGTTTACTCGGTTGTATGTGTATGTGTGTATATATATATATATACAGTTACAGAATGAAGAGTCTAAATTACATAGCACAGTAATGGCAAAGAGAGCGCTAGGTCCCAGCTGCCTGACTCAGCAGGTGATCCTAGGTGTCGGGCATGTGAGAGGGTGTTTCACATCCTTGTCCATCCTCCGATGTACCATGTTACGTCTGTGCCACTGACACTGGTTGCAGCACAGATCACGGTGATGGGTTAGCATAACAACCAGTTTAGCAGCAGGATGAGGTGGAGTTTATTGTAGCGTTGCTGTCTGCATGGGTAGCACTGCTGCTTCACTCACAGCCAAATTTTGGTCCCCTTCAGGGACTTAGGGCTGCAGGTTTCTGGTTGATGTGGGTGAGTAACTTTAGACAACACAGCTAGTTTTCAAATTTCATGATTTTTTTCATATCACCTGAATATGTCAACACCATCTTTGCAGGGCACAAAATCATTGCTAAATACGATTGTCAGTTTTTACATTCCCATGAACTCTAGGAGTGTAGGCATGAAAGAAACGATGTCTCTAAATGTCTAAACAATTTCATAGAATCATAGAATAGAATCATAGAATCATTAAGGTTGGAAAAGACCTCTAGGATCATCGAGTCCAACCGTCAACCCAACACCACCATGCCCACTACACCATGTCCCTAAGCGCGTCGTCTACACGTCTTTTAAATACTTCCAGGGATGGAGACTCAACCACTTCCCTGGGCAGCCTGTTCCAAGGCCTGACCACTCTTTCAGTAAAGAAATTTCTCCTAATGTCCAGTCTAAACCTCCCTTGGCGCAACTTGAGGCCATTTCCTCTCATCCTATCGCTAGTTACTTGGCAGAAGAGACCAACACCCACCTCGCTACAACCTCCTTTCAGGTAGTTGTAGAGCACGATGAGGTCTCCCCTCAGCCTCCTCTTCTCCAGACTAAATAATCCCAGTTCCCTCAGCCGCTCCTCATAAGACTTGTGCTCCAGGCCCTTCACCAGCTTCGTTGCCCTCCTCTGGACTCACTCCAGCACCTCCATGTCCTTCTTGTAATGAGGGGCCCAAAACTGAACACAGGATTTGGGGTGCGGCCTCACCAGTGCCGAGTACAGAGGCACGATCACCTCCCTACTCCTGCTGGCCACACTATTTCTGATACAGGCCAGGATGCCGTTGGCCTTCTTGGCCACCTGGGCACACTGCCGGCTCATGTTCAGCCGGCTGTCAATCAGCACCCCCAAGTCCTTTTCCTCCGGGCAGCTTTCCAGCCACTCTTCCCCAAGCCTGTAGCGTTGCCTGGGGTTGTTGTGGCCGAAGTGCAGGACCCGACACTTGGCCTTGTTGAACCTCATACAGTTGGCCTCAGCCCATCGATCCAGCCTGTCCAGGTCCCTCTGCAGAGCCTTCCTACCCTTGAGCAAATCAACACTCCCGCCCAGCTTGGTGTCGTCTGCAAACTTACTGAGGGAGCACTCGATCCCCTCGTCCAGATCATTGATAAAGATATTGAACAAGACCGGCCCCAGTACTGAGCCCTGGGGAACACCGCTCGTGACCGGCCGCCAACTGGATTTAACTCCGTTGACCACAACTCTCTGGGCTCGGCTGTCCAGCCAGTTTTTTACCCAGCGAAGAGTGTACCTGTGTGGTTACAAGAGAGCTATCAAACTTAAATCCTTGAGACTTATAGGTAATTCCACAAATCTAATACAAGGAAAACATAATAGATTTGTTTTGTTAAATAATAATGCCTCAGTACCAGGCCTATCTGTCTCTTTCTGGTCTCTAGCTAGAGAATACTGGCAGTAAGGTATTACTGAATATATGAGATAGCATTGTAAAGCATGAAATATATCAGATCCATTGAGAACATCTGCTATAAACTCTCAATGCCATATAAGCCTGTGTAAAATACACCTTTCCTGACTAAATTCATTGAGCTTGTAGTTATCAATAAAGACGATGAGTATTTAGTAAAATAACTGGTGCTTGTAACATATTTCAAGTCAGTAGGAGAGGTTAGAATCTGACAGCGTGGATGGAGATGTTTCTAAAGATTGATCTTTTTAGTGATTTTGTCTCTAGATAGGATAGACATCTCTGTATAATGCAAGCATGGGTTTTACAAGTGAAATCTTTGATTTGTATATAAAAGACAATTTACAGAGAAGGAGAATTTGTTTGGTTTAGAAGCAATTGTCAAGATAAGTGAATCAGCTAAAAATAATTAGCGGTTGAGAGTGTACGTACAATTTCTTCATATTCAAATATTTAGGATCAAATGCTTTACAATGTAACCATTCAGTTCTACGTATCTTTGCGTAGTGCAGAAGAAAGTGTGAGGGTAACAGCAGTCAAACACAAGTGGAAACACTGATTGCCATTTCTCAAATGCAAACTTTTAAAGAGATTCCTCTCAAATGTTTTGCGTGAATAGAAGAGTATTAAAAGGAAACTGCCTCATATCTTCCGCCTTTTCCTGGCCAGCTAGAGGAACTAGGAGTTGAGATTGATATGGCTACGTAGGAATCATAACACTTTGTTCTATGTGGAAGCCATACTCTCTTGGCAAGAAGTTACTTGCAAGAAGATGGAATAAGAGTCTTTGAATCAGAAAGCCAAGCTGTCCACAATCAGGGAAGGCCACAATTAAGCTTGTGAGCATACACTTCAAAGTCACTCCACCAAATTGTTTACTTGCTAGGATTTCTTAGTGCAAAAAGGCACAAAGATTTTTTTAAACATGGACAAAACATTTGCTCCCATTTCTGAGAACTGCTGATACAGTAAAAGCTAAGAAAGCACCCTGCAGCAGACAAATAATGTAGACAATTTCAGGCCAGTGCATTGAAATTTGGCAAAATTCTGGGTGCAAATGAAGTACTGTAATGGGAGAATCTCACCAATCTTGTCATGCTTAACTGTCTTAAAGGATCTGGCCTAGAGGCTTCAGCCTAGATGACAACTTAAATTTCTAAAGTCATATAGCCATCGGTAAGATTACAGTGTTGCCTGTCCCTGAGGTAGCAAACATCCTGCGTAAGCACTGGTAAATGCCAGACTGCTAAGTGCTGAACTTGATGTCTTAACCCTAGCAGGATTCTCAACACTGAGATTGCTTCATGAATCTTTTCTGTGAAACCTGATGAAGAAGGATTTTCTGAATGAATGAAATCCTTGTGAAGATAATGATAATGAGCCACCGAGTAATCTATTGCATAGAATAATAACAGAGTGTGATGGTCTCCAATTCAAAACTTTCTATCTCTACCCAAATTTGAAAGCTGGCTCTAGGTGTGAATCTGAATATGAAATAAGCACTGGAGCAAGGCTGGAAAATGGATTCGTCAGTTGCTCCTCCTGACAGTCAAGTTATAAAATTGTTCATGCTCTTTTTCCTCTTTCTGGATCAATGAATACATAGTATTTTAATGTGATCAAAGTTATTCTAAGTTTCAAGATCACTGTTATTAATTAGCTAATCAAAGCTTTGTCAGTTGCTTTTTTTTTAAATAGAAGGAGAACAAACCCAGAATTTTGGAACTATGTTCTTTTAATGAAAAGAGATTAGAGAAGTCATTAGCTTATGACCATTGCATACCAACTAAGAGACAAATGATATGAGTTTTCATTTTTCAAATTTTATGTATAAGGCATAAAATTCATTGATCGCAGCAATATCCTGCCCAGCATGGTCTCTTAGTAAACAAGCTTTCAGAAAAACTATGATAAATAAAGTATCTTTGATAGATAAATGAATGCCATGAAAGCTAATGGATGTACAACTTTACCAGCATCCATTAATTTGTATATGAATAAGCTGTAAGTATAGGTGGTCTTCAAGTCAATTATACTTCAGCTAAGTATGACATGAAGAGCACACAACGAAACAGCCTCCTTGAAGATGCAGTAATGGTGAATGACAGGACAGATAATCATGAAGGATTATCTTACTGGCTCATAAATCCAGATCAATGCTGACAAGACTCAGCTCTGGGGATGACAAACCTCTTTTTCTTGTGATGTTGACTCGAAGATGCCAGGCTAATGATCTTACTCCATTAAGCTTTTTCCAGTGCCATCATTTGATGGTGTCTTGTTTGAATGTTTATATTCATCTTCTTTTAAGTTACCAGATGACCTTTCAGGCCTTGGTACATCTGACAAAAGTCATTCTGCAAACTCTTTTTCCACTGAGAATTTGAATCCAAACATTTGCTATTGTTTCTAGCATGTTGCGCTAGTCAATGGATGGTCATTCCGCTCTCTCCTGAAGCAAAAGTTGTGTATTTAATTAGAACTAATTAAAATACAATAAGAAATCAAAATGACAGCCCCCCCCAAATGTTACTGAAATTGCAGAAAGATGGTTAATATTTTTGTTAGTTCATCTAACTCTTCACTTTGTAGATTGGTAGGCGTTTAAAATGAAACTGCTGAGAGGTGTTTCTCTTGCGCTTTCTTCTTGCCATATTATTAACAGAAGTTTGATCTAACAATCAGATCATTGTCAAATGTTTCAGAAGGGATTTTCAGTCTTTCTGTGTATAAAATCCGTATCTCTGATCATTCAGTGTCCTTCTCTTACATATCCATGCATATTGTATCTGTTTAAAGAGAGAGTGTTACTGAACATAGTATTCAAGGTAGAGGAACACTGTCATGTCTGTTATTATTAATAATTTACAGGTCATTTATATCATGTTAATGTGACTAGATTATCTGCATTTTCTCACATATTCTCTGCTACCCTCTGTTTTCTCACCAGTGAATTTCATTTGTCTTTGTGCTGCCCACCTGCCTATCTTTGATAGGTCTTTCAGCAGTACTTTCCTTACATCTGTTTTTTGCCTAGTCAAAACAACCTTGTATATATATTCTAATTTATAATATAAACTAATCTGCTGATCAATAATAACAGGAAGGTTTTCTATAGTCCCTTTTCTTCTAAAATGGCTTGACTTTTGGAACTGTATATATACATAAATAATGTCTATAACAATTTTTGTTGTTTAAAATGTCAAGTGGATGGTATCATGTTGTTGTGCTCTCCTGTTGTCATTTGTTTGTGAACACCAGCGTTATGCAGATACTGTATTACTGTCCACTTTATGTCAGTGGATATTTGTCACTGGTCCAATGGGTAAAAGCTTTGCTAATGTAGCTAACAGGTAAGCTCCTACTTTCTAGAAACAGATCAATATGGCATTAGGGACCTATTTTTTTCCCCTCAGCTTTACCTGCCCTCATCCATTTACCTTGTCTGTCTCTATTATCTCTGTGTTAATATGAGGTCTCAGGAGTAAAACTGAGTTATAAATGAGTGCTAGTGTCCTGTGTTTAAAAAATCATATGAATCACAGAATTATGTGAACTTTTCATCAAAAATTAAACCTTAAATGATCTTACTGGCTTCTGTGTACCTTCCTTTTATTTATTTACATACTATTAGAAAGTAACACTGAAAAGAACATATTCCTGGAAAAGGGACATTTTTCTATCATCATTATAAAATCTAACACAACGGGTCCTGAATTTTTTAATCTTTATTTATTAGTTGTGCAAACATTGGCTGCTTCTTTAGTATGAGAGTTGGTTGAAACTGGACAGCAAAACAGGGGGGTTTGACCTTGTATTTTTACTGATACCAATGCTATATAGGGTAAAGAGCACATACACGTTGATATCCGTAAAACTTTTTTGGTTTGCATAATTGAAAAATATGATCCTAAAAACTTTCTTACTCATTCCACTAACTGTATTATTTTAGTTTTGCCTTTGTATGTATTGGAGCACAAGTCTTATGAGGAGCAGCTGAGGGAACTGGGGTTGTTTAGTCTGGAGAAGAGGAGGCTGAGGGGAGACTTCATCGCGCTCTACAACTACCTGAAAGGAGGTTGTAGCGAGGTGGGTGTTGGTCTCTTCTGCCAAGTAACTAGCGATAAGATGAGAGGAAATGGCCTCAAGTTGCGCCAAGGGAGGTTTAGATTGGACATTAGGAGAAATTTCTTTACTGAAAGAGTGGTCAGGCCTTGGAACAGGCTGCCCAGGGAAGTGGTTGAGTCTCCATCCCTGGAAGTATTTAAAAGACGTGTAGATGAGGCGCTTAGGGACATGGTGTAGTGGGTATGGTGGTGTTGGGTTGACGGTTGGACTCGATGATCCTAGAGGTCTTTTCCAACCTTAATGATTCTATGATTCTATGTACCTCGAGCTTCTGAAAAGAGGAACAGCCCACACACTACCAAGAGGAGACTATTTGTGAAAAGTCTTGGATAAGTCTGGCTTGAAAAGCTGCCATGAGACTAGCATGTGAAGTATTCTGTTCTGGGATCTTGACAAATGGACAGTTAAAAGAGGGTGCATTACTTCCCCTGCCCATCATTGTTCAGTTTTGCCTACAGAAAGATGAAATGAGGTAAGAAAGAGTCTAGAAAGGTGGATAGCTTAGCATTACAGCACAACTCCTTTTCTTCTACATTTGCATGCAAATTGATCTAGAAATCCATCAGCTGACTCTGTTAATGAGGTCAAGAAAAACATGCAGAGTTAATCAAATCCAGCTATAGCTTTTATTGGTTAACTGTCTCCTGGGATGGAAACTCAGGAACACAATTTTTCTTCTGTGCTTGCAGAAACACCTTGCCAAAACAGTGGTATCGGAATTTAATTTCATTGAAAAGCTGCCTCTCTTTTCCCTTTTGCACAAAAGTTACCCATGCATGTCAGTCTTGTCATTTTAATTGAACTTATAGGCATGACTGGCATGTGGTGGAATTTACTCTGTCAGTATAACAATAATAAATTATTGCAGAAGGTTTGATAAAGAAACCTGGGACTTTGCAGAGAATAGTAAGGAATTGGGGGTAGGAAGGAGGAAGTTTCATGAAATACGGCTCTGCCTGCCAGTTGACTTCCCTGTTTGATCCATTTATTCTTGTCATTTTGCTGCATGTTGTTGCTTAATTATTCCAGACACTATGCCTATCATATTCTGCGTTATAGCTATTAATCAAACGGTTCAATCTTTTCCAGTCTGCCTTTCAGACAGGATAATGTTCCTAGTTACTTTTACAGCTCCTCTGATTTTTCCACCATTTTGCTTGCACTTTGAAATCAATTGTAGAAATAAGATTTATCTTCTTGAATCCATAAAGGATATTAGGGAGGAAATTAATTTTAAATTTGAATCTGATTATCCCTAAAAGATTAATTGACATTGGTAGTTGTGACCATGTGGCCTGAATAAAAAACATCATGGGAAATGCCTGGATTCATAAGTATTCTAAATAAAGTCCTGCTGTATTCATGAGAAGTGTATCCATAGAGGCCTCCAAGTTTGAGATGCAGCCAGGGGAAAAATAGTAGGGTGCTTATTTAAGCACATGTGTAACTGAAATTGGTACCAAGAGTTTATGAGAGGTATGATGGAATTATACAATGAAAGGCCATGCAAATGAGCAGATAATGCCTGATGTGGTGGAGAAGAGAGAGTCAGAGTATCTGGAAGAATGACACTGTTTCTCTTTAACAGCTGCTGGCCATCTTGCATAGTTTTATATTTTAAATACTGAGGACCCTGTTTTGGCCCCAGATTGTGATAATAGGACATAGTAGCTATTTTTTTCAAAAGTGTATATATCTCTTTTGAAAATGGAGTATGAAAAATATTCTAAAAATACCTGGTTAAGGCAGAATTTATACTTCTAAATCAAAAATAAAATGGTATGTGGATGTCACTGCACTAGCAACTGTCAGAACCTTTAGAAGCATAAATGAAGGTTTCCACATATATGTAGAAACGTCTTAAGCTCTTAGATGTCCCTTTGCTGCATGCTAGATGTGAGGTGAAACTGCACCCACAAGCAAAGATGCTTGAGAAGCCTGGCTTTATCTGCTAAGTGTGCTCGGAGTAAAATCTACTCCACAGCAACAGTCCCTGAGCAAATCCCGGCATGCCCACTCATTGCACTTTTCAGTATGGCCAAACTATGAAATGATGATAGTGGATTCTGCCTCAACAGTTTATGCATCTTCCGTTAGACAAAAAGAGGCATGAAATGGACTTAGTCTCAGCAGAGACCAGACTAACAGGTTGTCCCTCACCAAGGTGAATATCCTAACTGCTTGGATACTGAGTAATACTTCTTGATTACTGTCATTAATTTTGTCAAGTTTAAGAGTGTTATTTAGAGATTTCAGTGAGTAAATGACTTCACAGGGGTTTCTCAAATTGTAGAGGTATCACCAAGAATGCACAAGGATGCCAGTTTGAATAAGAGGGTCACTAAGATTAGCCTGAGTTAATAGGCAAGGGAAGGTCTTGGGGATTAGCAGAGTATGAAGAATGAGAGGTAGTGGGATGATTTACATTAAGGCAACACCCAAGATAGATAGACATTGAACAGGAAGAAAGGACTACATTTCTGCTGAAGAGAGCAATATTGAAGTAGCCAAGACGCAAAAACAAAAGTTCCCAGGAAATAATTTTCTCTGCATGAATGTGTAAGGAAGGCACAATCTTAGCAATATTACTCAGAAAGAACGTGCAAACTTTGTATTTTCAGATTTAGGAAAAGGTCCAAACCAAAAATGACATCCAGACAAGTGTGACAGTAATAGGCATCGCACTGTTGTTCACTCTGATGGAGGGTATAAATGGAAATCTTGAAGGGCAGAAAAGTATTTCTGTTTTAGCTGTACTGAGCCTAAACCAACAGCTGTACCACTGCAAGAGATGTCAAAAAGACTGACTATGATTTTAGTTTAGGTGGAGAGAGAAAATTTTGGAATAGCAAAATGGATCCATGAATTGTCAGAATAGAGAAGTTACTTAAATATGTGCTTCATAAGAAGAAATTGTGGTCTTTAAGATCTGGGCCTGTCACATTCATTGAACAGATTTTGGAAAAGCTGTATTTTAAACCTGAATTAAGTAACCAAATATTATTTAAGGTCCCTGTATTTATTAGGAAGAAGAATAGGAAAGGCTGTAGTTTCCTATCACAGAGTTGTAAAGCAAAAATAGTTCCTCTTTCATCAATGGCATTACCTTGGGGTTAATTTTTTAAGTAAAAGAACATTCAATCTCTCAGAATCCTTCTAACAGGTATATATTTGAGTGATACACATGCAAAGTTAAGGTTTTTGTTTCATATTTCATAATTAGAAACTAAAGCCTTTGATAATGTGGTAAGTGGTCCAAATGGGGGTTGCAAATAATCATGTCTAACTAATTATCTACTATATAATCAAAAAACACAAGAGGAACAGACACCTGCATAATGCAAGCCTTTGGAACAGATGTGCCCCTATTAATAGACATGAGTTGCCTATTAAAACTCTGTGGTGACATAGAATGTTTTCCACTTTATGAAGGATACCCTGCCTAACCTTCCGCTTCTATGTAATTATAAACAAGAAAAATGTAGAAGTGGTGTGGCTTTCCTCTTTTTCTGATTATGCTACAACATGAACTCTTAGCCCTCCAAGATTTTAAAGATACTGCACCGCTTATCCAGTTGTCTTTGGTTAATTTTATGGAATATGTATTGTCTGAAGACATGACAAAAAATATCATTCAATGGGAATATTTTGCCAGTAAAGAAATTCAACATTTAAAGTCCATTACAAACATCAGACAGATGTGTTGTGCTGATGATTATGGATGTAACAAACAATGTAGTGTGGGAGGGTTTTCTTAAAGATACCAAAATAGCAGTTTCAGAACTGTCTGACAATAAAAACAGTGAGCTACTTAAAAATATACCACAGGGAACAGAAAACTCATGCATTTATTCATTAGGATAATATTTTAGATATTAATAACTGTTTCCTGGCCCCAACATGTTTCATTGGAGATGAGCTTGGGTTTCATTCTCTGTAGGTGCAGGTATACATATAACATTATACATGTGGCTTGCCCTATAGATTTTAATGGTATTATTTACATGCTTAAAACTAGATGCATGCATATGCATTTGCAAAAATAGAGGTTTTAATTATTAGAGATATTGCCCATTAAACTCCTTGATACATGCAGCTAAAATTAACCAGACCTAAAAATGAATGGTGTCCTTGATGCTAGTAGTCATGAGCTGACTTGAAATATTTTTTGGAGAATAGTTTAAAAATTCTCAACAATTAAAGCAATTTTTGGAAGAGTGAGCAAAGTAGAGGAAATTAAACACAAGAATCTGATATCAGTTGCCACCTTTTTTTTTTTTGTGGTGCCCGTGAATAACAAAACTAAAAAGTTATGAAAAAGCATCAGAACATTTGCCAGTAATTCAGGCTGCCTAACTCTGCATCCTTAGACTTTTTTCCTTTTAATATTTTCTAGAAATAGATACTCTGAGAGAGAGAATACTATAGATTCTAGATATCCTCCGAATTTTCTTATTTGAGATACCCAAAACCACTAGTGTCAGAGAGCAGCTACCTGAAATGAAAGTTATCCTTTTTCAAAACCTTGCAGGTGAGAGAGAAATCCTTAAAGCACGTGTAGTATTGGGGCATTTGCATCCATGGTCTTTCTTTTGGATTAAGCTCTATTGAGTTGAAGAATTAAACAAAGGTGAAGAATTTCAATCTTCCTTTTCTACAACCCATTTCTGAGAGCTGATTGACTCCTGCAAACTACACACAGTGTTCAGTGTCTCTGGACTGCAAATGCAGGTGAAGATTTTGGGTGTTTCCCAGCAGAGGACTGGGTATGCTGCTCCTCTACCCTCTAATTCCCATTTTTCCAGAGCATGGTTAAGGCAGAGGGACTGGAGTCCTGGGAAAAGGCCCCAACACCTATGGTCATGCCATATCAGTTGATTTTTTTTTAAGGAGTAAATATTTCATATTCATGAGCGGAATCAAAAACTCTGAACTGTGACTAGTACTGAGATAATCTGCCCGAGTTTGCAGAGAGTCGGAAGCAAAAACTATGATGAATTTGGGTTGTCCCATATGTCCCGAAGCAGAGCTAACAGAGCCGAGGGGTTTTCTCCATCCCTGCCCAGGGCAGGCCTGGGCTGACTGCTGGGGAGAAAAGCGTGGGGAGTCCAGCCTGCACCTGCATTACCACCATCAAGGTTCCTCTGCTGCTGATTCTGTCTATTGGGAGTACAGGAGAGGAAGAGTGGCTTCTAGTGCTGAAAGAAGAAATCCTGATTAGAGAATCATATGGAGCTTTATGCATGACAAATGGATAAGCCTGGATTGTACTGGCCCAAGACTATGTGGTTAACATGTCCTTTTTTATCTAAGACCTTGTATGTATTACCCATCCTTTCCCTGTTGTTAAACACTGTGTGAGGCTTCTAACTTTCAGTAATTCAAACCACTTTCCAAGTGTTCTTTTTAAATAGTATTTTACTTTTTATTTGCCAAAATTCATGATAATCTGAATTCAGCTACAAGATACAATGGTCAGTTGAGAATACATAAATAGAAAATGTTGACCACGGATGTATCCATTCAGGGTAACAGGAGCCTTCCTTTTGGAATGATGTGTTATGCATTTCTAAAATATATTTGATAGCTCAGGGCACTACAGTGAAGCCAAAAGACAGCTGAGGTTTAGATATTTTCTGTGTCTAAAATATCTCTAGTTTGACGAGTAAAGATTAGCTTAAAAGGTCAAACTGAATGTTATATCATGTACTGTAGTAAATGTAGAAGGACATTAAAAATATATTCATAGAGAGTGAGAGTGTGTGTATATTCATTCAGTGAGAACAAATATATTCAAATATATACAGGAAATCTACTCCATCCATCTAAGTCTCTCAGACCTAAAGTACTCACCATTAAAAAGTCAGCAGCTGTTAATGTTTATCACACAGTGGGAGTGAGATTACCTCAGCTTTTCTTTCCATTTAGGATAAAAGATATTCTATAATAACTGTAATTTTTTAAAAAAATGCATTCATGGAGTTAGCAGCTCTCACAAGTTGCTGTAGCTACTTGCACTTTGGGATTTTAAAGACTCGTAGTGCTGAATTATGTGTCTGCATGAAGCTAATGTGGTGGCCATTGCTTCTCTGCCTGAAGGTCATGCTAGGGATGACATTATGGATCAGAGATCCATTCCTCCCTTTCTTCTTACTGTTCATTCTGGTAGTAGCTCTGCTGCTGACCTACTTCATATTTGACATTTTTAGGGCTGAATTCACTTCTCCACGTAAGGCATATAATGCTTTTTGAGATTCCCTAGTGTATCATCAATAACATCCATATGGAGCTGACAGATAAAGAAATAGGACCTGCAAGAGACCTGTGTCTTCTGAAGTGGCAGCCAGAATCCAGGTGAAGTATCTTAGAGCAACACAAGTGGCACTATGTCAAAGTGGCACTTTGATATCTACGTGTGGGAGCCTAAACTGAGCCCTTAGTGACTTTGTTTTGTGTAGTGAGAGGTAGATAAGTCTCCACCTGCTTTCTTTCCTTCCCTTCTCACTTGCTTTTGTAGACAGAAATAGCCTGCTTACGCTCAAGTCAGCATACCCCATACCACAAGGGTAGCTCTAGCTGGATATATTTGTGCATGGCCTACCAGCAGCAAAGTCTGAACTCCTAGCATTCAGGAGCATGCATTTATGTATTTTCTTTTCTGTGGCCTATTCACTCTGTTCATTGCTATTGCCCTCAGGGACACATTCACTCACAAAGATTTGTTATCTGTCATCCAGAATTCGTCATAATTTTGTTGCACATTAGATTTGACACAACTATGATGAATACCCAGGGTATTGCTTTCCCATTCTGTGAGTGCTACTTAAATTTGTACAGTCTGTGTTATCCTGGTGACTCATTTCACTTTGATGCCATTTTTTTAATCTAGAAGGCTGAACAGCATGTCCTGAACTTTGGTCTCTTGCCAATTGTAGTGAGCTTTGGTTTCCCGCATCACAGAAGATCCTTGCCAAAAAGCAAATACGTACAGCTAAGAACTCAGCTCATCAGAGCAGCCCTGTCCTTTCACGTAGAGGTAGGAATAGCCCACTGAGTGCTGGAGGAGAACATTTAATTAATTTAGATTAGCCCTTTCCCTTCATCATTCTGGAAGAATTTCTTTCGTCCAAATCATTTCAGCTGTATTTTTGCTTAAATCAATATGTCTAGGAGATAGGACCTTCTTTCCCAAGTCTGCTCCTGGTCCACCATGAGTGACTTCAGAAAGTTAATTCACTTCCCTGTGATTCTGTCTCCTTATCTGTAAGTGGGAATAACCTCCACTGTAAGGCATATGAAGACTTTCAGATAAAAAGAGAGCCTTTCTGAAAACTACCATATGTTACTGTGATGAAGCCTGATGCGCCATGTATTCTCCATATAGTTACATGAACAGAAAAGTTTTGTATGCCAGCAGAGCCACTTACTTATCTTCACAGCATGTGATAGCATACCTGAATTGATTTTATACAAGTCAAAATTATTTCTGAATTAGAGATGCTGTGCTCCTAGGTGCCAGCAATCGCCAAATAGATACACTATGTAACCACAACTGCCCGTACAATGTACAGAACAGAAATGTGGGATCTACATTATGCCAACTGGAGAATGATCCCACGGGTTCAGTGCTTCCCCAAGTGTAAGGGAATACAAGTTGACACTGCTATCAAGTACCCACACTCAACACCAAAAATGGGGGTGGTCTTCTCTTTAAATAATGTGCATATCAGTTAGCTAGTCTGTCAACCAAAAGAGAGTGGGAACCCATCAGCCAAAAGTAATCCTTCTAGAGAAGAAGGGGAATACCCTTCTTTCTGCAAAGATGATTAAGAAGATTCTTTCTGGGATGATATTTTCTTTCTCTCTCCTCCTCATCCATTACACAGACAAGAAAGAGAAGCGGGGCTGAGTGTAGGTTTAAGATTCATTTACATCCCATCTATGCAGAGCAGTCCCATGTGCTTTTACTGCAATCACCCACATAGAAAGAGCCTCTGTTCTGGGAAACCGAGCACTTCATCACAGCTTGGCTGCAAATCTCCCCAGTTTGTCCATGTAATCACAGCCAGCTTATACGAAAACATGAAAACATTTTTAAACTTGTAATTTCTATGGTGAGCTCACACCACTGTTTGTGTTATTATTAATTTATAATGACATAATGAAAAGCCTAAGGAATTTGGAGAGCAGAACTGCAAGTCTGTGTTCACATTATGAAGATTCATGACAGTGTTTTTTCCTCCTGATGACTCAAAATACTCAGGGGCTTGCTATTTTCTATAACAAAATAGCATCAGAAGTGTTCTAGCTACAAACATACAGAAATGCTCAAGTCTGAGACTTCTGATCCTTAATAAGTATAGACTGAAATGACATGCAGAAGACAAACAGCATGTAACAAAAGCTTTATAAAACAGAAGAGCACGTGTCAAAGATGAAAAACCAAACAACATACATAAGGATTTTAAGATGACCTCTGAGAGACAGGAATGAGCCTATCTTTAAAACAGAGACAAGTTTTGGTAGAAAAAGAAAGTTGGAACAGGCTGATTTGGCAGAGGAAATTGAATGAATTTGTTAAATACACATTTTATATACTCTGACTTATAACATGTATGCAAATATAAAATAAATTAACCAGCCTGCTGGACAAACACACATCCAGTGCACCAGTTACATTATTATGAACTTCTGTCACATTTTCACCTTCTATAGGTAACATGAACTAAGTGTTGCATATTTTTGAAGCCAAGATTAGAACTACTCTTCACATTTATTGAGAACATTTATTACTTTGTTTTTAATTCTTATAATCTAAACAGATATTACATTCTTATAGTATGTTTTTCTAACTATGGAGTGCAGTACAAAGTTGTTCTTGCCTATATCTGATATAAGGAATAAGTTATTAATTGAAAATCCTCCTCTGTTTGTAATGATGATTTGTATTATCTAGATGTAAAAGTGCAAGATGAAACATTGCCACAATTGATTACACTGAAGGCATTGGTCAAAATCAAAGCAACAGAGTGAAAAGACTGCTTTTTGCTTGAGGGCACCATTGTACTGAATATATAGCTTTTAAGGTGTTCCTAATATCTTACCCTTGGGGTCAAAGCAATTAAGGCAATTCTCCGGGGGACTAATGCTTTTCTGTGCTTTATTTCTTCAGCACAAGATGTTAAAAACTCTACAGTGTCATCATCTGCATACACAGAAAGAGCTTTTTTCCTGAAGGTTCAGAATTAATTTATTGTACGTATTTTTTATGATATTGTTATTGTTAACATTCTGACATGTATTTTTGGACTCACAGAGTCATCATCAGGTACATCTTATGGCCTCTTATCTTTAAAGAAAGAGAGAACAAAAGATTCAAACCTGCTGTTAAATTCTGTGTTTTATAGCAATAATGTGCTGATGATACAGGTAATAGCCATTACAACCAAATGGGAGGATAATGTCTACTGGCATGTCATCATAATGAATTAATGTGAATTCTACTTAATTAGATATCTATATCCAGATTATATCTCCAAATGAAAGTCATCCTGTATTTTGTATGGCTTGGGTTCTGTAACTGAGCACTGTATAAGTCAATGTCTGTTGCATAACAGGTATGTGATTAAATATTACTGAAACAGGAATTTTTCAAATAATGAGCCAGATCCTTTACTCACATCTCAGAAAAATTTCCAGTTGACTTGGTGGGCAGTTGGTTTGCAGACATTTTGTAATTAATTTTTTTCAGTGATAGAAAGAGGATAGTTGACATTTCACTTACAGAAGAAAATTGCACAGTGAAATCATGGATGTTTCAACAGAATCTGTAAATTTGATGAAATTGTAAGAGATGTGGTTTTCCTCATCCATATTCTGTCCCCATTAAAATAATCTGAGAGTAGAATAGAGGCAATAAAAATTAGGTCTTTGTAAATCAAAGGTAGTGCCATTGAACTCATTGTGAGCTGGAGGTGTGATAGAAATTGTGCCTTAGTATTTCAGTTGAGTCCTGATTTCCCTTTTCTGCAATAGAACAACAGGTACTGTTCTATTTTCTTTATGAAGTCAGTCTGTCAAAGACTGCACAGACACATCTTTGACATGTGAGAAAGTGATGCCTGCCAGATGAAGGAATAATCAACTCAACAGTCTCACCTAAAGGGCCAGGTTGTCAACCCCATGCACTCTCCAGCTAGGCATGCTGAGCCCTGAAGGTATTTTACGGGAAAGGGGGAGGACTTCTCTCCGACACTTAGCACAGCACTGGTAGGTCGAGGCTGTGACCTCTACTACAGCCTGGGGGCAGCAATAACTCCTGTTGCTTAAAAGACCCCGATTCAGTGGCAGAACTGACTGCTGCTTTAGCCATGGGGTAACAGTAAGTCCCCAAATCCCATGAAGGGAGAATGGCTGTTGTAGCCATCGGCATCAATTCAGAAAAAATGCCCTTCCACCTCTTTCCACTCTCAAGACATAACTCTCGCTGCTGGGCCCTCAGCATCAGTTCCTTATATCCTGCCCCCACGCCACGTACTAGTGTAATCAGATCTGCTGTGTCTCACTGCGCGCTCCTGTATGCCTATGTCTATGAATGCCTATAAGCATGCGAGAAATCATCTAAAAGGAGTGTAGGTAAAGACAGAATTTAAGAACGGCATCATTAGCCACAGGGGTTACTAGCTTCAATTTTAATTTGTACCATTAACTACTTTGAAAGCTAAACTGGCAGGACTCCTCACCACAGCAACAATTCAACAGCCAGTCACTTAGATAAGACTTACATTCCTGATGTCCAAGGTAGAAGAGAATCCAGCCCACCTTCAAGCATGTGGCTGGCGGGATGAAATACAGCATGCACTTTTTTATTTTTAGAATTGAAGAACAGGGCTTCAGGAAGCCATAGACTTGAATTGCAAAAGGCCTATTGAGTAATAAAGGACATTTTTAAAGAGTAAGTTTTAAAACCGTAAGCCAAATTCATTTTAATTTAGGGCTTCTGATGCGGAAGTCTCCATCTTAGCTGCGTTGTAACACATCCAACACATTTGTTGGATGCAAAACAGAAAAAGGTAGGTGGTGGATGCAAGGGCCACAGGGGAGGTCACTGTTGTTGCATCTTCGACTGAGGAGGCTCTGAAAAAGCTGTTTCCCCTACCAAAATCCTGAAGAAGGCAGATAACACTGTTACTCCCTCCTACCATGCGAGAATCCTATAATAAAGTAGGTTCATCAAGATGTAGTAATCTGTACTTTTTTATAATGGAAAGATTCAATCTCCTTCTATAATAAGAAGTTCATTCAGACAATCTCTCCAGCAATATTAAATCTCCATTCTCTCTCATACACTGCTGCATTTTTGGATCTTCTTTTTGAGAGCGAAATATGTCTGGCTTCATTGTGGGCATTGTGTTGTGGGATATCACGTTCACAGGCTTCATCCAAGAAAACCTCTTTAAACTAGTGAGTGGTGAATCATGTTTCTACCTAGATACTTGAGTATTTGCAACAATCTCACAGACAGACTCAGTTCTTTTATTAAAAATGTTTTCAGCAAAATTAGTTTTGTTTTTAAATGATTCAGACTTTCAAAACCAAGAAACTTTCTGCTCTGCCTAGGGCAACATTAGCATAAACTTGCCTCCTCAGCAAAAATGTTCCCCTTCCCTGGTCGCAAAAGTTGTGACATTTAATTGATGCTGTTTGAAAACATGTACTTAGCTGGTGTAAATCAGCACCACTGCTCTGCTTTCAGTGAAGCAGCACCAGCTTATATCTGACACTAGACTTCTTTGATGAAAGAAGGCAGGTCCTTCAGGGAAGCATTATACACAGGCATGAACTGTTGTGGAGAAGTTATGTTGTTCTGCACTTCTGCATTTGATTTTTGAGAAAAAAATATCATGGATAATTAAAGTGCTTAGCATATCCACGGTTGCAGTAAGTTATACTAATTGGTTAAAAAAGGAATTATACCTCCTAACGTTTGCTTTAACTTTAAATATATATTTATATTCCTACAGCTCAAATACAAGTTTCAACAGGGAGCTTGTAATGCACTTTCCCATGCCAAAGACCATTAATAATCAATATTTTGCTATTCGTTGTCAAAAGCCAGCTAAAAAGTAGGTACTTTTCCTCCCTTTCTCCTGCATTTTTCCTCTTCTTTCTCACCTTGCATCCCCCAGACCCTTTTCTGTCAGCCAAGGAGTAATTACGTGTATGTTTTTGTTATCCACAAGTCAGTCTACACATGTAGCTATAAATTCAAAATGCCTAGGTGACCTATTTCAGCAAGCCGTGTATTCAAGGCATTGTTTTATTGCTGTGGCTTTTAGTCAGATAGCAGGATCCAATTAGGTTTTCCTTCATCTTTATTTTTCTTGTGGAACATCTTAGAGCTGACTGGAGAGGGGAGAGGATAAATGTCATAAAACTGGCCAACATCAGAGGACGTCCTACATCAAGATACTTTTTCCTGGATGATTTGTACTGCCTGAGAAGAGTAAAAATCTCATTAAAAGAAAAAAGGAGCTGGTAGGTTTCTTATGACATTATATTTCTACCTAAGTCGAACAACTATGTCATTTCTAAGGTTGTCCAGTTACATGGCCTTGTGTCACATCATGCTCTAGTGAGTGCCTAACGAATCTTGCGTTGTTACCGTTGCATATAACTTCCATGTAATTTTTACTTAATTTAGTGGATGTATTTTGAATACCAACTAAATCATAGGCTTATACATAGATTCAGAAGGCAAGTGGACTGTATTCAGGTTACTGAAAGAGTGAATATTCCAAATTTTTACATTTGAAGCAGTATAAGCAGGTGTCCCATATCAAGCACAGTGCCTAATGTACTATAATTTTGCATTACAGCTGGTGTTTAGAATTCTATAGAAACAGTAAAACTTTGCAACACATTCTGTCTGCTTGTGTTTATGTTTTGGTGTGACATCTCCTTCTGCAATTCATCACCTTTGTAGCAAAAATGAAATCTATGTATGTGTAACTTCCATGAAATATGAACTTAGTAATGTGAGCTATGAGCTTTAAGATGCTGCTAGACTGAAGATATCTTACCTCCAAAATATTACATTATTGGATTGTTTCTAAATCTGGCAACATTCCACATACTGCTTGAAATTTCTGGATTTATATTCCCAGTGTTTCTGAATTTCTTAACAGCTACAGTTCTAGTGAGAATGTACTAAAACATAATCTGTCTGTAAATCTCCCTTGTCATATGCAAACACCATAAGAACTTCAAAGGAATTGCTTTTTTTTTTAAATACAAAAAGACATACTTTGACTAGATTGTCAGTGTAAAGCCCTGTATGCAAAATACAATGTAGAGAAAGCATGCCCCAGAATAATTGAAATAACTTTGTCTATCAATCAGCAGTGTAAAAATAATAGTGTAAGTATTAATAACAGAAGGCACAGGGCCAGGGTCTGCCATCAGTGGTTCCACTGCATCAGAGATGCAAGTAGGTAGAGACAGA
Organism: Calonectris borealis; assembly: GCF_964195595.1. Lineage (NCBI taxonomy): Eukaryota > Metazoa > Chordata > Aves > Procellariiformes > Procellariidae > Calonectris > Calonectris borealis. The sequence goes on from NC_134315.1 coordinate 55,019,399, forward strand.
TAATTGTCACCATAAGTGAAGATTTAGCAAAATCTGAGCACTTTGTGTGAAGTTGCAAATAAGAATTTTGAATGGTAAATGGCAGCTTAGCAGAAGGGAAGACAACTCCCTTCCCCTACCTGGTATCTTGCTTCTGTGAAGGGCAGTTTTTTTCTTGTTCTCCGCAGAGTTCTTGAAGGAGTGTAAGCTGTGCACCTGTATTTACTAGCATTCAGTTTCGGTAATACAACTGTATTAGCTGCAGTAAAATTCTTGATTTTTAAATGTGGATGATTGGATATCTTTGTGAAACTGAACTTGAACCTGTTTTCCGAACCACACATTTGGGAAGGAAAAATGCTATCTGATATATTCCTGTTAAGAACTTGCTATTTTCTGTATTAACATGTGGTGAGTCAGATTTATGGGTTCAGGCAGGCACCTCCTGTGCATGTATTAGTATGCATGTGCACTTGTTTAAACGTGAGAGAATGACAATAATGGAGAACAACAGCCCTTAAGGAGAAGGCACATGGAGTAACTGCTGTTGGCTCTCCTAGGAGTCCATTGGGGAACATGTTATTCCATTTACAACTCCAGAGGAAAACCACTGGTAAAAGCTATCCAGAAGATACTTTGTGAAGTTGAGGGAACAGTGACTGCTAGGGACACACAGTCTGGACTTCAGGGTCCTGCATAAGCTCTGCTGAAGAGGTATGATCTGATAATAATGACTTGAGAGAGGGAGAGGAGGAACTGCGTAGTATTTAGGTATTGCAGTGCTTTGGGGTGAGCATACGAGTGCCTGTCATTCAAAACTCCTGGCATTCAGGTCTTGCAGAGGTTCTTCCTTCAGCGTATCTCTGGTAACACACAGAAAACCAAACCTGCAGGCCATGATGCAGAGAGAACAGGTTGCCCTGTTCTTTGGCTTCATTGTGCACATTGTTCTTTGAGGCACATTGTGCTCCTCGGGAGAGACTGATCCCTATTAAATGGTTTTGTCCTTCACCTCTGACCGACTCTGCTCTGTTGACGAGGCTTGAGCAGGAAATGTTCCAGCAAAACAAGCTCCAGCTTGTAATGAACAAAACCGACCATGCAGCTCTGCCCTCTTTCAGTCGCCTTTCATTGCTCTCCTGTCTGGGCTTTCACACCAGGCCAGACCGGTCACAGCCCCCCTCTCGCTCTAAGGTCTCAGAAGCAGGGAAGCATGTTTTTGTCAGTGACATTTCTGTCCATTTGAGAGATCGCCTCTTTCCCTCGGGATACTGTCCCAGGTGGAGTCGCCTCCGTGGCTTGGCGAGGGAGGGAGGAAGCTGACCTCCAGGCTTGTCAGCGACAGCTGCTGTATTTCCAATAGAGGGGCTCGCTGCCTTGCCGCTCTGTGTCTCGGAGCTGATGTCTTTGGGAGTCATTGCACGACTCAGGTATTCCCCCAGTTTTCACCTGAGACTGAAGGGGCTGGGATTTGGCTGAGGAGGCGTGACAGATATCATGGTTGTAGCCAAGACTTTTAAGAAATCTGTACACAGGATTTAAATTTAGTTGTTGCAAGTTGGTTCACTTTGTACTTACCTTTTTTCTATTCTCTGTAGTCATAGTTTAAGGAAGGCTTATTTGAAATCCAAAAGGGTCGAACAGCAAGGGGATAGGCATGACAGATCTCACAACAGAAATAATAAAAGCTAAGCTATGGCCAGGGGCACGCTATTTGAAAAAGTAGGTGGCCTCCAGCCATTCCTGCTGAGGCTACAGGCAAGCACAGGGAGAAGAAACTGAGGGCTTGCTGGGCAGTACCACGCTGTCCGTCCCTCCAAATGTCAGAGAAAGCAGCAAGCTGAGAGGTGGGGTGGGGTGGCATCGCCCAGCTGCGCTCAGTGAGACCGGACTGCTGTGCACAACTGTGCTTGCGATGCCTGGCTCTAAGTCTGTGCTTGCTGCTGAGAGCGCTCTTCCACAGATCATAAATAATAGCTACGTGGCTGTTTACGAATTTCTGCGTATTCTCTTCACCATCCATCCAAACTACTTAACCTTGACATGTGAAGCTAATGGGGAGTATACCTTGTTACTCCTTCATTTTAAAGAATCCCCTTTCATGGCTAATTGAGGCTGGGTTATAAATTCCATTACCTTATAATAAAGTACAACAGCTCCAGTTCTTAAAAAAACAAACAAACAAAAACCTGCACATAGTAGGAAAGTCAGTATTTTAAAATCATCAGACTGTGGGTATTTTCTCAAAGTGACCTAAAGAAGAACCTATATTTTTGTGAGGACCAAGGCTTATAAAAGCCATCCTTTTTAACACAAAAACGTACTTTGTCATCTGATTTATAATCCTGGCTCACATTTCCAGCTGCCAATTTATTGAAATAGCTTTTAAAAGCTGGCTATGGAATGATTTGAAAATACCTTATAATGGTCAAAATATCAAGGGACTTCTACGGTAGTAAAACAACAGAGGAAGCGATTGTGAGATGGAGGAAGAGTAACTATAAATGTCTGTGTCTTGGTCTAGAAACATAGTAATAGAGTATCTGTGTCGGTGTGTGTTTGCATCATATTAATGAGGTGTAAAAGTTGGGATACTGGAGAGGGGAAGGCAGGGAGTCCCGATAAATTAAATTGCTGGGGGGGGGGGGAGGGGAAGCTTTTTGCCCATTGTAAAACTTGACGTCATACTGTAAGCACGCAGAAAAATAGGAATTGGAGCCAGGATGTTAATAAGGTTTGATCTTTAAAAAAAAGAAACAGCGAGCAAGAGAGAGGAGAAATATAATAATGTTTTGAATTTGAATAACATACAAGCTAACAGCAATGGAAAGAAACATCAATTCAGAGGGAAGGAAAGTGGCCAAAATTGCATTATGGAATATGAATCATAGAGTAGCTAGAGAGCAAAATACGTAAGGAAGCAGCAACAAAACCAAAAAAAAGACTGGACACCTTACAAGGATTCTGCTATTGAAAAAATTATCTATTCCTACAATTTTTCTACCAACAAAATATGATTCAGATCTTCCAGGACAGAATAAATAACTACATAGAAACTATGACATTTAAGAAGCAAATGATTTTTAAATATGACTTTGACTTTATCATCAGCCTTGACTGCATACACTGATGCTAACTTGTGCTGTGCTTCCCTTTCTTAGAAGATCATCTATCACGTCAAAGAAAGGTGTCAGGTTAGTATGAGACTACCTTTAGTAAATACATATTCTATTTACCTCTTTTTTAGTTTTTCCCTCAGAAGTTGTTCTCCGGCTTTGCAAAATTTTGAGAAGCTAACTCTGGCCAACAGACACCTGGTTATTTTCTTTCTTTTCTTAAATAATGGCTCTTGTCCTGTTATCTAAGCAAGATAGTATTATCCTTGTTTTGGCAGGGCTTCCCAATTCAGAGCCACCCTGAATTGTCTCCAGTAGCCCATATCACTGTCATTTTAGAAAACTGAGGTGAGATTTTAAAGTTTTTTCATTCACACCTGCACTATCTTTAATTTCTACTCTGTTTCTCACTACATAAGATCCCACTTTTCCTCCCTAACTTTTAGCATGTGGCTGAAGGACATTTTGGGGGTACTTTTAATCTACTTGATTGCTCTAGTTCAGCTTGCCTTTTCATAATTCTTACTAAAACCTTCAGCATTTTGTCCCTGAAGACACAGCTTGTTTTTGTCAATCAGTTCTTCTTTTCCATTCTCATCTGTAGATTCTCTGCTGACTCCCAGTGTCTTATTTGATGTAATTATTCATCCAGTTATGTGTGGAGCCTTTCCCTGCAAGTTCTTTTTCTCCTTTTAGCAACAGATTCTAGCCAGTTTTATACCATCCATGCTGTTCATTTTCATGGTAAAATGACAAATTAGTTCTCCCAAAGCAACAGCTGTAGAAGAATTAAGGTTTAATATTATAAAATTATTTCCTTTTCCAAGTCCATTGGCAAAAGGAATTGAAAGTTTTTTTTGCTGGAACTTGCAAAATGTAAATCAGACTGAAATCAACAAATACAGGTTTTTATTATTTTTTTAATCCAAGCCCTGGGACTTACCTTTTTATTCCAGGCTTTTCATTTTATTCTTAACCTGAATACAAATAATTGTTCATATAGCTAGCTGATAAACATTGAAACCTAAAATGACTCTCAAAGACCACCTGCCAGTGGTTACAACAGAGAATCAGGCAAGCTTCTTTGAAAGGAGTCACGTTAAGCCAGGCGGTTACTAAAGACATCTCACATCAGGTGAGTGTCCCTGTGCCCAGGGCAGAGGTTCAGAGCTATCCGCCTAGCGCCGTCTATCCATAGGAGTGAATTATGCAGGGCCGGGTAACGTTCTCAAGTGCTGGACCTGGATTATCTGGACTATTATGTTGTTAGAGCCATCTCCAGCACGAGCTTGGACTATTCTCAATAGGCAGTTTGCATGAAGCCACACTGTAATGTTAGTAATATAATAATAATATAAAAAATAATATAATAATGTTAGTAATATAAATGTAATTATTGTCCACACTGAGCGTCTTTCTCAGGTCTCTCCCGGACCCCTTGTAACCTTAAGACAATATTGTCAAACAGTTTTTAAATTCAGAGTATCTAAAATGATGCAAATACTGTGCTGTATTCCACCAGAGTGATGCCTTTCTGTTATTGCACCAGGTGCAGAATTGCATCTGCGTTTGCCTCAAAGATAACTAACTAGTCAGTTCATTTCAAAAAAGAGCTGGGAAGAAAACTAACATAGATGTAGCATAGCCAGTCAAAGGACTGAGGAGCAAACTGGGGAACCAAATTACCACAGCTGTAGCCACAGCGCTTTCAGGTCTGGTGCCCAGCCTCTTGCCTGCATGGTGATGTTGAACTTTGCTAGCATAAGAACCTTAATTCATAGGGAAGAAAACCTGTCTTAGGAAAAGGAGCATTTAATTGACCAAAAACCAGGGCAAAGAGCTCTTCTGTTTGTGCTTTCCCTTTGGTTTGTTTAGGAAGTTCCAGATTGTTGAGTAAACGCGGCAGCTGTGAGTCTGAACACGCTGTAGGAGCAGGGCAGAGCTTAGATCTGCTGCGCCGTGCTAGCGCCCTGATGTGCTCAGTTCAGACGGTGACTGGGAGCAATGTTCATCCGCTCACTTGCGCTAGCCTCAACGATATGATGACTTTTTTGTGCTAAAAGTACCTGGGAACAATCTGAAACTACTGCAGTGTGCATAATGACTATGCAAACGATCCAGGTGCTTGCACAAGTGTCTAGCATTAGGTGCATGAACAATCTTGTTGACTCGAAGGGCACTTCTCATGCATTTACAATAAGGCACGTTCTTGTGCCTGTGGCTGAAGGGAGCCAGAAGCCTACTTCTGCAGTCACACCATGTTACTTCTGTCTTTGATGCCTACCGTGATTTCCAGAGGAAGAGTTTGCAAACACTGCGCCAATATCAAATATGTTTATTTATGCTGAGTATCATTACCTCACTCTTGGCATTTCCTTTCACTTCAGTGGGGCCATTTGCAAAGCAGTGCTACTTGACGTGAGTAAAACCATCAGAGCCTGGGTAGTGATGTCTGTGTGACAGTACAAATCTCAGTCTGAGCCGTTTGGTTCTGGCAGTGCTAAAACAGACCTAGAATCAATCTCCCTGTCAGTAAGTGCAGTGCATAATAACACTCATATTACAAGCCACGCAATATTACTTTTCAGCTTCACACCATTACTAGTAATTAAGGGATAATAGTAACCGCTTGCTGGTTTATGGGACAATAATCTTCTTCCCAAAGGGATAAACCACAAGACCAAAAGGAACCAAATTATTGACATGAAAAACAAGGAGGATATTGTTCGTAGAGCTATATGAAGAAATATTCATCTCAGATGTTTCTGAGAACTGCTCCTTTGGTTTTAAGATAACAAACTACCTATTAGGAAGAAAAATTTCCATCTTGCTGTTGATTTGCTTTTATCCTGCCGTGCTGAATTAATAAATTGTTTACCTAGGAAGTCTAGAATCCTCTTTATTAAGGACCTTATTTTAGAAAAAAGTGTAGTTGTCTCTGAGTATAAGATGGTGATTCAGCTTCAAAAACTGGAGCTACTGGAACAAAATCAACAACAAAACTACTTTTCTTCATGCTGATGTAGGCATGGCTTTTACAACCCACAGATTTCATCTTCAGTTTTCAAATTGCTTGTAGTTACTTTGTTGTAGATAATGTAATTTGGAAACTAATGGTTTATAGGTAGTTAAGAGAGAATATATCGGAGTGCTTTGATGTTGTTACCAGTCATGACTAAGTGCTGTCTAACCAGAAGAGACACAAAAAACTCAGAGACTGGTAGCAATTCAAAGCTAGCATTATTTAACAGAGAAATTAAAAGGCAAATGAAAGAGGCCCTAAACACAAGCTAAGCAAAATAAATGGCTATCTTCCCAAAGCCTATCTTACTGAAATGAGAAAAGTTAAGATAATGTACAGTGATGGAAGTCAGACCCATTCAATAAAAAAGACCAAGGAACATATTCCCTTCCAGACGGGCAAGCCAAAGTGAAAATGAAGGTCACAAACTGAATTGTGAATACTAATTAGTTCAAACTTGGTAACTACAATATTCTTTCTCCCATCCTAGTAGAACAACCAATAATCTTATGCTGACAACTGCAGGCACACATGAAAAAACCCTGCAACAAAATCCCACTAAGAGCTTTGGCCTAAAAAGGCATAGAGAGCTATTAAAAAGTAATCCCTGCTTGTGTAGTCAAATGAGTTTGCCTGAGGTCCCACTCCACATTTTCAGCTGTGTGCTCAACAGATTTAGGCATTACTTTCTCTTATATTCGCATATGCAAATACTTTCTTGGGCATATGGACATTTACTTGTTCATATCTGTATCTGTTACCCCTAAGAAATAAGATGCATGAAACAAAATGACACCCATTACAAATGCACAAGGAGGTGTCCAGAACTTGTGAAATAAATGTTTTAATTAACAACAGCATTTGGAGACATTACCTGTAAAACTGGGAATAGTGTGCAAATGCAGGGAGAGCTTCTAGCAGGAGAGAAACGGGATAGTCAAAGGTGGCTGTGTATGCTGAATCTGCCCCAAGCTGCCGCCTGCTGACATACAGTGTTGTTAAAAGGAGGAAGCAATGGGTTTTGGTTGGGATAGAAGAAGGATGGGGGGGTGAAGCAGACACAGTTTCCTCCCTTTCAGCCTTTTGAGGTATTCAAACTGAAAGAAGTTTGGGTGCTCAGCAGAAAAAATTAAATACCCAAAGTGGAAAAACCTTGGTTCATGTGGCCAGAACTAGCTATGAGAAAACCAGTGTAAAAACACTGATATAGCTACCAAATCATTTACTTACAATAAATCACTAAATTTTAGACTTCTACAATTATTAGCCAACATCGTTCAAAACCATATTACCCTGACAGAAAAATAATCTGCATACAAAATGATTGGGGAATCCTTTGGGCATCTGTGAGACATAACAACACAGACTTCTTCAACAACATCACCCCAGCAGCTGCAGAAGCTAGTGCAAAATTTAGGCCAAGCAGATAGCTGCTCAGTGGCTCCATTCTGCTTCCCACAGACAACAAATGTTTCCTATCTTTTTATGTCACACTAATCCATCTGTAAAATTCTGGCTGTGTGCAGGGAACAGGGCTGGGCCCCGAATGTGCAACTGTGGGCACTATTTTCTAGCAGGATATGTGATGGCAGCTAGGATTTGACTGCTTATACACTTTCATTGTAAGGCCTAACTATTCACAATTTTCTTACTGCTCATTTTCCAGTTGTTGTCTTCTGAATATTTGCGACATCAGGACAGACGGCCATGGAAAATGCAGCTTCATGTAATCTATCCCCTTATTCATTTCGTGCTACAGTAAATATTCAGGCAGAGTCAATTATAGAAGTAGAAGGGGAAGAATTAAAACCTAATGAAAGTTAATCAAAGAGAAGAACTTCTTTCAGGCTAGCCATGCATGTCTGTAGTTTGTCTGTCATTTATAATGCTGCAGCCTCTGGTTCATAGTCAAGCTGTAATTCTGCCAGTTAATGTATCCAATTAACCCCACTAATGAGCTAATCAACAGTGTAAAATCTGTGTAAAATCACTGAGGGTGTATGATGAATGGGAAATGCACTGAACTCTGCCGGTATAAAAAGTGCTTTATTGCACTTGTTAAAGTGGCACTGTCTTCTCCCTCTCTAAAGGGTAATTTATCACTAGGGTCTGTAACAGTGCCATGCCCTGATAAGGGAGAGGTGGCAATAAACCCATCATAAAATGATTACTCAGGAATCCAGAACAATTAAAGTGTCTCTGCATATCAGAGTCTTAAGCTAGAGAGCAAAAGTGGTATTTTTTGGTATAGGGTGCTAATAAAAGGTAGGCAGTTGCTTGAAGGTGATCCACAATTTGGGAAGCAAATAGCTGTCTAATACAAATATTTCAGTTTAGGGGTAAATAATCTACTGAACCACTGTGGGTTATGATTTTTGAAAATCATTCAAGACTAGATTCTGCCATCTTTTTCAGTGTGAGAAATATTTGCTGCAGTGATAATCGTGCTAATTTTCAGTGAGATCACATGAATAGGAAAGTAATCCTCAACACAAATAAGCATGACAGAATCTGGCTGAGAGAAAAGAATTACATGAAACTATACTTTCTTTCCTACAGTAATGCCTAATTCAAAGCATTGATAACAGTAATTAATTTCAGTTATTGTTTTGTTATTTTTTTCAGTGTCCTTACTATCTTTCTTTCAGCATCTCTTTTTATTGAGATACAGTTTAGAGAAAAGTAACATATGATAAGAGAAGAAAGGAAGGAAAGAAAACTGAAATGCTGGCATGCAAAAAACCCCCAATAGTTAAGTAAAGGACAATAAAGAGAGGGAAAAGTCATCTTCTTAACTTTTGAAGAAAAAAAAACAAAAAAACCAAACTTTACCAAGTAGAGGGGTGAGGCAAATTATCACAGGAGTTTGGGAAATTATTTCAATGTAAATAAGCAAGTTAGAGCCAGCTATCAGAAACTCTTATAGATAATTAAATTTGTGCTTACCTGGTGCAAAGGAATGGGTTACATGAGCTGCTAGAGATCCAAATTGTTCTGTGACTAAAGTTGAAACTATTATATTTTCCATGTAACAAGAAAATCTTTTTTTTAAAAAAAATTATACAAGAAGAAGCAATGATTTTAGTAGAAAGAAAAAGAATATCAAAGGTTGTCTGGGATATTGAGGGATACATACAGCTTTAGCTCTACAGTTTATACTACAGGAATAAAAATTAGATTGCAATAGGCACTGCTAAAATATAGTCTTTGCAGTTGCTTTTATTTTTTTTTTTTAATGTAAAGGCCAAATGAGTCATTTTCAAAAGAATTATATGAAATATATGTTAGACAAGGTTTATAAAAAGCAGTGTTTGTCAAAGCATTCTGCAAAAAGACAAACTGCAGGACATTTTTTCTTGCGGTCTGTGTGCCGAGTCTTCACAACAGAGTAGTGTTTTGGCTCTTTTTGATCTTCCCCGCCACTCTTGTGCTGATAAAAATAGGAGGTTTACAGAAATATTTTGTGTAGAGCGTAGCTATTCCCTGTTGGCGTGATTGTATTACAGGATGTGAAGACATGTCCCAGGCTGAGCTCTGTAGCATAGTTATGTCCTCCTCCCACCTTCTCTCTGCGCTTTTCTGCTTTGCAGTCTCACCTGTGGAAGGAGGAAAGGCAACGGAGTGAGGAGACGGGGGATCTGTGAGGTCGCCCAGGCAGCACTGGGCACTCTCCATCACCACCTTGGAGCGGCTGAGTGGCTCACTGGGATGGGGTGGGAGAGGAGCTCAGGAAATTGAGAGACACAAGGATTTGAGAAAACCGTGGAGGGAGACCCTGATTAATTTCAGTTGCTAAAAAGAGAATGATAAAAGGAGACAAACTGAAGTTAAGTGGGACATTGAGGGGATGGGAGCTGACAGAGGGCCTGACAGGACTCAGAAAGGAGATCCCTGTGTGGTACACAAGCTGCAGGAGGCATGGAGGTGTCTGAAGAACAGGAGGAGTAGGTTAGTTTTGAAGAGGCATTGGCATAGAACAGATGTGGTTTAGAGGGGGAGAGAGAATTTAAACGGAAAGGAATAACATTTATCAAGAAAAATCATAGGGTCTTTTACTACAGAGACGTTTACAAAACAACAGGCATCTGTGTCTTCCCATTTCCCCATCCTCCTGCACCCCCAAATTTGCTGGCAGAATTATCTACTTTTCTGTAGTTCTTATAATTTGGGTTAATAATGCTATTGTTATGTTGGGAATTAGCAGGAAAATCAAGACTGTGGTTACATTACGTGGATTGTCCATATGTGTGTTCAGTTCCCGATTGACACACAGGATTAAGATAAATCTGCAAGTTATTTCTGAAACAGGTCATATAAACTATTATTATTATTATTATTGTGTTGTTGGGTTTCAAGCAGTGCATCACTACGGTGACTAGAAACAGTTCACATTTCTTTGTTGTTTTCTGGTTTGCAGACTCGGAAAGACCATTACATGCTTTGAATTACTCAGTTCCCATTTGGAAGGTTTTGACGCAGTCACAAGGGATGGAAATAGAAAGGGGGATATGCCTTCTGCTGACACTGGGGCGAGTGATGCACATGCACTTTGGGCCACCAGACACCAGCACTGCCACTGAACCTGCGGCTGGTGTTGCTCTACACTTCCTCTATGTCAGGCAAATACTCCGCAGCCTTCGTTGTGAATTAAGCTGAGGAGCTTAGGTCTTTTCATTTTTCTCTGAGTTAGTTGCTCACTCTGGTTCTTTGCATGGCACAAGAAGTGGGGAGGCAGAAGCAGAGGAGTAATCGGCTCAGGGCAAGGTGAGAGCAGGATGCTGCCTTTCAGCATCAACGCCAGCTCATGCTGCCCTGGCGAGCTAATGCCAAACAGCCTATACACATGCCTGAAGCAAGCTACATCCTTAACATTACTACTATAAAAATATAATGTTAAAAATTGCTGTCTGCCGCTAGTCACATAAGGATGGCTTCACAGATACTGCAGTATGCTTTATATTTAGATTAAAAAATATCACTGCATTGCATCTGCTCACCTGGGAAAATGTTCGCTTTCTAAAAAGAAACACTCTGATATCAGACCAATAGAATAATCCAGAATTAATTTTTTCCCATTGAAATTCACAGATGAAAGTTGCAGGAAGTATGTGTACCAAAATCCTGTATAGAGTCTGGTAAAACTGATTCATGATCCAGCCTGAACTTATGTCTTGTGGTAAATAAATCACTTTTTTGCAAAGTTGTCTCAGGCATCAGACAAACATAAACTTAAAAATATTATCTTCAAGTTCTTTTTTGCCTAAAGTTGCAGTCAGAACCATATTTGTATGCCTGAGGATAGGAAATGTCATATTGATGGATGAGTTGTATGTCTCCCTCTTCCTGGATTGGGCACTGGGGGCCCAATTCTGCTCTCTGTTCAACTCTGCTGAATTGAATGGCATTGCATTGACATAAATGAGAGCAGAAAGGCAGCCTGGGAGTGCCTTTCATGATCAATAAAAATAATTTCATATGAAGATGAATTTTCCAAGTGGATCAGAATCAATTAAGGTGCTACTGCCACTGGAAGTACATTTGCCCATATGCAGAGTCTGTATTCATTTTCCTTTCCAGGAAATTTGACTTTTTGCTAGAACATTTATATGAATTGTGTTCTACTAAGTGGAAACAGAACTCTTACTCACATTTTATGAAGTAGCTGTTTAGGAGATATTCTGTATTTTCTACAAGTTTTTAGTATATTTTCCTCTATGTATTAAACTCCTTTTCTTTATCTCCATAAATCTTACCTGATATTGCCCGTAACGACACAGCAAAATAGCTGCAGGGTCACCTGTTGATGTTAGAGCTCATCCACATTTCAGGCTCAGTAGAGATATACACTGATTAGTATAAATGTTACCTACTATACTTTTCCTGTCTCTTTGTGTCCACCTACTTTGTCAGTGGTGGTACAGTCAGTGCGAACCAATAGGTCAGAATACTAGTGCCCCTGTCCCACAGCGGGGAAAAGCTACACTACAGACCAACTGTAGACCAGCAGTGCCAGCCACTCAGCCCTACACCTCAGCTTAGTGTCCCTACTAGAGAAACAAAATCCGCCATTCCACTGTTTCTACATTTTAAGGCTCAGCACCTGAACCCAACCTAATTTTTTTCAACATTCAGATTTTTTGAGTCAAGCATTTGGTATAATTAGTCCAATATGAAAAAGGTTTTGGGCAGGAAAGGTATTCTGAAATCCTTCTTACAGTTGGGTTATTTCCGCATGCCACTAAATGCGTATCCCAAAACTGAATGTACTTCATTGGCAGTTCTGACTGGGAACAAAAATTTGGCAGTCAGCTATTGTCCAGCTCCTGCTTTCATACCATTTATAATTTTGAGGTAATATAATTTAGAGGCATGCTTTTCCAGAATGATCCTTAAAGCCTTTAACTAGGAAGTATATTAACACAAAACCAAAATAAAATTGGACTTATATCCAGCTTTCTCCCTCTTTAACCATATCCCTAGATTTAGCTCTAAGTGCACAGATGCCTGAGACTCTTTTTTGACTTAGCCCACTACAGGACTATGTTGTGTTCCATATATTCCCTTCCAGACCCTATATTATATTCCAGGTGTACCTACATAGTTCAAGTTCAATCTTACTTTATACCTTTTAATATTAAAATATCTTTTTCACTGTAGGGATCTAATTAGAATATATATTTAGTCTGTAAACAAGTCACTGTGCAGTTGAAGGAAATTTCTTCTTCTTTCCCTTCAACAGTGTAAGGATTTTAGTTAGAAGCTGATATGCAGATCAGCCAACCTTGTAGAAAAGGTAAGCAGTGTGAAATTATATGTGAGTTATTAATAATTCCTAATAGGAGGAAAAGACCTGACAGAAAGAGTGAATTAAATGACTGTAATAATCACAGAGATGCATTACTTGGGATTCATTTCAGCACATTTGTGATACTCCGTAATGGGAGAGTCAACTTTTAACTCAGCGAGAAAACATGTTCTTCCTCATTAACAATATTTCCTCTTGAATTTAAATTCTTTTACTTCACATTCATACAGTGATGCCAATACTACACTGGGAGGACAGCTTTTTATTATAAAAATGCTTGTCTAAATACGTCCATTGAACTACAGTTCCCAAAGTATGCAACAGATTGTTTATGTCTATTCTCAGACCTTTATCTATTAATCTCCTTTTTCACTGAATTCCAAGAAGGCACTAAAGAAGTATTTGTTAAATACTGCGTAATAGCAAAAAGGTCTCTGCAAGAAAAACAAAAGAAAAGAATAACAAGCAACACTCTGCAGAAAAACGGTGGGAAACTATTTGGCGATCTTATTATGCTAGCTTTATCTATCGGTTAGAAATTTTAATCCTGCTTTGATCCAGTTGTCTTTCTTACAACCGATTTTCAGATTATAGTATCTCTTTCGATGTGCATATATTTTCAGCACAGGGCTGTCTATATGCTGTTTGACAAAGGAAGATCATCTGGATAAGATTGACAACAGATTGAAATGTTTTAAAGAAAATGCTTTTATTATATTCTACTAACATTTTCTCAAGATCCTGCATGTATTTCTAAAAGGAGTAGGTGAGTCAGAGAAGCGTGTATGCGTGTGTGCATACACGCACAACACCACACACCTGCCAAACACACCCAAACCCAAAATAAAGGAAGGCCTTTTTTCGAATAAGGAGGATACATAAATGTCAACAAGAGAGGGAAATAATGGACATTAATTTAAGTAAGGAGACAAGAGCTGTGCGGAAAATTAAGACGAATAGCTATGGAAGAAGCCTTGATAAAAGAGAAGTGAGAAGAAACAGTTGAAATAGGCTGAATATGTTCATGATCATGGAGAGACCAATGTCTGAAACTACATGAAAAAGGAAGTATGCTAAGCATCTGTGCTGTTATGTATCAAATTTCATCACAATCCAGCTTTGGTTTAAATACAGGTATGAAGTACCATACTAGTTTACAGAGAAACTGGGGCAAAGCTTAGAAAACAGGACTCTACCACACAGTGAATGACTTCTGTTCTGTAACTTACACAGAAGAGGAGTAGGATATTCATTGCAAATGTACATACAGTGTTAAATGAGTCTTAAAATACAAAATTACTAAGTGAAAATTACTGTTCCTGTTTAAATTAGAACACCTGGTTACAATGAATTGGAAAATACCAGCATGTGTGTGGGAATTCGGGGGTGGAGAGGAAGGGAGTTAGTTATTTACTGTTTTTTTTGGTGCGTGGGTTTTCTTATGTTTGTTCTTTTTTATACTTAAAAAATTTCCACTATAATTTATCCGTCCCATATAAATTAATATTAAAGAATTCATATTTCTTTATATTCCTTGACTGATCAGTACCTCTTTCTATTAAATTGCCAATATGTTTTTCTCTTTTGGTTTTGCTTCTCTGTTGAGAATTTTTTTAGAAGTTTTGATAAAAACACAAACATCGGAAGAATATCATTGCATCCAATGATCGATTTTGCTGAGTTTTTAGATCTTCTGAAACTGAGAATAAAGTTACCGTTCATCCGCATTTGAGAACAGGTAAGTTTATAGACTGGTTGGTCTTCTCATCTGCCTTGATCAACAGATGCCTGTAAGGAAACAAATATTTTGCATTCTCATCCATGTCAGTGGATTATCTCATGTCTTTAAGGGCTTTTCCTGACTTGGCAAAAAAAGCAATTACTATTGCATCTTTTCTTTTTGAAAAATTGCATTTTAATCATTGCTTACGTGGTCTATCTGGTAAGATCAAACAGCAGCGCTATGTTCTTGTCTTGGAAGTCCTTTCTATTTTTCTCAGTAATCTCTTTGTGTTAAGGGGTTTTGTCTAGGCCAAACACCATCAGGATCATTGTGCACAATTCATTTTTGTTAGGTAGGCAAACAGAATACCTCCCAGCACAAATTCTTAGAGCTTGTATTCTACTTTGATGACATTTTCCTCAGTGCAAACAAGAAAGCAGAAAATGCATGCGGTCTCTTCCTCGTTGTTTGAGATCAAGCATGTACTCCAAAAAATACATATTTGTAAAAGGAACAGGTCTCATGCTACTCCTTGAGTGGCAACAGACCATGCACTCTGTAGATGTTCCTTGGTTCACTAATCTCAGTTATTTCAGAAGATTACTAACATTACAGGTTGTACCATTAAACTATAGATTTGCTTTACAGCAAAGTCAGGGCTGTTGAATGAACAGAAGAGAGAAGCCTTTATAGATTGTGCCTTGTCTTACTAGGTGTCATGTGGGGATTTTTATTTAAGGATGTCCAACATCGTGCACTGGAAGATAATATTCTCAACTGCTTTTAAGCTTTAATTTCTTCAATATGGAGATTGAAATTTTCTATATTGATCATATTTCTCTTCGAATATCTTGGGGGAAATGTCAAATCAGCCAAACACTTCAATTTTGGAGGCTTCAGAGATCTGGTTTAACATGTAGCTTAATAAAGAGTTGTGTCAGCACAACTGAGGGCATGGAGAACTGTGGTACAGGACAAGCTGTTCAAGGTTATAAGCTTTTGAAAGCTTGCACGTCAGAAATTTGTTCTTGAAAATGCTGCATCTGTTCTAACTTCAGGATGGAGATCTTTTTAAGAAGAAGGTATCACAGAAGATGTTAGAAAAAAGGAATCAGCTATTGGATTCAAGGAAAAGGAAGTAGGAGGAGAAACTACGATATACTGGGACTGGGTTTTTGTTGAGTGTGGGTGTTTCTGTAGAACACACAAAATTTAATCAAGACAGGAAGTAGATGAAGGGGGAAAAGGCACATGGCCACATGGCATGAGAAGATGAACAGGAATCATACAGGATATCAAGGAAATGCTGGGACTGGAGAAACAGAAAGATGAAATACCACCCAGAAAGAAAAGAAGCCTGGACAACTAAGCAAAAAGAAAGCCAGAAGCCAGTGGTAAGCAGGCATGACAACGTCTGTGTGACTAATTTGTGTCTGGCTGTAAAGAAAGTCAGAGTATACTAAGGGCAAGGAAGCAGCAAATTGAAAGAGAAGAGAAAATTAAGCTGGATGCAAGGATCTGAGGGACTGTGAAAGGCTGGGTGTAGACTGTGGGTTTACAAGGGATAAATTATGTAAACCTAAGGGAGACAGATCAAAGTCTGGGGAAATGAGCAGAAGTGCCTGTACTCACTAGACCCCTCTGTACTGAGCAGCAGCAATAGAACTGATTCCCGTTTCTCTCCATTCATTTGCTATCACGAGATATTTATGGTTCTCATTTCCTAACAGTGTTAATCCACATATAAGGTTACAACTGTGTTACACAGTTGTCAGCTGTGCCATTAGCCCAAACAGCAAGCACCCATGTGGCAAGTCTCCATCCTTAGAGATATTCAAAAGCCCTCTGGACGTGGTCCTGGACAGCCGTCTCTAGGTGCCTGCTTGAGCAGAGGGGTTGGACCAGATGACCTCCAGAAGTCCCTTCAACCTCAGCCAGTCTGTGATCCTGCAAAGTCAGAGCCCAGTGTCAGGCAATGTGAAGGAGGAGCAGGGCCAGGGGAACAGCTTGGTTTTTCTGAGTCCTGCGAAATGCCACACACCCCTCTCTTTCCCTGACCTGCCCATACACAGCAATCTCTCAAAATTAAAGAAGTACTAGAATTAAAACTTCCTTCTGGGCCATTATTTCCACTCCCATATATACTATAATATTTTCAATTACATAATTACATACTATTCGTTTACTGTTCCTTAAGACTTGGGAAATCATAACTGGTTTAACAGAGCCTGATTGCCATAATGCAAGAAAATGATTTGTAAACACAATGATTCCTGCCTCCAAAGGAAATACTAATTTGAGTTTCACTAATCTTCAAACAAACTGGAAAGAATCCTAAAGATCATACAATATTTATATTACATATTTAGGGAACATACTAGTTACCCTGACTTACAACTTTCCTGCAAACTGTTATTTTTGCAGCTTAGAGAGGCCCGCGAACATTTCTCTCTGCAGTCCGCAATAAAGACTGTATAAAACAGATGGTAATAACGCTGCATTTTTGGTATAATGGTAAGTATGAAAATGAACATTCACTATTTGATTATGTACCTGTTCAGAAATTGTGGAGAGAAGTGACCTTAATCTGTAGAAGAAACATCAATAAATATTTACATATCTATATGAGCGTTAGCAATGTAACATGGGTTGTATTGACATATAGACTGGGGTTTGGTTTTGCCTGGTCATTTTTGCCCACAGCCACCAGCCTTTTGGTGTAACTTGTTCTGGTTCTGGCATAGCTTCTGCTTTCCTCTATGTTCCCTTTTCCCACAGTCCTGAAGCTGTCACAGATGCCCAGGGGAGGAGAAATACACTGGTCACCTTTGGGAATTTTCAGAGGCCTTTCAGTAATCGTCTGTAAGAACAGTTCAGTGATGCAAGGCATCTCCTTACAAGCAATTTAATTCTTAATAGCTAGGGCTTTGAGTAGGAAGAAGCTAGAGGTTATTGTGGGAAAACGCCAAAGAAATACAGATGAGCTCTAGGGAGATGTAGGGACTTATTCTCTCTCATCTTCTGTGGTCATTTTTACACACAACACAACAACCGTAAGTGGTGGCATACAGGAGTAAATGATGAGAAGTTTCAGCAGAGCTGTAGGGTAATACAGCTGCTTTTAGATCATAACTCCATGAAACGAAGGGTGAAAAAAGAAATTACTTCTATCCATACAGACTGACCACACGCAAAGCAAAATTTTAGATTGGTTTGTTTTCGAAATTTGGATAGTTCTTCGCTTCTGCGTTAGAACTGGTTTTCCCTCGGCCACGCTCTACTTTCCTACTCCCCTTTCAGCCTGAAGGAGTGACTTTTCTCACGAATACTGACTGTGCATGCCTCGAGTCCGGTTGCATAACTGTCCCATGGGCTTGCAGAAAAGGTGGTGCCGCGTGGTGCTGCGTACTCACTGCTTTGCGTTCTGAGTGTATGAACAGCGCTCCGTGTGAGCTGCCAAGTCCAGTTCCTACGTGCTGAACCCCATGTAGGGTATGACATTGATGGTTTGAGAAGCACATGCACTCTCACATTTTTAAATGTACACTGGTGCTCAGCAGCTCCAGAATAATTTCAGATATGTATATATACTTCTAAATACATATATATGGTATGTATGTGTGTGTATACTTCTCAAAAGACCGGAACTACGAGCTTAGAATGTTTTTTAAAAATCACTTTCTGAGAAAATACACAATAACTGATGGCATTATTGACATAATTCATAAACAGAATAGTTGATTGCCTGTTGTGTAACTGAGCCAATGAATATTCATAGTTCCCTTGGTATGGAGCTGGCATATTTCAGCTAATTAACTCTTCTGCTTAGTTGGTGCATATGCACACTTTTTATATGATACCAAAGTATGTTTAATTAAGGTTTGACAGATAATACCAAAGACAGTTTGCAAACAAACAAACAAAGTAGACTCCGCTGACATTTCCATAAATGGAATGGTATCACTTAATGGAAACTTGTATAAAAGTTAACTTTGTCACCCCATTTCAGAAGGGCCTAAAATTCACACTCTTAGGGCATGTTTCAGTTAGAAATTGGCAAGAGAAGCACTTTTTTTTAGGTAATATACTTATTTCAAAAGAACATACAAATTTCTACTCAGAGTGCTTCTAAATGTTGTTGATATTGACATTATCCCCTTTACTGAATATATTTGAGAATACTGTGCAGCCTTTGAATTAAAGTTTTAAGATATTATTTTTCCTTTGAGAATCTTGGAAGACCAAGCCAAGGTAAACTAAAAATGAGAAGTTGAGTTGCAGTTTCTTTTTTAACTTCCTACTGTCTTTCGCTGGGAACACACATAGCGGCTGGCAAGGAGCACAGTCTGCCACAGGGTCCTGGTTCCCGCCTTGTTCAGAATAAGATGCTTAATAACATGCCCTGAGGCTGGTTTTGGGGTGTGTACCCAGGTATCCTTTCAATGGCCTTGCCACCTTGCCTTAGTGGTAGGGCGGTCAGATCCATGCCTGGGTCTTGGTCCAGTGCAGAGTCTGGACACAGCTGATGTGTGTCCCCAAGCCAGGAACTTGGAGCTTTTGTGGTCTGAGAGCCTAGAGGTACCCCAATATCCAATCAGAAAAAACTGATACAAGTGATGTGCTCTGCTGCTCTGCTTCCATGGAGCCCTTGCCTGGTATCTCTTCCTCTCTTCCAGTCATCTTTCATCCCTCCCACAGCTGAAGGATTAAAATTTCAGTTCAGTGCCACGATGTTCTCATGTCAATGGGGCACATCAATCCACGCACTGTTCTTGAGTTATTCTTTTCTGCCTATCAAAATGATAGCTTACTAATTTTTAGTCTTAAATTGTATTTCCATCTTTTTCTAGTCTTTCCTGCATCCTATAACCCTATCCATCATAATGGCATTTTCCCATGCTTTTCCTTGATACCTGTTATTGCGCAGAAGACTTATGTGAGTCCACCATTCAAAACAAAATCTTTATGTCTCATTGACTCCTGACTCTTTTTGGATCCCATCCTTTTCTCTGACCCATGACTGCTAACACCTTGTCACGAATGGATGGTTTTAAGGCCATGTAAAGAATCACTGGCGAGGTATTGGCAAAGGGTGATTTTAATAGAAATTTATAGAAACGTGACTTAACAGAATTTGATGGCAAAGTTCACTCTATTACTTATTACATGGATTAAGTTACACGGGGGAAAATTGTATTAGAATTGTGTTGGAATGATTTGTACAGAGATTAAGAGTAAAAGGGTTAAAAGATAAAAAGGTAAAAAGGTAAAAGGTAAAAGGTAAAAGGGGGACCCTCCCATTGAGTCACGAGGTTCAGGAGAGATCCAACTGGACCCAATCTTAGTCTCAGACTTGGACAACGGTTTATGTCTAATACAGAAAGGGATAGGAAAGACCTCCCATTGGGTCACGAGGTTCAGAGTAGACCCTTTTGTTTTCTAAACTCCTTCTCAAAAAGGAGCCTGGGTGTGGCTGGATCAACCCTTAGTCTCAGACCTGGGCAACGGTTTATGACTAAAGGATTAAGAGTTTTTAGCAGCAACTTAGAATCTTACAATGCTTAAACATTGATCAATTTGACAGCTTGCACAAAGAATTAGTCAAGATACCACAAAGATTAAAACAATTTAACTACAGGTTATACTTGTTAGTAACTATATAGATGAGCGCGCAAAAAGATCTAGATCAATTAATACATATATAACTACAGATAACTGTAAGTGCGCAAAAGATTTAGGTCAATCAATAACTACAGATAACTGTAAGCGCACAAAAGATCTAGATCAATCAATACATATATATGTAACTACAGATTATAACTGTAAGTGCGCAAAAGATCTAGATCAATCAATACACACACATATATATATACATATAAATATGGTACCAAAGCTAAATGAAAGGCCTAGAGTTAAAGATATACCTGTTAAAAATTTTCCTCGAGTCCCATGAAATACTCACGTCAAATGCTTTGGCATTTTCCAACGGGCGAAGAGTTGAGCCCCAAGGAGTGTCTCAGCCCAGAATCTTGGGGATTCTCCGAGTATCGCAAATTTGAATTTGCACTCTGAGAGGCGTCCCACTCAGAGGGACGTTCTGGATGCAGCCCGCTGCGGTCCAAGAGAGCTCAAAGGGTCTCACTTGGTACCCCTGTTTATAGGTTTGCAAGATGATTGGCTTTAGTCATCAGTAAATTTCCATTTTGGCTACTATCCGAGGTGGTCCAGGGTAGTAATTATGGTATTGTTTCACAGTGACAATGGTATTGTTCCACTTGAGCTATGATCCAGGTAGGGAAAGCTTCAGAGCTGTCAGAGATGATGAATTATCTCTGGTTTCTGTTCCCTACCTTGATCATGTAGCTAGTGTCCCTGGTACGATCAGTGTTGTTTCCCACCTTAGCCATGCAAGAGTGCTTGGTACGGCCAAGGGACGCTTAACCGCCCAACTCATACACAATGGCTAAAGCTTAACAGAAGGTTCTGAGATCGTATCATAGCCCAGAGGAAAAGAAGGGGGGAGGAATGCACCACCACACACCTTCTATAATAAAAATATCTAATTCTGGAATGTGGGTGATTTAAGAGTTGGTTACGAAACAGAACTTTTTAATCAAAGGCATTGCTTCAGACCCATTCCTTGTTATATAGAGCTGGAGTCCATCTGGAGGTATCATACTGACTTAGGTTTAAGGGAATAAACTGTGTTTGCTCTGTAGCTGGTAGGAAAATGCTTCCATGAATACAAGTTCTAAGGCATCCACAGCAATATTTATATCAGATTAGATGTGTTGCTGAAAAATAAGCAAATCAAACCACCCAGAAAAATTCCCCACACTCTGCACTAGCTTAATATACAGTGGCATCAGTTAGATATCATGTTAGAGTATGTGGTTCTCTCTTAATGGAAGTAAATATGCTTGCTGCCTAACTCAAGTTTACTTAAGCATTTATCAGAAACTCACCTAGACCTGTCCCCTAAGGAAGGTGTGGCTTTACTTATAACCCAAATTATGAAGTTCTCCTACATACTAAATTACATTTCTGATCTCAGCCATTAAAATTTTATTCAACTCAATGAAAATCATATCTACTGTTCATTCATTTTTTGAAATGGCATCATTTGTGTGCATAGTCTCTAATCTGCTCTGAAACACCATACCACTTTTCTGTGTATGAAGCTATAAAATAATATAATCTCTTATAATCGTGACCAATATAGATTTTATGTTCTTGATACAATTTGTCAAAGAAGCAGTAGAAGATAGAACATGATCTCTTTGAAAAGTAAGGTCTGAACTACATTTTCATTATTTCTTTCATGAAACTAACAACAGGCTGGTTCATGTTCTGCTTCAGTAACTTCTCGTGAAGAAAATACATTTAAAAACTGATGAGTCTTTTTCCTTTTGACATTTGTTTTTTCTATCTGTGAAGCTTTAAAAAATGAATTCCATAATGAAATTATTTTCTCTGTAAAACTAAGAAGTTAAGGTTAATTATATCTTACCTACATGATGATTTTATCATAAATATCTAGCTATTTAGTCGTAATGGCCAATCAGATCACTTAATATATAAATCTCATTTCATAATAACCTTTAGTAGATTTTGAAACAGCAATATGTCGAAAGTATTTGGAAAATAACTATTTTTACAAATGTTAAATCTGTATCAGACTTGGTTTTTTATTGTCAACTGTGCTTCAAGGAGCAAAACTAATTTTGCATTCTAAAAAGGCTCAGTCTGGAATTTTTCAAAAAATCAAATTTAGCATGTGGTTTACTGTAAACTGTTTTATTGCCTTCTGGTAGCAATAGGGGACAGTGGCACCTGGGAGAATCTTCTAATGGGCTTCATTTTTTCCCCATTTTACCCCAATGCTAGTGAAAAAATAGCTGAGTTTTTATAGAAATTAGGAAAAAAAATTTTCTCTGTATCTGGTGGTAAATCAATTCACACGGTGCCTAAAAATGTTTAAAGGAAGTATTCAAGATCCAGACTGGTCACAGGAAAGACAGCTGAGCTGAAGTAGCCTACAGGGTTTTACCAGTGTCTACCATGATAGAGACTGCAGAAATCAAGAAACAGGTGGCTTCTCTAAAGACTGTCCTTCCCCTGGAAAGGTAAAGCAGCAAATGTTTAGTTGCCAACATTTCTCTATTGCCTGGAAATGTGTTTATACTTTTTGTGGCAAAGAGTAACTATGCCCCTAGGCTTACACTGCCTGCACGGCAGCAAGGGCAGCCCAGTTCAGGGGAGATGACAGGAGCGTGCAGCCATCGACGTGTAATTCCTGCTGGGAATTACTCAATCCTGGGATCGAGTGCACCCTCAGCAAGTTTGCAGACAACATCAAGCTGAGTGGTGCAGTTGACACTCCTGAGGGACGGGATGCCATCCAAAGGGACCTGGACAAGCTCAAGAAGTGGGTCCGTGTGAACCTCATGAGGTTCAACAAGGCCAAGTGCAAGGTCCTGCACCTGGATCGGGGCAACCCCTGGCATCAATACAGGCTGGGGGATGAAGGGATTGAAAGCAACCCTGCCGAGAAGGACTTGGGGGTACTGGTGGATGAAAAGCTGGACATGAGCCAGCAATGTGCGCTCACAACCCAGAAGGCCAACCATATCCTGGGCTGCATCAAAAGAAGCGTGGCCAGCAGGTTGAGGGAGGGGATTCTGCCCCTCTACTCTGCTCTGGTGAGACCCCACCTGGAGTACTGCGTCCAGCTCGGGAGTCCCCAGCACAAGAAAGACATGGACCTGTTGGAGCGGGTCCAGAGGAGGGCCACGAAAATGATCAGGGGGGTGGAACGCCTCTCCTGTGAAGAAAGGCTGAGAGAGTTGGGATTGTTCAGCCTGGAGAAGAGAAGGCTCCAGGGAGACCTTATTGCGGCCTTTCAGTACTTAAGGAGGGCTTATAAGAAAGATGGGGACAAACTTTTTAGCAGGGCCTGTTGCGACAGGACAAGAGGGAATGGTTTTAAACTAAAAGAAGTTAGATTTAGACTAGATATAAGGAAGAAATTTTTTACAGTGAGGGTTGTGAAACACTGGAACAGGTTGCCCGGAAAGATGGTAGATGCCCCATCCCTGGAAACATTCAAGGTCAGGTTGGACGGGGCTCTGAGCAACCTGATCTAGTTGAAGATGTCCCTGCTCATTGCAGGGGGGTTGGACTAGATGACCTTTAAAGGTCCCTTCCAATCCAAACTATTCTATGATTCTATTATTTTGGTTCTGAGCCTTTGAGCCTCAGAAGATGGGTTTCTTCTTTTATAATGCCATCATTTTAATCAGCGTAAGCACTGAAATTATCTGATAGCAGTACTGTAATGACCTCAGCTAATGCACTGGTTTTAACGCTGCATTTTAAAACGGGATAATGAATCTGGATGTGGCATGAAAATATTCCAATAGGCATTTTATGGTATTTCTGTGTAGATGGAACTACAGATTTATAGTAATGAAAATGTTCTTGTAAGCCAGTAACATTACAGCTCTCCCACTGCTCACAAGACTATTTGGACTAGTGTTAGCTTTTAACACTATGATTCTCAAGCATATATTTTTATCCATACCAGAGCATGATCCACTTTTGTCTAGTTTAATCAGTCTCACAGGAGACCCTCTGACCTGCTTGCCCAGAAAACTGAGAGAATAGAAACTCACTTGATAGTCTTGTGACCTGGAGTCAGAAATCAAATTGCAGTATCTCTCAGGAGCACTAACATTCACTTTCAAGAAGCCATGTATTTAGAGGCACCGGCCTAAGTTCCTATTAGAAGGTGAGACTTGAGACAAGTAACTCATAAATAAAACAAATAAGGTTACTTGTATCCTGCCACTCCAAATTAATTGACTTCAGTAGACGAAGATACATAATGGAGTTGTTTCGACTTTGAGTTTCCCTTATGTAGTCTGGCAGCAACTTCAAAGAATTTGTTGGAATTACGGGAGCGGGAAGTGGGCAGAATTATGCATGCTACTTGTTGAGCACTGTGTTTTCTCTTTGCGTTACAGACAATCAGTGAATAGAGTGGCTAGTTGCAGGTAGGTTGCAATGTTCTCCTTTGATTTTCACCTCTCCTGTATAGTGGAAATGAAATATGAATTTTTTAGCTTGCTAATAAAATATTCCTTTTATGGTAAGTGGTATATATCCAAAGATAATGCTTTACTGACAGTGTGTCCGCTCATTGAGTCAGCTATGTATCTAAAGACCCATCTGCTAACCAAAGGAAGAATTAGAAATATTTTGTCTTGTTCCCTGTGGGACAGCAAAACATCAATCCGTAGATGTGATTCAGAATAAACGGCAGTGATTTTTTCCTGCAGAATTTAAAAGTCAGATTCCCATCCTCTTGATTTTATGTAGGCAAAGACATACTACTAAGGCAATAATGTGAATAGAAGTGTCAAAATCTAACCATCTAACACTAAATAATTAAAAGTGAGATCATCATGAAATTCCTTTTTGCCTTCAGGTGGCTATTTTTCTGTAACCTTTTTGTAACATGCTAGGAATAAAATGTAAATAAAACAGGCAAAGGCATTAAGTTGCACTATAACTGCTTTTAACTTTAATAGCATTCCCTGGATCTGAAATAACTGTTATGACTGTTATTTAAAACTTGACCTCTTTGATCTGGCAATAACTTAGCCCCTTAAGCCAGAAGGTAACACGGTCAATTATACTTCAGCCCTGTTTTCACAGGAGACTTGGCCTTCCTAATGCAGATTCAATAAAATTGATTATGTTTGCCTTAATTTTGCTTTTGCATAAGTAGAGTGGCAAGTGATTTCATTTATACTTTTTAAATCAAAGGTGAAATAAGAATATATTTTCTGATCCATTGACTAAACTTCTAGACATAGTTTCAACTATTCTTCTCTTACTTGAGTGCTACTTGTATGCCTGCTCACTTTGCTAATCATTACTATTTCAGTATACGATGATATTTAATCTGGAAGTGTTGAAGTCCTTTTTCTAGCATGTTGTGGACAACAAATTTGAACATGTGTATGTATGTGTGTTTAATGTCCTTTAAAAAAGAATCCTTTATATTAACTGAGGATTGAAATATTGTGCAAGGCTACTAGAATCTGAAATATTTTGCTTCCCATAGAGCAGTGGAAATGCTTGTCCAGCAGATGAACTCAGTCCTGTTCCTGAGGAGATCAATCTCTTCTGTGTTTGCTACTATATGCAAGGCATTTTAGTGTGTGGATGGACATGAGCAAGAGTAACGTCTTAGGAGTAGTTAAAGCTAATTATCAAATATTGGATTTGAATGAAGGGATTGAAATGAAAAGTTTAATGACACTTTGTTTTTATCACCGATATGCACAGATATTTCAGGATGGGCAGGCTGCACTATTTGTGCTAGAAGTAATTTATAGATCCTTGATCAGAATTTTTTTGTTATTATTTGCTTAATTCTGATGTTAAAACTGAAAGCATAGATAATACCCAGCACACCTCCCCGCATCAAGTTCACTGCTCCACCATCACAGGGCTGAACGTGATGTGGAAATGTGAGTTAAAGTCTTCTCTGCACAGTACGCTCTCGAAATGGCAGTGGTCCCTCGGACTGCCTCACCCCAACCTCTGAGGGGGAGACTTAGGCCTTCCCATATCCCGTACTGACAAAGTCCCTTTCGGTGTGGTCACTGAACGTCAGGTTTTAAAATTGCAAGGAAAATGCCCAACAACCGAAATGAACACTGCTGCAGAATGTAAACACCTTGCAGGTCACTTGATATCCAGAAGTTACGTATGGACTGGCTGCAGCTGGGAAGGCACAGCTCCCTTCTGGGGGCAGAGAGCCATCAGAAAGGATCGCTCCTTTCCCAATAAGGGCCAAAATCAATATCAGCTGTATTTATGCAAAAGGTTTACATGACTGTATACAAGCACAATGTATTTGTATTCACATATCAATGATGTGTTTCACCTCTCCCCTATGTGCAAGATACACAGAAAAAAAGCTATGCGGTGAATTCAAATATTGCCTAAAGCAATCCGGGGTGTGTCAAAAATGTGTGAGCGTGGTGCATTTACGTTATGTTAAGTACAGTTAAGTCCTTGTGACTTGAGTTCTACAGTAGATGTTACAGAAGGAGTTGAAACAAATGTTTCCTGGTGTGGCTATTTGCGTTATGACAAGAAATCTTTCAGAAAATTTCAATCACGTTTCCTACCTCTTTCACCTATCTGGGACTTTCCTTTTTCTCTCACTTCCCACCATGGGACATTATTACTCAAAGTTACTGCCTGTAAAAGAACCCAGAGATCTCCTTCCTCCTTCTGTGCTGCAGCCTGGGTTCAGGAGAGTTTCTCTCTCAAGGCTGTGGGAGCTACTAGGTAGCTCTTTCTCAGTTTTCCCTTTGTTAAAAAGCAGTCAAATAGGACCACTGAGCACCTTCTTTCTCCGTACCCTGGTAAAAGCCTGTGCCTCTTCATTCGGAGCAGAAGAGGCTTATTATACACATATAAGGCAGTGCCAGAAGATGCCCAGTTTGCATCCATCTTCTACTATGTTAAAGCTTAGGAATGAAGTTCCTTAAAACTACGCATGGAGCTAGGGGACCGTAGCAACCTTACCCTTACAAGGTATGATCATATAGTTGCTAAGGTATCGCTGAATGGCGATAGCTGCCTATAGGCTTGGTTCTGCAGATGGGGACGGGAATGCTTCACTCTTCCAGTCCTCCATGGAACACAGGTGGATCCCACAAAGCAGGAAGGAAACCCTCCTGTCTTTCAGGTCCTCTCCAAGGAGGCAAGATGTGTGTGGGAAGCATCCAGGGCTCATTAGAGACAGCAAGGTAGTTTGCCACCGGTAGCAGGAGATAATTTTCTTGGTGGCAGAAGAGAGAATTTTTGTGAGAAAAGGGAAAGAAACTCACTATGGGAGGAATGTAAGTGGAAGTCCAGGCATGTTTGCTTTTTGCAGATTCTTGTTTTAGTTTGTGGAAGATATTAAGCTTCAAATAGTGATTAAAGGAGGGGAAGACCCAATAGGGTCCATAGATCAGGGAATAACAGTACGCTTTCAGAAAGCTGCTTCCCTTAGAAAGATGAAGCAACTGGCAGTCTTCAAATATAGAGACTTTCTACTCCTAAGGACAGTAATTTTCAAAGCTATTAAGCACTGGCCAGATCCCAGGACTTCAAAAATAAATATTGGGCTTTGACACTTTTGGAAGTTGGTTTGTTTATAATAAAAGGAACCTGTATTTTGTCTCCTACTCTTGAAGAGGACAGAAAGGTTTCCAGGAACTTTTGTGACCAGCCAAGCTTTAGAAAAAATATCCAATCGATCTCAGAGTTGAACTGCTTCTCCATGTCTGTCTTTAGAATGATTTCAACCGCGATTAAGATTTCCAATTATATTATAGCTAGAAGGACAAAGCACATCAATGAAAGCAGAACCAAACTGCAAAGCAACCTGAGGACAATAAAGAAGCCAAGCCACAGGGAATGAGAAAGATATTCACCGGTAAAAATATCAGCTGTTATGAAATGCCTTTCAGTTCTGCTTCTCAGAGCAAAATGCACATTCCTATTCTCTTTTGAATCTGGAAGAAACTGAGGCACTAAGCATTGAAATGACATAGGGAAAGGACAAATGCAGAGAAACGTGTTGTAAACATGGAACATAAAGAGATGACATTTGCCATGGAAAACTTTCAGAAGTGTGTTGGAGGGCAATTTTCAGTGGTGAAGCTATATGATATTTCTTATTTGCTTTCATTTTTGACTGGAACAAAATCATGTATTTTTTTTCAGTATTTTTCTAAGAAGTACCATTCTGGAGGGAAGAATACTAAATTTGGGTTATTGGAAATATTTTGCATTTATTTTGATTTCTGTGTCAGAATGCAGTACAGAAATGTGTGAAATAAATATTTCACGGAAAAAATTAAATTCTTTATTCAGAAAAGACTGCAATATGACAGTTGGACATTAAAATTCCTCCCCTTTTTTTTCTCTTTGAAATAATATTCAGCAAAATCAACAGTTTAGCAAAGTATTTTTAGTTTTGTCAGAACTGTATTTTGTGACAGAAAATGGTTCCCTTAAAATTTTTTCTGACCAGCTCAATTTCAGAGCCATATATCTAGACTATCCTTCTGCTAATGCAGAATTGTTCCCTGCAGTATATTTTACCAATGCTTTGTCCAGTCTTGCTATAAATGTCTCAGACAATGAGACTCCCACTGAAAGATTACTCCGTAGTCTAATAGATCTGTCAGAAAGATTTTCCTGAAAGTCAGACTATATTTTCCTTGTCTTAATTTGGGATGTCGTGGAGCAGCTCATGAAATGCAAGCGTAGTAAATCACTTGAACCAGATGGTATTCATCGGGGGGTTTTGAAAGAAATAAAGTGCGAAACAGGGAAGATACTGGCAATAAATCATTAAAAATAGCATCTGTTCCCTTTAAAAGGGGAAATCCAGCCTGATGCCTGTACTTAGAATAAAAGTTATTATTCTTTTTTAACTGAATAAAAGATCAATTTCAAGAATTGCAGCCTGATGAGCTTAATCTCAGCGTCAAGGAAATCTACTAACAATTTGACTATAATCCAAGTGTTAGATGATTATAATTTTAGACCAAACCATGGCACCTCCCACAGGGGTAAAAAATGGCTCTCTACTGTGAGAGAAATCTTTGGAAGAAAAACAGCCGCGATTGTGTAGGAAATTCCAGTCTAGAAAACTTTATAACTGAATGGCTCTAACTTTCCTGGATTTTTTAAAGAGCTTCTGGAAAGGAGTCTCCAGAAGAGACGTTCATTGGAGGGGGAGTTTGCTATTACTAAGCTGGATAATATAAATGCAGGGCCCCAATGCTAACAGGAGCTAACGTCTGGGGAGGCAGCAGGGAAGGAGTTTATCACACCAGGTGTCCAAACCTACAGTAGTAATGTCTGTCATGATAAGATTTTTATTTTGCTTTAAAATGCAATGTGCTTACATTACAATAGGCAAGATGAAGGAAATACACCTTGCGAATGGAGCATGAGCGAGTTAAGATTTGTAATGGTCCCTAGGTCTGGTGGCAACCCTTTCTTCTCCATGGCCTCCAAAAGAATCCTTTATCTCAGCCCGTAACCGTAGGAAATTTGGTGCATCCTGCTCTACTTTGGATAAATTTTCCATCGGTGGAGTTTAAATTACAAACCAACCTCACCCTGTGAAGTTTGTGTGAATTATCTCGTAGGTAACTGAAAATGTAGCACAAGAAGGGCATATTTCTGTTTTCTTAAGAAGCAGGTATTTGTATTACAAAGCAGGAGCAAGACAAACTGGTATTTCCATATAGAGATGAAGAATTAAATTTATTATTATTCAGATCTTATCTCCAGTTGTGTTAGAAATTTAGCAGGTATTCCTGGGGTTTGAACCACCTCTTGAGAAAATCTCACCAGTTAGCGTTGCATGAACAAGTTACAGGAACAGAATTGTGAGCAGAGATAGTGAAAGTGGTCACAGAAAGAGGAGCACACACACAGCAAAAAGCTGCTGGGAGTTGTGTAAAAAGCCAAAGAGGACAGACAGCTTTAAAAGAATTATTCATTCATCTGAATGCTTTGGTCAGGGAAAGGTAAATTATTTGTTTCTTTTCTGCTGTGTCACTGTGGTGCCTACTTGGTACATTTGGATTTCCTCTCTTTAGGTCTCATTAATGCTGGCTCCATCCATCCTGTCCTGCTAGATCCATGTCAGGAGGACCAGCCATCAAGGGTATCTGCAAAACCTCACTCCTAACATTTTGTAGGCATCACACATTCAGCCCTGGCTCAGGCTGCTTACATATCCTATCTGCATTTGCATTAGATAGAGTGTAAGCCCCCATAGAAAGTACACTGGAATGCCTGTGTGGAAGGACTGGATCTATTTTCTACAGATGACCCAGGAGGATATAGCTGAAGGCCTGCTTTATTCCTACTGCAAGGGCTTGGGGAAGAAGGGATTCTTGCAAATACTGACCACACCAAAAGTTTTCCTCAAGCAATCCTGGAAGGCTGCCCCAGCGCCAGCACCCGCACTGTTCCTACAGCAGGAATTTTAACTGTGGTTATTTTGACTTCAAAGCTGTTGGCAGAAGGAGTGGAGAACTCCACCTGGGCATGTAAGGATTGCTACTGAAGTCTTTGAAAAAAATTTATATCCGCTTGACTAGAAGTGTATCCACAGGTTTCTCTCACTACAGACTCTGTATTCTACAACAGTATTTTTTACTGCTCAAAATACTCATTGAAAGACAGACTCTTACTGCTTTCCTCCGGCTGAAGAAACCCTTATTTTACAAGTACTTTGGCATAGCACTGCTATATTTCACACCTGCCTGCCCTTCCACAAAGTGCGACAGCTACAGAGTCTCAGGCAGAGGTATGGTTGAGACCCTGTCCCCATATCACCTTGGTTTAGGATTCCTCCTCAAAGGAGCAATCTTAGGCAGCTGACTGAGGCACCCTTCCCACTACCAGCTGATGCCCAAATGCAAATCTCTTTAAGTAAGAAATCCAAATTCTGGGCCAGTGTCCACACAAATCTGAGCGTATTCTGCCTGGATTTAATAGTATTAGCACTGAAATCCACATGTGAGGGAACTTGACATGGTAAAGACGACTGTGTTCCATTTCTCAATAACAGGGCTAAATCTTAAGAACAAAAAAAAAAAAGAAAAAAACTCCCCAAGCAAAGACTTCAGTTTCTTTTGCCAGGTATAACAATTCGTGTGAGTCACCTGAAGCAGGTGTGCTCTGTGATCTTCATGCAGTCCCAATGCCTTGATTGTCCTGAGTGAGAGATGCACTGGAGTGCTCCTTATGCCATTCACACCCAGGTTTCTCTCCAGTCTGCAAGGGGATGCAGCCCCTACAAGGCTAAGAGGCAGCCAGGGTTTACACCTATTGCCAGGAATGCAAAGTGCACCACAGAACAAAGATACAACTATTGCAATCCAGTTTGATCCTTATTTTTATCTCACATTTTCCTTCCAGTATTGTAAGTATATAGGCCTTCAGCAGAATTTGTTTGATATGCAGTGGGCTCCCAGAGCAGCATCAAAGTCCAAAGTAGCCTCTCTGATTGAAAGCTATCTTTGGAAGACTGTGAAAGCACTCACTCAAAAACTTTGAGATCAGCTTAGAAATCATGATTTCTTGAAATATAAAACATTTGGTTTTCTTTTCATTCCTCTCCCTTTGAGGTTTGCATGTTTACAGAGTAATCCCTATACTGTGAGTGCTGCATAAGCAACTCCTTCGCATTGTAGGAGCTCAGGCTGTAAGAAGAGCTGTAGATATTCAGAATTTACCATAAAATGGCTTTTGTTCCCTCTAATGATTTTTTGCATTAATTATGCTCTGCTTCTCAGAGGTGCTATCTGGAATTTCTACCAAGCTATCATGGAAAACAGTGGAGAAGTAAAACAACTGGTAATCAGTTTTTCGGGGCATAAAATGGGTTCTTCCTGGTGACTAGATCAGTGGTAGGTTGTTAAAGATGATATATAGTCATGCTGTCAATTTTGATTTAGAACTGAATTGTTCATATTGGATTGTGTCGCTGCCTTAATAATTAGCATAATTTTAATGCGCTACTTTGCTGACATATTACCACCATGATACAAAGCCTTTTTGGTTCGTGTCTCTTTGAAGATTGCTCCCAGAAGTGTGCCATAGTTTCTTTCCAGGGAAGGAAGTATTGTCTGACAATCATTGTCTTGGAGTACTGTGGTAATGAGGTCCCACCGTGATATGGCTCGCCCCCATTTAGCTCAACGTAGAGCAGGGTCTCAGACACAAAATTCTTCAGAGTTTAGCGGACAATACACAAATATGGTGAAGACGTCATCGTTTTCAAAGACATGGAAGAAATCTTTGGTTAGGAAAAAAAGATAAAGACTTCCAATATAGGGATTATATCACGTGAAAGGAAAACACTGTGCCTTTTCTCCCCTTTTTGTAGATAAAACATTAGCGGATAAAATAGGGGATCATATTCCGCTTTTGAAAAACTTACTACTTAGAGATTTGAAGAAAAATCAATGTGACATTTGAATACACTTTGAAGTTCTTTCACAGCTTGAAACTTCACAACTTTTGTCTCTCCCTTTTTTTATCAGCTGTATTCATTACATTTCCATATAAAGCAGCCTGCTTGTTAAATACCACCTCTCTTCCTCTGGCTCTTGTCCTCTTGCTCGCTCTCTTTTTTTCCATTTCCCCCCCCCGCCACTTTGCTCTCCAGCAGGACTGAACACTTTCTGCCAAAGGTAGCAACACACCATTCAGTTAAAGCTCCGGCCTTTGTAAGGACAGATAATAACTCTGATCGCTGCATTTGTATAATTAAGGGACAGGCCTCCGGTTTAAAGGGGCTCCTCGTTCGCCTTTGAAACGGCGAGAGCACGATGAGTTTTCTGCGGCACCGGCACGGCAGGAAAGTCCCAGTCTCCTTTGGTGTCACATCTATCTGCATCCCCCAGCCTGCTCGTCCCCTGTCCCAGGGACGGCGATTAGGCAGCCCCCCCGCTGGCCGCAGATGGAGTGAAGCGGAGCGATAAGGCAAGCTGCCTTCTCCCCTGCCTCAGATCGGCAGAGGGAGAGCTCTTCTTCACAGGCAGCCCAAGTGTAAGCCGTTTAAACAAGCGTGCAGGAAATATTGGGGTAATTACCAAGCACAGGGAGGGGGTCTCTGGCTATCAGCGGCATTGAGAATGGATTTGAAAACTCGCTCGACAGATTAATTGATCCTTTTTCTGCAGCCTGTCTTTTGAAATAATTCTTGCAGCAGCTCATAGCCGAAAGTTGGGAGAGTGCAGTGTGCTGAGGAGAAGCGTCATCACCCACAGCCGTGTGTCAGCATCTGACTTTCTTCTCCACCAAAGCATTAAGAATTTTAGTGATAATTCATGCTTGGTAGATTTGTTTTCTGTAATAAGATCAAGCTCGCAAAGGGAGAATAAAAAGCAGTGCCGCCTGTGCTTCCTTATCGGCGGCGATGCCGGCTAAGTGCTCTGATCACAGGAAGCTGCTCCGAGGCGCTCCCGCCTGCTACTTAATTTAGTTTACTTAGAAGGGAGTTTGCCATGGTTTTAATTTTCAGTTTCGCACCAGCGAAGCGGGCCTCCAGCTCAGTGGAGCAGCGGTGACCAGCAGCCCCCCACGGAGAGCGGACAGCCTCCTCTCCGTCCCGGCAGGCCGCTCAAGTGGAACATCAGCCAAGTGGCAGGTTTGTTGCTGGGGAGACGAGGACCAGCCTCTCGGTCTCCTCCGCCCCTGCCCTCGCTCTTCCCAGCTGGCGGAGGAGGGAAACTGGCAGCGAAGACCTTGGTGCTGTACCCGCTTCTCACATTTGCCCGGCGAAGGATGCACCGACAGAAGGGAAATGGCACGCGGCGCGTTCGTAGCCGTGCATTTGTGTCTCCTCGATAGCTGCGTTTGTATGTTAGCGTGCATTTTGTGCGTAAAGCAGAGAAGTATGGGAGAGGAAGGAGAGCTTGCAAGAGCTATGCCGAGTTGCTCTCCTGGCTGACTAATATTAATCGCTCATTTAAGGAAAATAAAATACTGTTCTGTGATTTAGATGCTGTGCTGCAGAGAGGATTTCAAAGGCCTTTATTAGCACTGTCCTAGCAACTTGAGATAAAGCAAGTGACAAAAATGTCCTGATCTAATTTTGAATACCTATATTTGCGCAGAATGATCTAGTATCTTGGCAGTTTCTGTCAGGGCACCTATCAATTCAGATTGCGTTTAGTCAGCACACAAAGTAAATTGCTATCCTACTAAAAAGCAGTGAACAGAGCAATTAAAATCCATTTCTGTTATGGTTGCCAGCTTCTTCATACGAGAGTAGAAAGATATTATAGAAGGTCTCTTATAGCCAAAAACTTAAAAGTTGCTGTGTGTTTTCCCTGTCTCCATTTTTTCCTGCCTTCTCCAACATTATTGGTACATCTGTGAGTGTCATATCCCTCACTCCCAAAATACCAAGGGCCAGACTTTTGCAATTAAATTGCAAACATTTGTGTGAGGGAAATTATGTGCTGACATTATGCGGGTTCAAAAGACCAAAGATTCACACAATTCGCAGCCGGGCAGATGTCTGTTCTGCCACTAACGTGTACACATCTCTTTTGCAGGCACACGCACAGACATCCACAAGGAAAGTCCGCAAGTGCTTGCATATTCTGGGTCACACTACAAGGCCCTGACTTCTACATAATGCTCTCAGTAACCCTTATTTCTTGTTTGATGTTACAAAGTTTTCAAATAGAAAATACCACTTAGTGTAAGCAGATGGATTTAAGAAAATTGCTTGGATTGCTGTGACTACGTGCCTATCCACCTCCATCTTTCTGTCCTGTAAAATGGTGAGAAACGTGTCTGGCTGTTTTCACAGGGTCTCATGCAAGTATTCTCATGTGTTTCGACCCACAGGTCTTATATTCCTTCAGCCTTGGATGGAGTGACTGAGTAGAAAGAATCCCAAATCTCATTTGGCACTACTGAATTTCACCTCTCTTTGCAGTACTATGCAAAACAGAAGGGTCCAGCCTCACCCCATTCAGCTGCACTCCATTTTGCATCCTCGTTTGCCCTCATTTCTCAGGGACCGGGGTGCCTACAGAGCTAGAAATGACAGGCTATCTTTTTTCCTGCCTGTCTTTGGCCACAGTTCAGTGGTGAATGAATAGCAAAAGCAGGTATCTGCGCAGGCAGAGGGCTGAGGACCTCTCAGCTGCTCAAGCTTTCTTGGAGGGTAATGGCAGCCAGAGGACCTGAGTCCCTGAGGCTGCCACAGACCAAGAAAGCACAGAGAAGTGCCCTTAAATTCACCAGCCACTAGTCTTGTAGAGGCATTTACAACAGGCCAGTGTGGAAAATTACGTTAGTTGCATGTTGTTTAAAATCCACTTCTCTCTAACTGTGCAAATGACTGTTTGCAAGGAAACATATTCCTAGACCCAGAAAGGGGGCCGTGATACTGCTGCGCTGAGGGCTTTGGATGCATCCCTATTGACAGTGTTGCTCCCTGTTTTGTTTTGAAAAGAGCACAGCGTATCTGCAGCTTGCACTCTGTCATAACATATGTGAAAATAATATCTTACTGTATGTGTATATAGCATAAAGGAAACCTTTTGTATAGTGCCCGTTCTTGAAATTAATCTATAGCTCCTGAAATGTACCCGTTCTGAGGAGAAGAAACAAGGCTTGAAAGCACTCCAAAGAACCATGTTGACACCACAGCTGCTGTTTTTAATACCCCACTGTGCAGGGTAGCATCCTGAAAGAGACTAAAAGCCTCTGTCCATCTACTCATGCCAGATCCAAAGCAGGTGGCTGTTAGAGCTGTCTTTTTCCTGTTGCCAGGCTTTCTTCTGGGGATCCATCATAGCGCCAAGGGCAATGTCCAGGGGGACTTGCACCAATTGTTTATTCTATTTATATTTAGCTAATTAAGTGATAATCCTAAAGTATCAGGGCACATGTGAAATAATAATTATTACTCACAAAGCACAAACTGAGCAAATGATTTGTTTGTTTTGTTTTGATTGCGCCTAAAGATAATATGCCTGCCTCTCCAAAGGCTGTAAAACTGGCGATCGAAAGTTGCTCAGTTCACCCTGGGATGTAATTTTGCTGGCAAAACGGAGTTCTAGACAGGATGAGTTTGGCCCACAGAAAAAAATGGAGTTCTGGTTTCAGGGAAGGCATATATCACAAAAATCTGTGTGCTGGACTCAGCTGTGACGTCAATAATTTTTTTAAGTTCCCTATCAATGTTAAGTGTTGGAAGGGCTGTAACTCCTGGTCACAGGAGAGGTTCAGAGATGAGTGGGACAGCTGTAATGGCTCAGCATCTCTGGAGACCTGTGATGATCTCCTGGTGTGGCTGCTCCAGAGGCACTTTCAGGAGGTAAACCAGGAGCATGTGCCCCACCGTGGACTTCTCCCCAACCTGTCGTACAATCAGAGTAGTACTGAACTGACCTCCTGCACGCAAACATGTTTTGCTATGATGGTGTCTGCATGGAGGGGGTTATCTTTGTGTTCAGGCCTTTCGTACTGTCAGGCCAGGTTAAGTAAAATGAGGTTCTTAGTACTCCTTGAGTAGGCAAAACAAGTATAAAATGTGGTAGGACACACCTAACTTACATTCTCAAACTTTTTTGTATAACCAGCAAGGCTGTAAAGGTGCTGCTTTTTAATTTTTAGTAACACTTTGATACCTCTGTAGTCTCAGGTTCATTCCCAGGGTTAAATAAAAGCATAGTACAAGATTCTCAACATCGACAGTAGTGGGATCACCAGCTGGAAGTGGTATGAAAGGCTCTTTAACTGGAATGGCAGTAATTTGCAGCCACTTTGCATGGAAATAACATTCCATTTCTTCTTTCTTTTCTCTTCTGCGCTGCCTTCACTGTCTTGGAAGAAGGATGACTGAGGAAAGATATCTCAGAGGTCTATTAGATCATATGGGGCATATAGAGGATAAATAGGGATCAGCTGTTCACTGAGTCTTCCAGCACAAGGCACCAACCTGAGTGGTTAGATGGCAGATTCAAAACAAAATTTTACATCAGTCCAAGGGACAACTGTGCAAGTTCATTGGAGAGACATTTGTCAAGGGCTGTAAATACAAAGGCTTCGAACCACGGAGAGAGTAGCCTGGGACAGTATCATTGCATGCTTCTCTGTCCTTATACTATTCTAGTTGGCTGCTGTCTGAGATGGGATCTTGCACTGGATAAACTTTTTATCTGACCCAGCACAGTTGTTCTTGTCTTGAGCCTTTTTATTTTTATCTTTTCTTATGTTTTGTTTTAGAATACTCTATGACTGGATGTTGGGAAGTTTTGGTTGTGTGAGAGTGCTCTTGCAGGAAAACTAGCTCCCGCAGCAACACAAATGTGGTGGCCTTTGGTTTTAAATTATGAATTATTGCAATTCCTTTGATTTATAATAAATATTTTAATAAAAAATAAGAGGAAAATGTTACTTTTCTCTTTGGCCATTTGATGAATTCAAATTGGAGGAGTTCTAGTTTTTCAAAAAGAAGAGCTAAGGCCATAAAGCCATTTAATTGCATTGTTTTCCCTATTTCTTTTTCCTTTTATTTTTAAATAATTTATCAGTTGAAGTTACTCTGTGCGAAAGCTAAAGGCAACTTTTCTCAAGCCAATGAGGACAACTATCTATGATCGTTATTGCTTTAGATAAACTGCCATAGAAAATAACCAACCCTATACACAAGGCAACTATTTTAGAGCTAAGAGCCATCTTAATAAAAAGAATATAGAATGATCTACAAAATGGATGGGTGAACTGAGCAGAACCAAATCTTTCAGTCTTTTTACATGGGATGTTTATCTCACTGATGGGTCAGGAAGTTGGAGCTATATTGTGCAAATGACTTTGGGGCCTTAGCTAACAAACAGTGCAGGAGTCAAAAAAAATCAGGTTTCATTCTGACATAATACTGTTAACAATGTGAAACTGAGTTTTTATGGCATTAAAGGTTTTAAAAGAAAAAGGGAAAAGAAGAAAAATATGAGGGAAGAATATAGCTGAAGACAAAAAAAGCAGAAGAAATCAATTTAGCAATCAGAAAGAAAAAAAACCCCACAATTTAGCAAGGAGATGTTTTTTTCGTTTAAAGTTAGCTTAAAAAGAGTGATGCACGTCTTTCAAATCTGCGGTGGGTCATTTTTTCCATTGTCATAGTCTCTGCCTCTTGAATCATGCAATGCAAACCTGTTGCTTGAAATTCAATGACTTGTTTAAAAGGACACTCTCAGCTTTGTGGGCTTTTTGCAGTGACTCATACGAAAAAGTAGAGTTTTTTGACAGATTCCTGGAACAGAAGGCCTGCTTCTTTAGTGTAATGACTAGTCTTTTGCCCTCGTTTGTGTTTGAAAAGCTGCTGCCCATCCTGCTCCTCTCTGCCTTCACCCCTGCCTCTTCTTGGATCATCTCCAGTTTTAATTTCAAGTCTCTATGGCAGCTGTTTCAGGTAAGCACTGCCTTCTAGTGTAATGCTGGCTCGCTACAAACAAAAAAACAGGAAAAAAAAAAGATAAGGAAAAGGGCAAGGCTG
Source organism: Calonectris borealis (assembly GCF_964195595.1). Taxonomy (NCBI): domain Eukaryota; kingdom Metazoa; phylum Chordata; class Aves; order Procellariiformes; family Procellariidae; genus Calonectris; species Calonectris borealis. Next base: position 55,058,174 of record NC_134315.1, read on the forward strand.
TTTGGAAGGAATTTTCCCATTACTTGTCCCATTACTTTTACTTGTTGTTGCCTTGAGGGTTATTTATAACAGTAGTACATAGAACATTTTTAGGAGATTTTAAGTCATGAGTAATGTTTAAAATTTAAAATTTTAATTTTAAGTTACTGCATTTGATTACGCAACTCGATGTGGAAGCCCTGTTCATGTGTCGTACATGCTTGTAAACTGCAGACCATCTTGCTGCAAAATAGAGGGATATAGGTAGGACAGCCATCACTTAAAACTCCGCCTGAGTACCTCCAGTGAGGTCCAAAGCCCTTGCTGGGTGCCATTTTACTTCCAGAGAAGTCTCACTGAATTTTTCTATTGGCAGAAATGGCCAATAGGTTTTCACATCTTTCCTGTAGGAACATTTCGCAACGGTGGAATTGGAGACATGACAGAACATCCCTTCTCTTTAGCATTTAAATTTAAACAAGTCCTTTAGTCTCTACTCAAGACCACTTATTTGAAATACAGATTTCCAGAAGGCGTTTGTTTCACCGGGCTCATAGACATTGAGATCCTATTTCCACTTGGTTTAAATAGCTGAAATAACAAGAAAATGCTCTCTAGGGACAGGGAAAGAAATGGGGGCGACGGTGGAAAGCTATCCAATTTCATCCTTGAATGTCCTGGTCTTGTATTTGATCTCTGTGAGGTTGGACCTTTCAGTCTGCTTCATTGTGCCCTATCTCACTCAAAATAAGCCAAAATAAGTCAAAATAAGTCAGCTTTCCTCTACCTGCAGCACTAAAACCTAAAGATGCATCAGCTTGGACATGTCAGAAAATATTCTTCTGCTTTATAGAACCTACCTCGCAGTGAAGAGTGTGATGAGGTGGCTCTGCAGTCCCTGCGCCTCTGCTTTTTATTTAGCAAAGAGGCAGACAGCCCGCAATATCTGCTTTGGGCCAAACACTAGAGGGATCAAGCTTGCAAGGCATTCAGTTAGGATCTATAAAAGTATCCTGGTAAACACTAGCAATCTCCTCATATAAAAGTAAGATAAAGATAATTAAATAGACTGAACAGTGTGTCCTTTCCACTCCACCAGCACCACCGAGTACTTAAATCAGTTGGGATCCTGATGTGCTGCTAAAGAGCTTAGTCTGCCCAGTTTATGCTTTTTATTCATAACTTGCACCTTTATGCAGAGTTGATAATTTCCTAATAAATAGTGCATTAAACCACATTATACCTGTCAGACAGTGGCACATACCTAGAGATACTATTACGTGAAAATGATTGTGTATTCTCCATTTTGGGAAGAAAATGGTGTGTGCCAGATTAATGAGGTTATGAGCAAGTGAGCAGAATAAACCAGTAAAATGTAATTAAGCCATTTAGCACTCCATAAAACCAGGAAAACAGAAAACAGTAATGCAAACCACAGGGTGCAGTTAGTTACCAGCCCCAGTATGTCAGCAGGACTTAAAGGGGTACTCTTTTTTTTTTCCACTTTCAGGGCAAAAAAATGTTCAAATCACTCTGAGTTTTCTAAGTTGTCTGTCTGTGTCTCATCCCCATCGTGTGTTGTGTCCTCCCCACCCCCATTAATGTCTTCAGCAGGAAGAGGATGTTTTTAAAGAAATCATTGAGGTTTTTTCACTCTTTCCAGGTGCAGACACTCCCCCTTCTTCAGCAATTGTTACTGTGTTCTCTCTTATATAGGAGATGTAAACTCATCAGGATGCAAACACACCAACCCAAATTGCTAGTCTGTGACATACTTTGTTTTTTTGCTTACGCAAAAGTCACTTCATCAGGGATGCCTGGACAACTGAGCCCTAGGAAGCGCAGCACTGCATCTAGAGACAGCGAGAAGGAGTTAATATGTGTTCATTTTAGGACTGAAATAGACTCTCAGAGATAACCTGCAGCAGCTGCAGTTCAGCAAAGATGTTTTCATTGCAGAGAACAGACATTTCAAATAGTTGTTGTCTATCAAAGGTTGTAAAAGTAGATTTTCATTATGCATAAAGCCATTCTAAATGCCACCATATAAGAGGAAAGGGATCAAAGGGAGAGAGCTTAACATGCTGGCAGGATATGTTAGATTCCCTCTAGTGGCTGATCTTCCAGAATTTAATAAATTACTATTGCCAGGAGCTAATACAAATATAGTCCCTTGTTTAGCTGAAGTGGTATATGTTCAGACCATGCAGATGATACCTGTGGGGAATGACGGTAGGGCACAGGAGGGGAAGAGGCAGGAGGGAGGAACTAGTGTGTTAGCAGAGAACTGCATCCAGGAGGGAACTTCTGGGAGAGACATGGGATGTGATGTGCCAGCGGTGGCTTGATGTGACAGATCAATGGCTCGCATCCTACAGAAGACTGGATGCAGTGATGGTCTGAGGATTTACATGCATCATGATAACAGTCAGATAATAGCAGTGAACTTCAGTAAACCCAGAAAATTATTTGGCAAGTTCTTACAAGGAGGAATTCAAACACAAAGCAGAGAGTTGGAAGTTTCTAGGGGAGAAACCACAAAAAGCCAAGCAGAAAACTATCTATCCTAACGTGAAGAAAATAGAGTGGTTGTTGTAAAGGACCACAATGCAACACCAGGTGCTCTTGAATGACATAAAAGTCAAAGAGAAACCGTAAGCAGAAACAAGGTGCTAGAGGCAGAATATAAAAAAATACATGGGCATGCATAGACAAGACCAGAATGACTAAGGAAGAAATTGAATTACAACCAGCGATGGATATAAGGAGCAATACAAAATTTCTGTAAATACAGTTCCTTCATAGGAGACAAAGGAAAATACAATCTCTTGCCTAATGGAGGCAGGAACAGAAACATTCAGCTTTTTTCTTTTTTTAAATCTTAAAAAAGAATGAAATTTGTAATTGCAGCTCTAATACAATTAACAGCAGTTAATGAGAGGTCAAGAATTCTGGCCAAATAGTCAAAGAACAGGTCAAATAATACGTAAATACATTTAGTGTGCTGCAGTCATTAGGTTTGCTGAAACATACTCTTGGAGTATTTAAGGGATTGGATGACCAGTTGCTGGGTAGTGATTAATACTCTGAAAAGATAGGTGAATTCCAGAAGTCTGCAAGAGGACAGATGTAATGCTTACCTTTAAAAAGAGGGGAATGAGGAATAAAGGAGAAAGAAAATTAGAGACCAACAGGCTGAATTTCTGTACCCGAAGAAAGTGGAAAGACCTTTCCAGCACTGAGATGCGGCAGTGATGAGACACAGCAAACATGGGTTTACCAGGAACAAATCATGTTGAAACAATGTCTTGTTGAATAGCATCACACCTCCAGTGGGTACTGCAAGGAGTCAAAGGATGTGATATTTCTCCATTTCAGTGAGGCTTTTGGCCCATTCCCACATGTCGTTCTTGTAAACAGTCTAAGAAAATATGGTCCAGGTGAAACTGCAGTCAGGGTGATGCGCAACTGAAATCAATAACGTGACGTTCAAAAAAGACCAGTGCAAAGTGCTATATTTAGGACTGAGAATCTTGTACACAAATGGGAACTGGAGACGAACAGGCTGCTCAGTTACATGGTGGTAGTATGACCTGGAGCCTATATCCTGCATTCTGGGGATTGCGCGCCGAACGTGAGTCACCAGGGCGATACTGCTAGCCTCACAGAAAGCTTGTGCGTGCAGTTTTTAAAGCCTTATCTCTTAGTGTTAAAGAAATGTGTAGGTCAGTAGGAGTTGTGAGTCAGTTGTTCAGAGAAACAGGATAGCAAGGAGCATGGTTGTCCTCTAAAGTCCCAGATCTTAAGTTGAGGAGCAGATATGTTCCAAATTCTAGACTATGCTGACATTTTGAATATGTGATCTCCCTTGGCTTCAACTTCTTACTCATAACTTATTTTTAGACTGTGAGGATTGAAAAGACCATTTTTAATCAAATAGCCTGACCTCGTATGCAATACAGACCTTTCCTGAGTTAATTCTTGTCTTAGTTAACTAAAGAAATTCTTTTAGAGTAACCTCCAAGCCTATTGTTAACATTTCCAAATTTGAGAGTCTAGCACAGTTCTTTTTAAATTGTTTCAGTGATTAGTAGAAATGTCGACTTCATTTCTACTCTGAGTGTTTCTGACTTTTACTTCTAGTCCTGAATATTGTTATATTATTTTATTATCAAAGTTTTCTTTCATATTACTTGAAGGCTCTGATCAAGTTATCCATTAACCTCTTTGATGAACTAGCTACGTGGCTCTCCTGGAGTTTAAAGGCTTGCTTTCCAATCCTGTAATGATCCTCACTGATTTTCTCTGAACCCTCTCCAATTTATCAACATCCCTGATGAATCATGGACATCATATTTCAACATAAACTTCCAAACATGAAGTGCCAGTGCCAAATCCAGACTTAATATAATTCCCTTCTGCTTGCCTGCAGACTGGTTGCCTACAGAAATTCTCCTGTTTATTATTTCAGGGACTGTATCGTCTCTTTTGGATGCAGCATCACGCTAGGCACTTATGTACTGTTGATTATCCACTATGATTCCTAAATGCTTTTTAGAGCACCTGAAGTAAACTCCACCTGTCCTACAGGTGTGGCTTACACATCGTATTCCTGGATGTATTGCTTTTACATTTAGCTGTGTTACAGCACTTAGTGTTTGCTCATTTTTCTAACCTAGCAGGTGATTTTTTCTGTATCAGCCATTTTTCTGGTTTAGCACTTGCCCATTCTTAGGCATCATCGGTAGCAAAGATTATGATTTTCTCTGGTCTTCCAGATCATTGATAAAACTGCTAAACACCTAAGGGCCAAAACCTGATCACTGTGGGGCTCTGATAAAAACTCAGTCTATCAATCATTGATGATTCTCTGATTTGAATCCATTAAAAATGTGCTGTGTTGGTTTTCCATTGCTCTAAACTCTTGATCAAAATCCCACACCAGCTATTAAGTCATCTTGACTAGATGTTGTATCCGATTTGTTGCTTACTGAGAGGGTGGATGCCAGTCTTCAGATGACACTGCTGTGCGACTGAGTAAAGTGGTGCTAAGGACTTTGTAGTCAAAAGCAAAAATCATACCTTACATGAGAATTACCGTCTATCGGGAGAGGGTTCAATAATTACATTTTAGCATTGCATTGCAGTGGTACATAGTTCATCTTTGACTAGTTTCTGTGAAGATCAATGTGAGATCTGAGTGAATTAATGCAGGTAAGTGTCTGCAACGCAATAGCTGTAAAATTATGATAGACACCTTAATATTACTAAATTGGCTTTCTAGAACATCCTGCAGAGTTTTTTTTGTGGGTTGTTTTTTTTTTTTTAAATCAATTTACTTACATTGGCTACCCAGTTCTGAGTCAGGGTATGAATTTGCCTTGTGTATTTCTTGTGCCTTTTTATCTGCTAGAACTTCAGGCATTATCCTCAAGTAGCAAATGTATTTTAAAATGGTCATCAAAATCTGAAGAAACATTGTATTGTTTTCCTTGATCTCTTTTTAGAGCTTGAAAATTCAAATATTTAATTGTACTGGATTAGTGTACATGTCCTGATTTTTTATTATATGTATAAAACATAACCATACACACAGTTATTACTGATCTAACAGAACTTTGAAAAGGGAAGAATCACTAATATTCCCACTTTGCAGGCTGACCCATTTTTCACTGATGTTTGAGGAGTTAAGGGCGATTAAGTTAACAAATATTTACTACTTTGAGTGTCAAAATGTAGACAATTACATTTATTATTTGACTTTTACATTAAGTTCTAAGTTTTCGAAAAGTCCTGAGTATTTTCAGTTTCTTCTGAGGGCCTGCAAATGCCTGCAGAAGTGCATGCTGTCATCTTAAGACACTGATAAGGACAATAAGGAGAGCATCAGCAGCATCCCTTTTTTTTATTCTATCGTATATAACATGTTTGTCACACAAAATAGAGCATAGTAAGGTAATGACTGCGCTGAGTGAACACGCTCCAGAGCAGGAGGCAATACCCCGGCTGCTATGTGACTAAAGCAGTTATACTGTTTCTAGGAGCTGAGCCAGCAGCTCTCCACGGCTCTGCTTGTGCTGTGCTGTGAGAAGCCAACCTGGGTGTCTCAAACCATCACTGCACTGCGCCGTGCGGTCAAAGCCACAGACAGCATTTGCAGATTATTCCTCGACTGCTCGTGCATTATTCTACATCTCCACTAAACCATGGCCCCTTGAGGCCCCGGGCAGTATGAGGGTACCTTTATCAGGTGCCATACGAGCAGGGAGACGGGGCTTTGCTACCCCCCACCTAGCAGCGGTCTGCGTGTTTCTCCGGCCAGGCGCAGGCACATAATGGCACAGCTCATGTTCCGGATGGAGGCGATGGGAGAGCATGCTGAGAAAAATAATTGAAAACGAAGCCCCATTTAAAAGTAATCAAATTACTCCTTGGGATTAAATTTTTAGAGCCAAATTTTAGCCCTCCTTATTCTACAGCGGTGCCTTGCCAGGACCACATAGCTTGGCCCAGCTCCATGCCTGAGGAGAGTTTACTACTTTTCTGAGTAAATAGAACATATGAAGCCAGATTCTCATCGCTTTTATGCCTAAGTAAATGCACTGCTTTTTCAATGGAGTCCTCCCTGATTTATACATATGTCCATGAAAGAAAACAGAAAAAGAATGGCTCCACAGCTACTAAACCCTTGCTGCTCTCTCTAACTCTGCTCCCAGAGTGCTTAGGAAAGGCACCGGCAATGGAAGATAAGAGGGCATGATTACTGGGGGCCTGATTACTTCTTCATGGATCCTGCACCTGCTCTGTCAGCTGCGAAGGGGACAGTGACCATTAGGATGAAGAGTGTAATTCCACTGTGGCACCTAAGAAAAGTAAAATCCCACTGTTTAAGGACTCCACCCTTGAAAGCGTTGGGGGTTTTATCCTAAAGTGCTTGCCTTACTGTCTTTTGCCATCTTACCTGTGAGAGCAGTTACTGCAACACAAGATGAGGAGGAAGCTTTATAGCTCCTGTAAAGGAGAAGCAAGAAGAGGATCTTCAGAGGGCATGGCATGTCTCTGATCTTCCAGTCCACTGCAACTCATAAGAGTCTAGTCACAGAACTGTCAGGTTTTGGTGATCAGAAAAATTAAATCTGCCACTGAGCTGCACTGCCTAAGAGAAAAATCCCAAAGGAGCAAAATGCTGCAGGTGCCTACCACAAATACAATTTTTTGTGGCTTAACAATTTTTTGCTCTAACAGGCACCTCACTGACCCTGGACTCTTTCCTCTCTTCCTGGGGTGTGCACACGCACATACGCAACATGCACAGGTATGTAGGAATGGGACCTTACTCCTTTGAGTGAGGAGACCTGATTTCCAGCTAACATCCCTGACATCTGCGTGAGGAAGCGCCTTGCTTGCACTCAGTGCACCATGCACACCCAGGCTACTGTTTTGAGGCAAGAGCTAATAACATGATATAGGCTATTGTAATGAGGTCTCTCGGCACATGAGCTTGGGTGTTTTACATTGTCTTAGGGAGATGCTCTTAAAGAAAATGTGTGGTATGTATATATATACACACATATATGTGTATTTATGTATATTTCTGTGAATGTTTAAGCAGAGCACAAATTAATTGTTTGAGTTAAGCAAACAGAAAGAAAACTGTTGAGGACAGTGAGAAGATTCCTTATAACTAACTGTGACAAATACACCAGCCTAAGCTCTGTTGCACTGAGGTGTTGCATTATAACAGATGTATCTGTCTTGCCCGTTTCTTATGCTGAGCCCATCAGCATGTTACTTGAAGACTTTTGTGTCATATATCCTACACTGTGCTCTGACAGTATCTAGGCACTACAGAGTGAGTTAAGAATGGACTGACACTTCCAAGACAGTCCCTTGCTATTAGTTTAGCACTGTTTCATGTAAAAAATATCTTCAGAATGGCTGTTTCTCTCTCAGATAACGGACCTGTCTACCCTCACAAGTGACGGCTCCATCCCTTCCACTTCAGAAAACAGAGGGTATCATTAAAATGTTGACATTCACCAAACATTTGTTAAATTTATCATAGTATTTCCTGTTCTCCCTATAGGAATACTACAAAAGAAAACAATAAAGATAAATACCAAAGTCTGGTATACGTCAAGATTTTAATGGAACCCACACTGTCGAAGATCTCGGAACCAACCATTTGCTTGAGAAAAATGTCATCATTTCTTTACTGTTCTGGTTCTTGAAAATTGGTAGACAGGTTTTACTAAAATTAGATTTGTAGTGCCCTAAGGTGAGAGTCACCACATCTGTGGTCTCATTAGAGGCCTTCTCTTCCTCCACAAATGCATCTATCAGAAGTGGTAGGAAAGAATTCAAGTGATGAAATTTGATGTGCTGGCTTCTTTGGGAACTTGGTTCGATATTCACTGAAATCACTGGAATTTTTTAATCAAGTCCTTGTGCTCAGTTTTGGTTTTGCAACCTGGGTTCATAAGTGACAAGGCTGTAAACTCTTTTTTTCAGTTGTTTCTAAGATGCAAAAGAACTTTTAAGTAATAATGTGTCATTTTCAGATTGCTCTGAATCCATGGGTGATTTATGACTAAAAATAAGCATTTAGGGGCATAAGAATATCAAAGTTGCCAAATCAGATCAGACCCATTCAGACTCTGAAAATGGCCACATGCATGACAAGACATTGTAGGAAATATGTACTAGAAGAGTGCAACCATAGAGTAATTTTCTTCCTGGCCTTCTGTCAGATACAAAGAGCTCTTTGCTTGAGGCATACATCCTTATTTCCTCCCAGGTTTTGTTGCTCTTCTAATATAACCACAAGAGGTCTTATTGTCCACAAATGAATAAAGTACCTGATGCTCAATTCTGGCTTTTTCCCAAAAACCAGATACAAAGCAGATACGGGGCTCAGCCTTTCTCTCATTAGTCTGATGGCAAAATTCCCATTATTTGTCCTACTATCGGCAGAGTTTTTTCTGTTGAGGCTTAATTCACCAAAAATGTCACAGAGTCAACCAAAAGGATTTGTGAAGCCCTTGTTTACTTTCTAAAATTATATCAGGTAAAAATGGGGATAAACTACAAAAGCAGGGAAAAATAAAAAAAAGAGTAGTTTTGATTTTCTTTTTCAAAATTGTCTTGCTACATCTTCACCAACTTATTTTTTATACTGTTAAAAATCATCAAAAAACTACTTCATTCTTAGTTAACTGAAGTATGCTCACTAGAAAAGAAATCCTCAAACCTTTTTTTTTTCTTTTGCCTCTAGATAGTATTTTTAGTCAGTCCAAAATTTCCTTTATACCAGATTTTTGTTTTGGCCAATAAAGAAAAAATATCAACCATTCAAGTATGCCTTTCGTCTTTAGCTGTGAAGAACTGAGATTAAGACTGCATCCAAAATGCTAAAAATGCTTTCTGTCACTGATCACTAATTAAGTAGCCCCTTATCAAAGGACATCCATTCAGAGAGGAAAGGAAATCCCATCATTTAAAGGGCCAGCAGTCATTAAATATAAATGAGAAAGTAACAGTAAGGCTATGTTCTCTTAGTATGCATCATATCCCACGGTGATTTTTTTACTTATAAAACATTGAACCGATTGCATACTGTTTTGCTCTGTATCACTCACAAGGACTGCTCTTGGGTAAGGAAGTGTAATTAAGAGAAATCGTATGTATCTCTTCATTGAAAGTCAATTATTTCCTTTTCCATTAGTTACACTCTAGAAATACAGTGCTTTACAGAGGTAATCTTTACCATTGATTTAATTGATCCAGCTGTCTTCAGATGTTAGAATGGGTACCAATGGCTAGATCGCTTAGGCTTAGCTCGGAAGTTAAACAAATACAAACATATAATACTCCTTACCAATCATCAGGGCAGGTTATTAGGCCCAATGCTAAGCAGCCATTCCTTCCTTTTTTTTATCCTGGGAAGTTTCTTTGCATTTGAATTTGCCAAACCGAGTGTAAATCAGGTAATTTTCTTCACATTTTTTCTTTCTTGCACTCAACTCCTGTGCTTTAGAAGCTAATGAAATATTAGCAGGACTTGGGGATATGCAATACCTAACTGCTGGCTTTCTGAGCATTGAAAATCTGCAGTACCAGTCTGTGATGTTGAGGTGAAGAGCACAGAAACTGAGGGAAGATTGGTGCCCCCTCAGAAATGCAGCAATGTACATAGATGTGTTATTCTTTATGGCTGACTACTGACATCTCACTAAAGGTAATAATGACAACCTTTACACCTCACTGGAAATTCACAGTCCTTTACTGTGAAATTCTGAAGTCCAGTAATGATACATAGGTGAAACTCAATATAGACACGCTAAAATAGAAGACAACCTAAAATTTTTAAAAAATGAGCTTATGAAATTGAACATGCTCTGATTTCCATTTAGATTTTACAATTCTTTATCTTAGTCTTCTATTACGGGGAAAGTACCTTTGAGTGAAAGAGTTAATTCACCTATTCTCAAAAACTAATATGGGCAAAATAAGTGACTAACTGCCACTAAAAAACCTCAATTATTGGACAGCATCGGCTCAGTTTCTTTCAATTTCTTTACCAACAGTTAATTGTAATGCATTTCATCAGCAATACTGATACCTGCCTACAAGGAAGCATGAAAGGGATCACGGATACTAAGGAAACTGCTCTGAAAGAGAAAGTGCTCTGGTTTACAAGTGGGTGAAACCAAAGAGAGATTGTTTGTTATACAAGTGTTTGTCTAGACTGCAGCTGGCTTTTCACAATGGGATATTAAAGCAAGCCATCTACTTTCCTGTATGGATGGGATAGGTTCACGGGATGATTCATTCTTCATTCCTTCCAGAAAATGATCTATTCTGAAATCACCATGTTCTTGCAACATCTCTGCTCTGATCAACAAAGTGAGGCCAGGTTGTGTGGAGGAGAGGAGACATTAAAGGTGTAATCCTGCCAAAAGACGTACTCTACATCCACACACAGTTGTCCAAAGAGAGATTTTTTCCCGTGGGAGGCTGTGGTTTTGCACTGCACCATGCTCAGGCTTCTGTGAAAGTGCGTTCTTTTGTGTCTGGAAGCAAAACCTGACTAGCGTAAATGGAGAAGGACCCCACAAAAACTGAAGTCCAAAGCCTCCCCTAATTTCCATTCTGCCAAAACACAGTCTGAACAGGGTTTGGCCAGTGGGAGTGATAGCCCAAACGATTTTGAAAGGATTTTTTTTTTTTAAATTTTGATTTCTTCCAGTCTAACTCAAGGGTAAATCTGCCTATTTACTTCTTTTAACTGCCTAGAATGACACAAGACCACCGTAAACCTCACTTCAGCCCTGTAGTTTCCTGCCAGTCAGCACTGCCACCACTGTGTTAATGGTCGTCAAATGTCAAGAGTCACTTTCACCTTGAAAAAAGCTTGGAATGAGAGAGTAATGACTAAGTAAAGCTTGAAGCTTAGGAACAAACATGTGATTTATGTTACACAACAGGAGGAAGGTTACCTGTATAGCACTTCCTCGGTATGTGTATGCACGCATAGAGAGGAGAATCTGTTCTCCTTCAGTCACAGTACACGTTTGTATATGTTAAAGACAGGGAACAGATGACCGTTTAACATTGCAAAGAACTATAAAAATGTTAGTTGCTCTCCTTTCATTTTCAGTCATCTAAAAAGTGTTTTAATGAAGTATTGCAAACTAGATTCTGAAAAGTCATATGGTATTTTAAATAACTGCCAAGGAAACAGATTACTTTTAAATACTGTATTTTAGAGCTCACAGGAGACCTCAGACAGTTTGTTATTAATTTCAACCTAATGCAAGTATTAACAAGCTTACTGGATAAGGCTTCTACTTTCTGAAATGTCTTGACTCTCTAATGCTCATTATTAATTGTTCTAATATATATAATTCAGTGCAATTTATTGTATATGTCTGAACATTTTTTAGGAAATCAGGGTAATAGGGTCTCTGGCCATTAAAAATATCCTGGACAATGTATTTTATTACTTCTCACTTATCTTCTGTTTTGAAAATATAAATTCAAGGAACTCGTAGAAAAGCAGGATCATTGAGAGGGTAAAAATATCAGAGTGGCAAAACAATAACATTCTTTAGCTGCTAATAATCTCCAAACTGCTAGAAACGCTTCCTGCAGTCTGTGTTTTAGAAACCAAGGCAATGTTAATGATATTTTGTATCCTCAGGATCCTCAGTGGTGTCATTAGCACAAACTCATCTCGGGATAAATGCTCTGTGCAGCTGAAGGAGCAGTTTGGGACCTGGCTTCTGCAGTATCCCCCTGTCTAATGCGGGTGCCGCGCTGGGAGCAGCGAGCTGGACACCCCAGCGCAAGTGCCGAGGGATGGAGCTCAGGGCAAGCGTGACAGCTGTGACGAGCCTTACCCGGGTACGTGGCACTGCCTGCTTCATGGCACGCCAACCCCAGCAGCTGTAGGTGGGGATGAGCCGAACTCAGTCTTGTAGCCTAAGTATGCCCACCATTTCCCTCGATAGGAGAGGAGGTTTGATAGCTGCAGGTGCTAGCAATGCTAGCCAGATTTATTTATTGCATTAGATGAGAGCAGCGACAGCAGTCGTGTTAGACCTCCGTACCAGAGCCTTCTTGTGTCCTGTCCTGCCCCATTTGTTCATAGTGTCACATCCCGCAGTTACACAAAGGCACTTCTAGATTAAGGAAATTGTTGTTATATCATTAGAGTTGACTGGAAAGCAAAGTTACGTGTCACGAGTTCTGCAAGGAAGGTAGGAACGGTCCTATCTATAATATTTCTTCCTAATTGTGGCAAATCAGAAAAGCATGTCGTTTGTTAACTGTGGGGCTTTCTCGTGTCCAGGAGCTTTTTTTTTCTTATGTTTGAACAGTTCCTAGTGCAGCACAGTTATGGTTCAGGACTTGAGCTCTCACAAGCTACAGTGACAGAAGTAAGAAATAAATAATAAATATAGCAGTGCTCGCATCTCCCCAAATACTGATGCTTGCTGATTTTGGAAGCCACAATAAAAAAAAATACATTGCAATTTCAAGCACAATAAAACATGTCAGTCTTGTAAAACTTAGAGAGATATAAAACCCCTTGTCGACCTTTGTCCTTCTGGCATTGTTGAATTTAGTAAGCCTAATCTTGAGACATCTGGCTGACTTAAACCTCTCCTTTTTTATTCTTCAAACGCCACTGATTTACATGGTAGTTTGCCTTAGACAGGGCAGTTAGGCTTTGATATTTGATCCCCATGGGAGTGTTGATTAATAAGGGCTGAGAGGAAAAGTTATAACTGCAGAAAATGAGAGTAAATGAGAGTCCTCTGTAAATGAGAGTCCTGGGATCTGCAATGATTTCAAATTACATTTCTGTATACATGCGTGTGTGTGTGTGTGTAGTCAGTCCTTTAGCATGCCAACAGCTCTTAGTGCACTTCAGAAAAGATGCTCTGAACATTAATAATCTGTAGAGCTAAGCTGTCTTGGTTCAGATAATTGTATAAAAATAGCACCATCAGGGTGTTACAAATGAAAAAAAAAATCAACCTACAAAAAAGATACTGTAAAAGCAGGAGGCTAAAGAAAACAAAAGTGCTAGATACTACAGCTGAGAACTATGCAATTTCTTCCTGAAGGCGTAATAGGAAAGAATTTATTCCTTTACAAAGCAAGATCCGAATTTGGGGCATTAAGAAACATGAGAAGTAAACTGTAGACTTGACAGTGGGCCAACCACCTGACCTCATTGCTTTGGGCTGTTCCTGAGCAAACAGAACTTTCTGCATTTCCTATATTCCAATTTTGAAAGGGTCACTGTGTGGTCTAATAGCCCTGCCTACACAAAGCATCTGACACTTTTTCATATGACCACACATGGCCTTTCTTAATGTAGAAAAGGCTGCAAATCTACCCGTTACCACTAAAAACTAATAATCAGTTGTGTTACATGCATGTAACAAAACCTCCACTAAAATTTATTGACAAACATTTGTGACATATACAATCAAAATTTTAAAAATGTCGTTGGAAACTGGAATCGCAATAATCTCAAATTTTGCTAGTGACCTTCACTGAAATGATTGTAATTTGGGAACACTGTCAAATCCATAGAGGCAACATTTTGCAACCAGCCAAATGTTGAATGCTGGTTATGATTTTCAAGGCATATGATTAGCTTAATATTTTTATTTTATTTTACATCTGATTAGTTGTACATGGAATATTAAAGCTGGCATTTTGCAGTCAGTATAGCTAGGGGTATTTAAATCAGAACAGATCTCTCTTCTAAGAACAAATGAGAAGGGCAGACACTTAATAGTTTTGAAACATATGGTTAATAGGCCTGTATTTTTAATTTATAGCTCTATGATTATATTTTATTTTTCGGTTTGTAGATATTGGGAAAGGAATCTTCAGATGGTCCTTAATAATTTTGAATTCAGCTAATGAGATATGTTGCTGCAGTCCAAACTCTAGGCTCATAATAAACAAAAGCTAAAAGAAGGAAATATACCCATTCTTGTTTTCTTGCTGAATGTTATTTAGAAAAAAAATTTTAAAATTTCCTAACTACTGAGCAGATATTTTTAAATTATTGTTCTACATCTCCAAAATCTCATTGCTGAGTTCTGTGCTGGGTTTTTGAGACCTCAGCTTTCATTTCCACCAGAGCAATTGGTATGATTCGGGGGAAAAAAAAGGTGAAATAGCTCAGTGTAATATGAAGAGGCTGACCAGAAGCGGCCAGCTGTCAGAGCCGGCAGGAGTTGAGCACTCACGCCGCCCCTCTGACCGGCCGCTCAGCATCCGTACAGTATTTCCCTTTGCTACCCTGCAAGGCAGGGAAACAAGTCCACCTCATTTTTCAGGTTAGGAGCTGAGGACAGGAAAGGGTCAGGGTGAGGTGTGTTTCAGGTTGAGCACTCATCCTGGGTTACACAGTGGGAGTAGCCCCTTTTCTGATGGGGTGAGGCTGGCCACGTGCTGGAGCTGCAGTGGCCCCGGGAGAAGGCAGGATGGAGTGCCTGCCTACCTGCTGTCCCACTCTGCAGCGTCTCACTGGCTTGGCAGATGCTAGAAGGAAGATGCAATATATCGCTGCAGCCAGGGGCATCTCTAGTGCTGCCACTGTGACTGAGGAATAGGGTATGGGACCGCAAGAGGCAGAAGATTTGGAGAGCGGGGATGATGCCTTTATCAGTGTTCCTCTACTCCTGCTCCCAGGAAATGCCCACCTGGCAGATAAAGTAAGTATCTCACCCACGCTGCAGGTAAAGGCTGACAGAAACATAAGGTGACACATACTTAAGGCTGGTATCCTGGCCATTGAACCGTACATCTTCTGTACTCACAACCCTGTACGTGGAATAACTTTCCTTTTCCAGTTCTTTAATGAAGATGGGATCTTATGGACCATGCTTTCCACTTGTGCTTCACAAATGCTGCATCCTCTCGCAGACACGAGGCATCCGTTGTGACCAGCAATCTGAGTATGCCTCTAGCAAAAAGCTGTCATTTGGAGATTAAAACAGACATCCATTTACATACTGTAATACTTGTCTTTCTATATCTGTTTTAAAGGGTACAAGGAAAACAGGAATTCCAGGCAGCTCTGCAGCTAACTCCATTTCACTATAGCAGGTTTGCTCATGCTTTGGCCACTGGTTGGACTTCCCCTGACAGTTTTCCACCACTGTGAGGGGTTCCTGGCCTTTTTTGTGTGGTGTTTGTGCTATTCCAGGGGATTCCGTGGAAAAACAAATTGAGAGAGACAATAGGAAAAAAGGGGTTGTTTTTCAGTTCCCTTTCATTCGTTGTCGGTACTTCCCAAAGGAAAACCAGCAAGAAAGGGAGGAAAGTAACACAGGACTTGGCAGAAAGCCAGCACACGGGAGTTCTGCAGCAGGTTGAACACTCTACATCTTTTGTCCATTTCAAATATCCCTATTTTATTCTGAGCTGTACAAGCTGTACAAGCCCTTATTCACATGAGTAAGCCACTTATGCAAGGTGTCCCAGCAAAATTTCATGTTTTCTGTTGTTCACACCAGCCCTGATGAGCTCTTCACTTTAGGATCTCATCTTCTTCATCCTGTTATCCTTGTCACTGGAATTGCTCATTGTATGTCAAAGTGGTTTCAGGACAGCTGCTTAACCTCACAGAAGACACCAAATGCTTGATGTGATAGCCACTGCTCAGGCATTACGGATTCATACTATAGAGCCTGAACTACTTTATACTGACAACAGTGGTCTGATCCCCGAAGTCATCATTCTGTGTCATTTGTCCCATGTTTGGTGGCATTGCTGAGGAACATCACTCTTTAACCTCCCACCACCAGTGCTCCTTGTCCCTGAGCATTCCACTTTGTGCATGTCCCCTTTCCTTAATGCCCCACAGCCTTCTGAAACCTTCAGCAGACACAGGGCAGTGCATGATTTTTGTTTGTCCAAATGGCTACCTTCTACCAGAGTGAGAACTTCAAGTTTTTGGTAATCAGCTTGATTCCTGTAGCATCTGACTTTTAAAGGAGTCGTCGCATTCCCTCTGGGTTGAATGCATGGGTAGTTCTCATCCAGGCTGGTAATATAAGTAATTCCTGGTGCTGGATCTATTCAGGGATTTTGGATTGAGCTGTGTTCCCTTTTCAACTCCTAAATAACAGAAAAGAAGGAGAATATACTGTTATGTAAAAATTACCTTAGAAAGACACATGTTTTGATCTTGATTTAAACAAGCTCTACTAACAATATAGGAACAGGAGAATGGGGATTGACACAATTTCCAGCAAGGTATTTATAGAACTGTTTGAACAGACTTTACAATAATTAAAAGAGAGTATAGGTTATGTTAAAGTAAATGAAGTCAATTTAGTTCATCATCATTTTTACAGTGTTGCAAATTAACATAACAATGACAACTACAGTTGTCACTGACTTGAGCAGCAGCAGTTAATCATTGTAATTAATCATTATTAATACATAATTCATAATGATCAATCATGCTTGACTCTAGGATCATAGTGGGCTTATATTAAATACTATATAAATATAAAAGGCCATTAATAACTGTCCAAAAGCTAGGCAAATCAGGTCCCCATTTTCCATTTTGATGTACTCTTATGAGCAATCACTGCCACGTGTCTGAGTTTGTTAGGACTTCTTTGGTTTGAATTAACCTTGACAGGTGAGAAGTAAGATTGCAGCACATATATGCAAATTGCATAAATGTCCCATACTTGTCTAAGATAGCTGTTGTACGCCTCACAGATATGGTAAGTCACTCAGGAAAAACTCTTTTGCTCAGAATCGAACTGGTGCTTTGGCTCAGCAATTCTCCTCTAACTCTCTCCCCATGGCATGCTGAACATCATAAAAAGTAACCTTTGATTTTCAAGAACAGCTCTCAGTTCCTCCTCAGCCGCTATTCTCAAAGTTTGTTGAGGAAGGGCTGCTTCTGAGGGGGACACTGAGCTGTGGTTTATACCTATTGTAATACTGATGTCCAGGAGCACAAGTACCTCTGAAAAGTAATTTTGCAGGCTGCCTATATGGCTTTACAGGCTGCAAATATTCTGTTGCCTGTATTCTAGAAGCCCATGCTCTAGACCATATTTTGGTTTGTTTTTTTAATAATTTCTCTCTTTATGTGCTCATCTACTTCTCTGGGAAGCAGAAGAGCAATGACATAAATTAGGTACCTTTTCAGAAAGCTTTGGAGTACTACTTTTCAAGTTAAATCTGCCTAGACATTTTAATGAGTAGTCTTCGCACAGAAAATCAGCCATGGTTCAGACACATATTGCACCCCAAAACAAATCAATTTATTTTAAATGGAACGCTATCTTAGAGGGTTTTTTTTCCTTGAAGACTGAAAAGCAAATACATATTTCAATTTAAATTAATTTTAAATATTTTAGTTTGCTTTAAGGAAAACAAGAGAGAACATAGTGTGCATACCCGTAATGAACTCCAGTAATACTTAGTTCAAAATGACTGTTGTTTCAGCATACAGCAGTGCTCAGAGAAAGCCAAAAATTCAATAGAAACAAAACAAAAGCATTAAAGTTTGATAGCCACTTGATTTCTGGGCAGAGGGTAAGGACCCACTGGAGAAGCTGCTAAGTGTCCTGGTACAGCAAAGGATGTTTGAAAGCAAGTGCTTTTTTCTTAACCAAACAAAATATTTCTAAAGCAACAAATGCCTTTTAAATTCCTCCATGAAATGAAGGTCTCTTCAAAGGTAGTTTGGCAGAATTAAACTATTAATTCGTCAGATTTCAGCAGCGTCTGATCTCTGAATAGCATGCATACCATTTTATGCCTGAAGGACAAGCAGAGCCATGTGACTCCTGCAAGTGGGTAGATATCCTCAGAGCTAGCTTAGAGCAGCAGGTAAAATCGTCTGTATCTGCCTCAAAACAGGCCAGGCAGGGAGCCATCCGCTGTCACGTACTGAATTCAGAATTAGTCCTCCTACCAAAGGTACAATTTCAATCTTGTTTTCTACCCAGAAAAGTTCTCCCCACCTCCCCCCCCCTTTTTTTTTCATCTTGTTGATAATCTTTTGCCTGAGTTTAAGGGTCCTTCATGAGACTATTATTTTTATCATGCTGCACTACCTGTCCTCTGGGAAATCACTCCTCGCACTGGCAAGGACACGAGTTTGCTTTTCAGCTTCAGTCCGGTCCTTGGCCATGTGTCTCTCCTCTCCTGTCGATGACACTCTCACCTTCTGTGACTGCCATGCTCAGAACAGATGCTACCAGAACAAATTATTTCTCCATGTACTGTAACCATGCACAAACCCTGAAATACGAGGCTACCAGTAACATGGAAGAGCTGGGAACAAGACTCCCATGTGCACCTTGTTTCTGAGCCCTGGCAGGGAGCTATTATTTGATTAAAATAGGACTGTGCTGCCCTTCTCCCCCTGCACGTTCTCACCGTTTAACTGTGATAAAATGATTTATTACCTAAATTAAATTACGAATGGATTCCATCTTTGTCCTTTTATTTTTTGCTCAGAATGACACATGGAGCTGGAGAGAGGTGAGCAGAAAAAACTTGAAAAATAATGTTGCTATTAAAAAAATATTTTAAGTGTTTTTCTCCCTAAAAACTAATCTCTCCAAAAGTTTTCAGCAAAAAAGGAGGCTTGAAATGACCTGAGATAAAAGAAGGTCTTATTAGGAAGAAGGTACTAATGAAAGATTGTATTAGGAGTTAGGAGATTGAATCCATCACGGGATTTTGTTTTAAGGATTAAAAAAAAACTTGACTTGACTGTCAAATCTTCAACATTTAAATTTTCAGGTCGTGGCCCCTGAGAGAGGAGTCGCCGGGCGCCTCGACTCCCTGAAGGAAGTGTGGGAGGAGCGGGGCAACTCGGGGTTGGATCCAAACCAGCTGAACTGCAAACAGGGAGAGCTGCTAGGGGATGAAGAAAAACCACTTCAGTGGTGGGTAAGTACTCCTTCTGCCAGTTTGGAGCTTCACTCAGGGTGGCAGCGAGGCATCTTTGTCCAGCTGGGGTCCGCAGCCTGAAGGAAATCACCAAAACTTTTTTTTTTTAATTGTTTTGGTAATGAGGGACTGAGGAAGGTTCGCTGCTCTGATTGAGGAGCGCAGCAGCAGCAGACATACGCAGGTGCGAGCCTCAGTGCTTAGAGGATTCAAGGTTAAGGAGAGCATAGGTCCCTTCAGGTTGAAGTGGTAGCTGGTGTCTGGTTTTGAGTTGCAGTTTTGGACTGAAAGGCAAATGCTCTCTGTAACTCCTCCTTCAATGCTAAACCTTTTACTGTGTCCAGCTCATTATCACTCAGTTCTCATAGATTTGAGATGAAGAGGACAGAAACTCTTTCTAGGCACAATTTTTTCTGTCTTGTTTATTTATATCTGTTGATGAATTATTACTACCCAGATACAAAGTTCAGAGTGAAGGACTCATTGAGATTGATGTTTTCAAGAATACTGGATTATAAATAATGTATATATGTGTTTACCTTGTCTGAGGTGGTTGGTTAGAAAACTAGTTGGTTTCTGAAATGCAGCGAACCTATATATTTTTCAGGATGTTACTGTAAAAAAAAAAGGTTAAGTGGAGCTTTAAAAAGTCAACCAAATTATTTTCTCCTAAAGAATTTCTCTTTGTGTGAGGTCCTGAATATAATAATTTATCAGTTGATTTCCCTTCTGTTGTATGTTCCATTGCAGCCTTGTGAGTCTCATAGGTAGAACAATTGTGATTCTTTTAGTGGCAGATTGAAAATATATAGATAAAAATATTTTTATATGAACATAATAAAACTCTGTAACATATGGTGCGTGGGTGTCCTAAATATAAAGATAATACAAATAAGAAACATGTATACAAATCAAAAATTTAGATATATTTGAATTTTCATCTCTAGAAAGTCAGTGCTTAACTTAGGAATACACAAACCAATTAATGTGTATGTGAATGAGTGACATTGTCACATTGACATGTTGTTGCAGGCATGAGGAATGTGTTATGATATATTCTTCTATTTCTCACTCCATTTAGGAGTGTACACAAATTATTGCAAATGCAAACAATGCTGAATTGATTTGCATATTACTTGCATAAGAAGCTGCAGGCATTTGGGCAGGTAATATGGATATATCTATACACACAGCAGAAGAGGAATAGCTGTTTTTCAGTCTTTGTTAAAGTTTTGGTAAAAACCTTAACTCTTCAAAACTGAGAGATCTTGATAGCCAGTTATGGATGAGAACTCTGCAAATCTGTACTCCTGCTAAATCTATGTATTTATTTCCTGTACGTCCCCCTGCTTGGGTTATCCAAAGACAATTTTTCCTAGATGCCAGCTTGCTGTGTTTTTTTTCATTCCTTGGACTGCACGGGTATCCTGTGTAATCTTGCATTCCATTGATGTTACATGGAGATTGAATTATCCGAAAATGTAGTCCAAGGTCTGGTCTTCAAAAATACAGGTGCTTATTACCTAGAGCCACTTATCAGTCAATACTGATAAATTTTTACTTGATAAGGTTCAGGTGCTTAGAGGAAAAACAGTGTGGAGAGTGTGTGAGTAACATCAACAAGAAAACATTGTGCTTTGGTATTCATGTTGTATGCAAACTACCTCTGTCCTGAGGACCTCTCTCCCTTCTCTTACCCACAACTATAATTCAGTTACAACCCTAATGATGTCTATTCTCACACATATCAGTTTCATGTTCTTGGTGTTTTTTTTAGGGAGATATGGCAGTAGCTAGTGACCTTCCTCTTGCATCCCCTTTATCATCTTAGTCACATCTCAGACCCCTGACAGACGTTGAGTGAGAGTGACCTGCCATGTCTATATAAAAGCTGTAGTACAGCTTGATCTAGATTTTATTATTATTATTATTATTTGTGCCAATAGGCTTCCTCGCTATTGAGTCCCTGCTTTGGCAATGCAAGCTGAAAAACGTCCACAGATGTAGAGCAGGAACACTAAATTCTTCATGTCACTGCAACAACGGGGAGGGGTGAAGGAAGCATAGATAGCATCTTTAATATTGAACCATGGTGTAGAAGTAGCGGTTTTCTGTGCTGTTGTGTTCCTGTCAGGAACCAGCTGCTGGGGTATCCCAGTATCAGTGTGAGTTTGTGTCTGCAGCCTCTTGAGAAATGCCACCGCTGTGGGGCCTGGTGAGGCTAGCTTGGCTCAATGAGGGCCCTCAGGAAATAGGCACCAGAGCTCCTCAAGAGCTTCCCTACATAATCCTGCAGCCCCATCTGGTTGATGCTCAGAGACTGCTTCTGAGACTTTGGATTCAGAAGTACAACCGCACTCGTTTGTTCCCTACCTGTATCCACAAAGAGGTCACCATTGCTGTGCCTGGAGCTCTTTCCACACCCAAGCCCAGTTTAAATTGCCATTTTATTAGATTATTTGAAGAGCAAGACACTATCACAGCTCAAGACCTTGCAAATAATTATACCTTGGACACGGTTAGAAATGACATCATGCTCAGCATATAAAGCTGGGGGAAGAAGGAGGAAGAGGGGGACGTTCGGGGTGAGGTGTTTTGTCTTCCCAAGTAACCGTTACGCGTGATGGAGCCCTGCTGTCCTGGAGATGGCTGAACACCTGCCGATGGGTAGTGAATGAATTCCTTGTTTTGCTTCGCTTCTGTGCACGGCTTTTGCTTTATCTATTAAACTGTCTTTTTCTCAGCCCACGAGTGTTCTCACTTTTACTTTTCTGACTGTTGTGGTTTAATCTGGCAGGCAGCCAAATACCACGCAGCCGCTCACTCACTCCTCCCTGCCCCCAGTGGGACGAGGAGAGAATCGGAAGGGTAAGAGTGAGAAAAACTCGTGGGTTGAGGTAAAGACAGTTTAATAGAACAGAAAAGGGAAAATAATAATAATAATGATAGAATATACAAAATGAGTGATGCACAATGCAATTGCTCACCACCCGCGCTGACCGATAACCAGGTAGCAATCGGTACTTCCTGGATCACGCCTACTGTTCATATACTGATGTCACATGGTATGGAATACCCTGTTGGCCAGCTGGGCTGGCTGTCCTGATTATGTTCCCTCCCACCTTGTGTACCTAGCTCAGTCAGTAGGCACGGGAGCTGTCCTTGGACTAGGAGGGCACTTAGCAACAACTGAAAACATCAGTGTGTTATCAACATTCTCCTCATACTAAATCCAAAACACAGCACTAGGAAGAAATTTAACCCTATCCCAGATGAAACCAGAACACTGATTCTCTCCCCCATCCCACGGGGGGGAGGAGTGAGCGAGCGGCTGTGTGGTGCTTAGTTGCCGGCTGCGGTTAAACCACGACAGTGATGAATGATGATTTCTAAATACTCCTTTATTTCGACGAGGCTTGCTGATTTTTGTTTATAGATGAATAACAATAATGAAGGTTTTTTGGCATCTGCCATTGCTGTGGCATATGTTTCCAAGAACTTCTTGCTATACATGTTGTGAATACAACTTGTTATGGCAAAATGTATTTCCTCCATTCAAATGTGATTTGAGGGTACTTTTTAATTTCATTGAATTCTTCTTGCTATAAAAAGTCAAACAATAGCATACAATTTACCTTCTGTACCACATTCCATTTAAATTCCCTTACGGGCTACCAGTTTATGAGTAATTTTTCCATTTAAATCTTGTAATGTAATAATCTACAAAAAAAGCCCTTCCATTCTTGTTACAGCTAGGAACAGGTTTAAAAACTGAAAGATCAGGTTCACATAATATCCGTGAATTGATTCAATGAAGTTTTGAGCTAGATGTCAGTGGTTTAAGGTCGGTTTATTCTATATGACTAAATTTATGCACATTAATAGTCATAATTTGGCACATAATTTATTGTTCTCCATTACCACATTTTGCTTTTAGCCTAATTTACCATCCCTACTTTTAACACTGTGTGTTACTTTGTATAAAAATACTCTCATCCAGACCCTTATCAAACATCTTTCCCCTCTGGGACTCATGCTACCTGGAGAGTAAGGTTAGATGATTTGGTTCAGAAAATCTTTTACAGGCTAGAGAGGTTAAAAGCATTTTGCCTGATTTCTGTTCGAGTAGGCTTCTAATTTTTAAAGAATTTTGGAGCTGGCAGAACGCGCTATACTGACAAGGTCTGAGGCTGCAGTCATCGTCTACACAAGCAAGACTGCACATGGCAGCAGAACAAATTTTGGGTGAAGGTTTGTCAGCTCCGATTTCATCTGAATGTGTCATGCAGTCCCATTAAAAACTATATGGGCCAGAATCTGCACTTTTTTTTACATTACTACGACTCTTCACTCTGGTAATACTCTCTACTTCCAAAATATATGAAGTACTACCCAGCATGGGAAACGGTGGCAGAACTTAGTTGCCTCATGCAAAATATCAGATTTCTTAAATGTATTTATGTACCAAATGATTCAGACAGAAACCACTGAGACTTAAGCACTTGGCCACTCACCATATTTCTGAGTCCAGATATGTCCAAAACAAACTGCACTACGGCCTTTCCTAGACCCATCACTAGTCATGCTGAACTTCATGACCACTCATCTAAGTGTGTTACCCCCCTCCATTTTTTTCTTAGGATAATCTGAGGATGCTGGCACAGATTTTCAACTCCCCTTCCTTTTCTAAAACTTTCCAGTGATAGTGAAATCAGTGAAATAAATCACAAGGAATATAATACTGCAAATTCTCTATTCTTCTTCTTCCTAAACATATTCATCATTGTTTTTTCTCCTACATGATAACATCTCCCAGAGTAACCACACTTAAATGAATTAAAACAAAAGCATGTAAATATTCTTCATACTATAGTGAGTTTGGAAATGGGGAACTTTTGCTATTCGTATCCTCATTTCAAACTGTCTTCTAATCTGTTGTGTATGTTGCTATACCACAGAAAACATTTAAGTAAATTTAGATCATAAAAAACTAATATGGTCCATTTATGGGTCAAATAGTGTTTTCAGATGTTCTTTTTAAGTTCTTCAGTGTTTTTTCCAAATCATGTAATGAAAAGACATAGGAGAATACTTGTAGCAGAGAGCTGAGTAAGATAGACTAAAAGCACATTTTTTCCTCTTAGATAATTTATATACATCTTCCTTGACAAAACATGTGCATCACAGCTCAATCTTTTTCTTTTTTTTTTTCTTGTTGGGAACCCAATCCCATACACAGCGCCATAGCCAGAGTTTAATGTTAATTGAAATTAATATGAAGAGAAGACCTTATTTTTAGATCCAAAGCAACAAAATCCTGATAGCCATCATTTCACATTGAGTGCAATTGTAAGACTCTCCAGTCTCAGAGGTACTAAATAACAACTTGTTACGGCTCCACTTCATGTTATAGATACTGAGTCATTATGAAAATCAAGCTCTCAAATTTCATCTTTCATTTTCTTTCCTTTTTTGGTAACAGGATTTTGTGGTTTTTGTTTCTAAATGCTAATTCTGAGGTTAGATGCAGCTCGTTCTGCATAGTTTAGAAGTTATTATGGTTTATTTGTTTCCATAAAGATTGATATAGCAAGAGAAAATGCTACTTTCTCATTGAGATTTGTACCCTATACATGTTAACTGATTATATAGTTGAACTCCACGACCTATTTATCTTCCTGAAAGAAACAGAAATGACTTTGTCACAAGCTGCAGAATATATGCAGGACTGCACAATGCTCAGTCCCTACTGCATTCTGAACAGTGATATATTTTAGCATCTAATATTTATGTTCATTTCAAAATGTATTCTCATTTTTCATCTGCAGTGCCCTTGGTGATGATAGAAATTAGTTTTATTATGGCTTCCTTTAAAGGACATCCAGGCTTGGAGAAAAAGCAGGGAGGAGAAAAGTCATCTGGAGGCATGGGCTCCAAATTGATATGTCAGGAGAGTATATCCATGAATTTCCTGTTGAAGTATAGTGATCCATAATCCCCTCTTGTATTATACACTTATAAATTACCTTCTTTTATGGTATGTCATTTAACTATACAGGTCTTTGTATCAAAACTAGTGTTTCAAGCCCAGGCAGGAACCGTCAGTGCTGTGGAGGTCACCCTGGAAAAACAAAATGGATAGCAGTCTCGACAAGCAAAGACTTCCCTTCCATCAGACACGGGCACAGACGTGGCTGCTACAAGTCCATGGAAAGTCCTCGTGGCGGCATTTGTTCCTGTTATGTGGGACGAGGCTGACACCGCTATCTGTCACTCACTGCGTTGCGCAGGTTTCGTGTTTATGCTGCGTCTCACTTTTTTCCCCCGAGATGGCCTCCCTCTAGACTGCTGCAGTTTAAATCTTAGCAGTCAGGTGCTATTTTTCCGCTGTCTAGCCTGTCAGCCTGGATCTGTACAAACCCTCCAGCAGCCCCTTTTCTCCTCCCCACCTCCAGAAGGGAGGCATTTTAAGTAAGCCAAGGTTCAGTATGTGACAGGAAACAGATGAAATAATAAAGCATCCTTCCACGCCATATGAAGTGGTGGTAAAGGTGTAGTGAAGGAAAGGGTAATTACAGGGGAAAAAAATGTTCTGTATTGCCTAATCTTCTTCAACATTCAACTTGCTAAAAAAAAATCACTGAAATTAAACTATAGCTGCAACATTTTTGTACGACTGGCCCTAGTTGTCTGACACTTACTTGGTCAAATTGACAAAATCTATTAAATATATATGAAAACGTTTTGTAATATACAGATAATAACCTTACCCTTTAGACCTGTGGTTGCAGAGATAATGATTTGGGGCTTGCTAAACTTTTCACTCATGTTTCAAACTTCTGCAAGCTGTTTTTCTTTTGAGAAGGAGCTTGCGAGTTTCAGCAGTGTCTCTACATCTCATTACAGGGAAGGAAAACAGGCAGGCAGGCACAAAGTATATAATCTAAAGCTGTTTAAAGAGAAGGTGAATGGGGGAGTGAGCTGAGTGATTGATAGAAATTCCAGGACTTCCAAATAAATTGACAGAAATACAGGCTTGCGGTCTGAAGACAAATGTGTTATTCAGAGTCTTCTGGAGTTCAAAACTTAAACCTGACACCGCTTCCAGCTGTGGCCTTCAACGACTTGCCTAATTTCCTCTTTTTCCCCGTGTGCAGATGGGGAAACTAACACGTATTTACCGGAGTCATGCTACTCTCGAGTCATTTACAAAAGCCTATCCGCACAGAATGCGGGTCTCAAGGATAATCTTTAACTAACAGAATACTTACAAGATAGCTATCACTGGATCACAAAGCATCTTCCAGAAAAGCTGCATATCATAACACCCCAAAAAGAGAGGAACTAGATGAAATTTTTGCACCAGTTTACTTGTTGCCTTTTTTCCTTCCCCCTGAGGGTTTTGTAACCTGGATGATTTCAGTCTATGCCCCTAAAAGTTGCATTAGCTCAGTGATGGGGATGCAGTCTAGGAGCAATATAGATGCAGGACAAAGCTCCAAAGGTAATAAAACCAAGAATATTTTAAGCCAGTTTTGCTGCTAAAGGACACTTTACACTGGAAGCTGTGCACTAAATCTCCAGAGCTTTTGTTCAATCTGTGTTGCAGGCTATTTTTCTCTCCTTTTCCTTCAGCTATACTGGATATATAAGGGTCATTTTGGAAGCAAAAATTATCAGTATGTGTAATGTCACTGCTTTATTTGGGGACGACTGACTCAAAATTCTTGCATTTCTGTATATTAAAAGTAAGTCCTTTGCCCCTTCCAGCACTGATTAGTAGGAAAGTCCACAGCTGACCCTGCCTGGTCTCCAGGACTATATGTTTTATTGCTGGCTCCTTCAGCTCTGTCTAGGCTTTCTAAATCATGATACTTAGAAAGAACTGAAGCAGGGGCTATCAGTGGTGCTTCTTACAAACTGACTGTTTGCAAAAGCACCACAATAGAAATTCAAAGACCAAAAAGTACGTAAGAAACTAGAAAAATGCTATTAGTAGCAATTCCCTGTGAGGGGATGGGGTGGAGTAGCACTGGGGAGGAACCCACACGGCCAAGTGTTTGATACAGTGCTTGAACCGGACAAAATTTATGCTAGAATTGACAGCATTTTTTCTGTTGTAGAGAAAAGTTCAGAATTACGCTGTCAAGCTGTCTGGCAGAAGCTGTGTAAGGGCAAGGGGGCTCTTTGTGGGAGCAGCACGGGTTTGGGGGTGCTGGTGAGTTATTGAGGTAGGGAGGGAGATTAGGAATGCTGCCAGGAGGCCAGTGAGAGTCCCAGGCAGTTGCTTTCAGTACAGGCAGGACATGATTGATGGCAGGTTTATTTTTCCAACTTCACAGCACACTGTGAAATACTTCTTTGTGTATACCTCAGCTATCGCTGCTTCTGAAAAGCCCAGGCAGAGAGGATTGCTGTAGCGTCTTCTGTTGCTTCCCAGCTGCTGCACGGAGGAGAAAATGCTCTCCAGCGCTGCCCTGCCCTGCAGGCAGAGGCTCTGAGGAGGGATGAGTTCAGCCAGGTGCCAGTGCAAAGGTCAGGCCTTGAAATTTCTGCACATACTGGTAAAATCCTATCAGCAGCGGACCCTCCTTGTGCACTGCAGATGGTTCAGCTGGAAGGAATACCTCCCAAGCCCACGCGGAAGACTGGAGTGAAAGATGCTGTCTTCTGCGAAGGTGTATCAGAGTGTAGGTTGCGAGCCAGACTTGAAAATAGAGAGTGCAGTGTTTTAGGGCATTCCCTTCAGCAAAATGAAAATGTGATGTTCAAGAAATGCGGAGCGCCTGTTTCTTTAGTGTGAGATGTGATACTGTGTATTGCATCTCTAATGGAAGAAAATGGCAATCCAGGAGACATATCTGACCACTGTCATCTTTACATCATTCTTAATTTTCTTCAGATATTCTTCAGATTGTATTTTATTTTTGCATAATAGAGCCAACTAATTGTATTCTCTAAATTTAGCCAAACAAAGTTCCCACCCAGTATTAAATCCTGATGCTGGGGGAGCTTAAGTTATGGTTATTATGCATGTGTTTAGGGACTGTATTCTGAAATAAGTAAACTAAATGAAATACAGGAAAGCCTTGTATAGGAAGGACCCAAATATGTGGAGTCAGCCATCAGCTCTGAAGTAACGTATTATGTTTGCTTTTCCCTGTCAGGGAGATTTTTCCCCCTATATGCCATCTTTTTGTTGCTGTCCCCTTCTGTTTGACAGAAGCAGGAATTTTTACCTCTAAAGTGACAATTCTGGGACTTGTTGCTGCTTCCTCTCTTTTGCATTAGGAAAATAATTAAGCAGTGATGAATACTCCTCTTACAATGCTTCCTGAAGCGATGGCATATTTTCCAAATAAATCTAGCTGTCCACATAATACCCGCAGTGGCATTTGGCAGGAAGGTTGAACTCAATAAAGTTCTCCTGAAACTTTCACAGGGAAGCCCACTTTGTGATCTAGTAAGCAAAAAAATTTGCATTTAGTATGAAATCTCAGTAGGCCTTCAGCAAAACAGTGATACTATATGCTTCTACTGGCTATTCTGTGAAGCAGACCCAGCAATGGCAAATGAAGTGTAACCTGTTAAACTTGCAGAAAACATATTTGATTTTGCACCTGGATCTCAACTTGTACTCTAATAAAATGTCAGTATAAATTATTCTGCTTAGTAGGAAGGAAGAATAAGAATAAGAATAAGAATAAGAATAAGAATAATGATAAATTATTTATAATAGGTAATGAGTTAGTAAAAGTTAATGATCAAATGTTGAACAAATCAATAAGGAAAAGGCCTTTGGGGCAAAGAGAGCAAGGAGGAGAATGAAGACTGGAAAGAGAAATAAAAAGGAAGAAAAAACAGATAGGAAGCACTAGAAGAAAGCAAGCGACTTTAGAGAGACATGCAGCAAGGTGGAATCAGAAAAACAGAGAGGTTGAAAGAATAAAGAACAGGAAAGGTATGAGAAAAACTAATAATGCTAATATGGCATGGGAAGGAGAAAAAGAAGTCTAATATGAAATAAGGCCTAGAAGAAAACCAGATATCTAAGTGTATCAAAGTGATAACAAAGAATCATAAGAGAAATGAAATATTGAAGAGAGCTGTAGGAAGTAAAAGAATAAACAAAACACAGAAACACTATGGGGGTTTGAAAGATGTTTTATGTCTTCCTCCTTATTAAGCCTCATCATTAACAGGAACAATGTTTTGTCTTATTTATAGCATCAATATACTGCTGCTGTAAAATCTTCTCCAATACTATATCATCAGCAGCAACTACATGTAAATTTGAAAGCTTCAGCAGATTAGTGCAAGGTAAAGCCACACTCAGCCATTGCTTTCTCTCATTTCCAATGAATCGGATCCCTTGGACTTTGGCAGTTCAGTGCTGCTCTGCTGAGAGGCTTTTGAGTATCTCCAGCACCTTCATTAGACAACTGTGCAGAGGAGGCAACCAAAGAGTGAATGAGAAGAAGCCTGTTGTGGTAATGACTGATTAGGAGGAGGAGAGGAAAGCAGACAGCTGGGGAACCCACATTTGTGGTTCAGTGCTGAAAATAGTAGGATTGATACTATAAATTAAAAAATAATAATGAAAGAGGACTGTGGCTAATACAGGAAAGAGGAAAGGATAGAATGGGGGGAGGGGAACACTCTGAATAGTGGGAGTAAGGTATGAATGCAGAAAATAGATACCATATGTAAATAAGCCTTTTGAAATAAGAACCAGGAGTAAGATAAATACTGCCATACACTGATGTCAGTTTTGACAGTAATAGTGATTAGTGTGAGTTGATAATTGATGACAAGGAGCTACAACCAGAGCAGAAACTGTCTGCACCAAAGTCCTGTGACACTATTTCTTAACTCAATTAGTTCAAATTACAGAGATGTAGCTGAATAAGCAATATTATGAACTGTGACTCACATAAGCATCTTACTCTGGGAAAGTAATTCAGAATCTACTAACTAGAAGCTAATAGCCAGCAGGAGCACATGCACAATTTATTACTTTCATTTAAAGGGGACTGCTTACCACAAAATAGCTACTTTAAAAATGAGGCTACTTAAGTCTGTTTTTACACCTTTCTGGACACTAAAGAGAAAAATCTGTGTTAAATGAAAATCATCTTTCCAAGCTGTGAAACTCATATGTTTCAGTATTAATTTTGACAAAAGTAGTTACAGCATCACTGACACAGATACTTCCTTATATCAGAAAGGTGTCATTAGCTTTACTTCAAACATCAGCTGAGGTGTAGTTCAAAAGAGGGACTATCAGAAGCATAAACAATATTTCTGAGTGCATGTGGTTTCATTTAACCACTCACATTGGCTACCAGGTTCAACTCTCCTACTACATTGATCCAGGAGGGGCTGACTCTCACAGCTGCTACCTAGAGCAAAGTCAGGTCAATTGAGTCTAATGGTGAAAACATTAATATATCAGTGAGAGCTTTCTCTGAAAAAGGTCTTCAAAATTTAGCCCACAAGAAAAAAGATTAGACTCCTTACTCACTAACAAGCTCAGTGCTTACAATTGCCACCTTATGTTAACAAGCTATACCAATGACCTTTTGTCGTGGTTTAACTCTAGCCAGCAACTAAACACCACGCAGCTGCTCACTCACTCCCTGCCTCCAGTAGGATGGGCAAGAGAATCAGAGACTCATAGAATCATAGAAACATTAAGGTTAGAAAAGACCTCTAAGATCATCGAGTCCAACCGTCAACCCAACACCACCATGCCCACTACACCATGTCCCTAAGGGCCTCATCTACACGTCTTTTAAATACTTCCAGGGATGGAGACTCAACCACTTCCCTGGGCAGCCTGGTCCAAGACCTGACCACTCTTTCAGTAAAGAAATTTCTCCTAATGGCCAGTCTAAACCTCCCTTGGCGCAACTTGAGGCCATTTCCTCTTGTCCTATCGCTAGTTACTTGGCAGAAGAGACCAACACCCACCTCGCTACAACCTCCTTTCAGGTAGCTGTAGAGCACGATGAGGTCTCCCCTCAACCTCCTCTTCTCCAGACTAAACAGTCCCAGTTCCCTCAGCCGCTCCTCATAAGACTTGTGCTCCAGGCCCTTCACCAGCTTCATTGCCCTCCTCTGGACACGCTCCAGCACCTCCATGTCCTTCTTGTAATGAGGGGCCCAAAACTGAACACAGTATTCGAGGTGCAGCCTCACCAGTGCCGAGTCCAGGGGCACGATCACCTCCCTGCTCCTGCTGGCCACACTAGTTCTGATACAGGCCAGGATGCCGTTGGCCTTCTTGGCCACCTGGGCACACTGCCGGCTCATGTTCAGCCGGCTGTCAACCAGCACCCCCAGGTCCTTTTCCTCTGGGCAGCTTTCCAGCCACTCTTCCCCAAGCCTGTAGCGTTGCATGGGGTTGTTGTGGCCCAAGTGCAGGACCCGGCACTTGGCCTTGTTGAACCTCATACAGTTGGCCTCGGCCCATCGATCCAGCCCGTCCAGGTCCCTCTGCAGAGCCTTCCTGCCCTCGAGCAGATCAACACTCCCGCCCAGCTTGGTGTCGTCTGCAAACTTACTGAGGGAGCACTCGATCCCCTCGTCCAGATCGTTGATAAAGATATTGAACAAGACCGGCCCCAGTACTGAGCCCTGGGGAACACCGCTCGTGACCGGCCGCCAACTGGATTTAACTCCGTTCACCACAACTCTCTGGACTCGGCCGTCCAGTCAGTTTTTTACCCAGCAAAGAGTGTACCTCTCTAAGCTGTGAGCTGCCAGATTCTCTAGGAGAATGCTGTGGGAGACAGTGTCAAAGGCTTTACTGAAGTCCAGGTAGACCACATCCACAGCCTTTCCCTCATTCACTAAGCAGGTCACCTTGTCATAGAAGGAGATCAGGTTAGTCAAGCAGAACCTGCCTTTCATAAACCCATGCTGACTGGGCCAGATCACCTGGTTGTCCTGTGTGTCCTGCGTGATGGCACTCAAGATGATCTACTCCATAACCTTCCCCCGCACCAAGATCAGACTGACAGGCCTGTAGTTCCCTGGATCCTCCTTCTGGCCCTTTTTGTAGGTGGGTGTCACATTTGCTAACCTCCAGTCAACTGGGACCTCCCTGATTAGCCAGAACTGCTGATAAAGGATTGAAAGTGGCTTGGTGAGCACTCCCACCAGCTCCCTCAGTACCCTTGGGTGGATTCCAGCCAGCCCCTGCGGCTTGTGTGTGTCTAAGTGGTGTAGCAGGTTGCTAACCATTTCCCCTTTGATTGTGGGGGCTTCATTCTGCTCCCCGTCCCTTTCTTCCAGCTCAGGGGCGGGGTACCCGGAGTACTACTGGTCTTACTGTCACAGACTGAGGCAAAGAAGGCATTAAGCACCTCAGCCTTTTCCTCACCCTTTGGCTCTATGTTTCCCTCGCATCCAATAAAGGATGGAGATTCTCCTTAGCCCTCCTTTTGTTGCTAATGTATTTATAGAAACATTTTTTATTGTCTTTTATGGCAGTAGCCAAATCAAGTTCTAGTTGGACTTTGGCCTTCCTAATTTTCTTCCTGCGTAACCTCACAACATCCTCGTAGTCCTCCTGAGTTGCCTGCCCCTTCTTCCAAAGGTCATAAAATCTCCTTTTTTTCCTGAGTTCCAGCCAAAGCTCTCTGTTCAGCCAGGCCAGTCTTCTTCCCCACCGGCACATGGGGACAGCCTATTCCTGTGCCTTTAAGATTTCCTTCCTGAAGAATGTCCAGCCTTCCTGGAGTCTTTTGCCCTTCAGGACTGCCTCCCAAGGGACTCTGTCAACCAGTCTCCTAAACAGGCCAAAGTCTGCCCTCTGGAAGTCCAAGGTAGCAGTTCTGCTGACCCCCCTCCTTACTCCTCCAAGAATCAAAAACTCTATCATTTTGTGATCGCTGTGCCCAAGACAGCCTCCAACCATCACATCACCCACAAGTCCTTCTCTGTTCGTGAACAACAGGTCCAGTGCCTTCCCTAGTTGGCTCCCTCACCAGCTGTGTCAGGAAGTTCTCTTCCACACACTCCAGGAGCCTCCTCGACTGTTTTCTCTCTGCTGTATTTTATTTCCAGCAGACATCTGGTAAGTTGAAGTCCCCCATGAGAACAAGGGCTAGCGATTGTGAGACTTCTGCCAGCTACTTATAGAATATTTCGTCTGCCTCTTCATCCTGGTTGGGTGGTCTATAACAGACTCCCACCATGATATCTGCCTTGTTGGCCTTCCCCTTGATTGTTACCCATAAACACTCAACCCTGTCGTCACCATCATTAAGCTCCAGACAATCAAAACACTCCCTAACGTACAGGGCTACCCCACTGCCTCTCCTTCCTTGCCTATCCCTTCTGAAGGTTTTATAGCCATCCATTGCAGCGCTGCAGTTGTGCGAGTCATCCCACCATGTTCCCGTGATGGCAACTATACCATAGTTTTCCTGCTGCACAATGGCTTCCAGCTCCTCTTGTTTGTTGCCCATGCAGCATGCATTGGTATAGATTCACTTCAGTTGGGCTATTGATCCTGCCACCTTTTTGAGGGGGGAAGCCCTAATTCCTGTGTGATCGTTCTCGGACACTTCCGTAGTTTCTAACACATTCATAACCCTTGCGTCTTTGCTGCCACATGGATCTCCATCCCCTACATCCACTGAGATGGCAGACCGAAGGACCTCACTAGCACACTGTCCCTCAAACATTGATGTGCCACCCCCAGGCTTATCTCTGCCGAGCCTGGTTTTATCCCTTTCCCCCTTCAAATCTAGTTTAAAGCTCTTTCAATGAGCCCTGCTAACTCCTGTGCAAAGATCCTTTTCCCCCTTTGAGACAGGTGTACCCCATCTTTCGCCAGCAGGCCTGGTGTTGCGTAGACCGACCCATGATCAAAAAACCCAAAATTCTGCCGGTGACACCAGGCTCGGAGCCAGGTATTGATCTGCTGGCTCTTCCTGTTTCTTCCCTCATCGTTCCCTGCAACTGGAAGGATAGAGGAGAACACTGCTTGTGCTCCTGATCCCTTAACCAGTCGTCCCAAGGCCCTGAAGTCTCTCCTGATTGTCCTTGGACTTCTGTTGCAACTTCATCACTGCCTACCTGAAAAATCAATAATGGATAGTAACCTGAGGGCCGTACCAGGGTAGGAAGCTTTCTCTTCACATCTTTAACCCGGGCCCCAGCGAGGCAGCAGACTTCCCTAAGAAGTGGCTCCGGTCTGCGTATTGGGCCTTCTGTTCCCTTCAGAAGGGAGTCTCCTGTGACAATGACCCACCTTTTTTCTTTATGGAAGCAGTTTTGATGCAGGGTGTAGGCCGACTTAACCTTGGCGACACCTCCAAGTTAGATGAACCATCGTCCTCGTTATTTTTCGGTTCCACTGGCAGAGCCTCACACCTGTTGTACAAGGGCACCTGGGGAGGTGGGGTAGTCACAGAGGAGACGCGCCTGCTGTGCCGGGCAGGAACTTGTCGCCATTGCCCCCTATCCCTTAAGTCACTGCGCAAACTGCCGCACAAACTGCCATGCCGCGCCCTTGCTGACGTGCTGCGCCCTGTTTGCCTGCCCAGTTTGCAGCGCTCCCGCTCACTGGCGCTCCCTAAGGGCTTCTTTTATACTCGTGGGGGACTTGGCCACTGTTGCTGCTGTGGCACAAGCTGCAGGCTCCTGACGGCTCTCTCGGCTCCCTCTGAGGTTCCCCCGGTTCAGGAACCCCCCCCTTGCACCGCGCTAGAGCGCTCCGTTGCCAATCGTACCAGCACCGGAGCTGCTCGCTTCGGCGAGCAGTTATTTAATAACTTCTCTCCAAGGTCTCTTTCTTATAGCTATTGCAGCTGATGTGGCATTATCTCATTTTGAAGTACCTGCTCAGAAAGCGTTCTCAGTGTAGTCTTTCTGCCATGCTGTTATCTTAGCAACAAAGACTGGGTTATAAATCCTAGAAATCTTTTGTGGAATATACATAAGATGTGGTTCAATCTAGGTTCAGGTCAGAAAAATTTCTGAGCTGGGCATCTAAACATATGTAATGATTCAGGCCTAAACTACTAATAATTTCCACTGTCAAAAATGACTGTCAAAAAACTACAAAAATGGATTTTGAGGCCTAAGTCTCAATTGCTCTCCTGAGGTCTCTCTGCTCAGATGGTATCGGGAGCATCTGGGGATCTGAGGAGGGACTCGCTTCTGCACTTGACTGTTCCTCAGGTGCCTGGGTTTGCTTCTTGGCATCGTCTCAGCAGTCCCGACCAGACTGACTCCCAGCACCACGTGTGTGTGTGAGAGAGCTGCTTTCCAGGCACGGTGCTTTACCCCTGTCCCCTCGGACTCATTCCAGTAGGTAGGGCCCAAGTGTGCCTGCTGGATTGGCTTAGTTGGGTTAGTAGCCCTCAAAGGCTTCTGAAGTGAGACTGGAGCTAGGGATTACCAAATCAGGAAGATGGAGATCTGGGTCCAATATGTTCCCTGCACAAGGATTTTAGACACCCACGTGTGTCACTCCCAGGAGACTGACCTTCGTGTTAAAATGCTTTAAATGGGTGTCAGTAAGACTGCTGGGAAAACTATGCTGTTGTGCGTAGGATGCAGAAAGGATGCAGAATCTCTGCAGAGAAAGAGCTCTGCTCACAGCCCACTGCCGCTAACCCGGGAGGGAGGGAGGAGATCTGGGATATGCGCTGCTGTGATCCACTGCTCCAGTGGCTCAAAAAACTCAGAAGAGCTCATGCATTTTTCAGCGTTGACTACCCTTGTTTTGCAGGTGATGAATTACAGATCCTTTTGCAGCTATGATACTCCCTAATCGTGTTTCCTCAAATTAGCTCGGAGCTCTGAGAAACTCTGGCATGCAGCGAGACAACCCAGTGGGAGCGTGGGATTTTCCTGCCCTTGCAATAGTGCATAAATAAAGGCTCTTTTCTATGATGTTTATGAACAGATAGACAGTTCGTCACCTAAACAAATCAGAATAGATTGACTGACTTCAGTGAGACTATGCATGTTTCCATCAGCTGAGGATCTGGCCTGAAGTATTATTAAATTATGTATTTCAGTTTTATAAACAACCATGTCCTGCTGAGATAATGTGCCTAATTCAGAGGGTCTGTTTTGCCACGGAGGGCAGTTGATGGGCAAGATAACTAGTCGTCAAATCATTAAAACACAATTAGGCAGAAGGAAGCCAGAAATTCACCTGCGATTCTCCCTCTTCATTTTGTGCTTCACCACACGCTGGTGATTCCCGCGGACAGCTGCACACACACAAGGACATTACCTCCTAGCCGCTTTGCCATACCTTCTCCGAGGAGAGCAGCAGTTGAAAAGCAGATTGCCTTCCCAAAAATGGGGCATCCTGTCAGCAGGAAAAAACAAACCGAACAAAAGGTCTGTTTGAAAATAATGCCGTCGTACTCCAGCACAATGTATATTCAGACCAATTTTTCATTAATTTTTTTGGATAACTGGTCCAGATAAAAAGAGCAATAAGTGAACTAGCAGGATATATGTGAATATTTATGGATTTCTGTTCATTCCTAAACCAAGGCTTTTCTTGCAGGTACTGTGATTGGCATGTTCACAGTAGAAACACTAAAGATGTATGTGTAAAATTAAAACAATACCTGAATTCAAAAAGGGCACCATATCTGTTAGGTCCTTAAAAAAAAAAAAAAAAAGAAAAGAAAAAAAAGAAGAATAAAAAGTCTTCAAGTGCAAAAAAAAAAGAGATTTTATTTTGCATAATACCTGAGGTCACAGAACCCTGCCCTGTAGAACCACAGAAGGATCTCTCAGGAACAGTCCTTCCCCTCTCTCCTTCACAATAATGGAGGAAGCCCCCAAGTCTGGTGTTTTTAGGCACATCTTTATTCAACTTTTCACTGAAGTTTCTTAGGTTGTCAGTAAAAGGAAAAAACCAATAAAGATTTTGGAAAAAAATGTATTTGTTATAATTTCAAATATTTTGTATGTGTTAGCTTGTGAAAAGTCCTTGAGGTGCTGTGGTTAATGATCCACTTTCGATAGACTTGTGGGTCTGTACCTGAGCATCTTGTCATGTTTTTGCTACTTTCCTAAGTATGCTGTCTGTGCTTAGCACTTTATTGGAACCACATTCATACCGAAGTGATTTTTGCCTGTGACTTATTTAGCAGGGCTAGGGAGAATAGGAAGCGTGCTGCAGGTTGCCTTGGGGCTTACAGGAGTTACCTGCCTGGATGAGGAGTGGCGAGCACCAGCAAGTCAGGCTGGTCCAGCCAGGTGGCTTTTGGGGAAAGTACCCGGCAGTAGCATCTTTCTTTGCAGGCTCGGAGTGGGCACAGCTGGGCAGGAGGGAGTCCCCCAACTTCGACAGCTCCCCCCAGCCATGCTCCCCTCCCCAAGGCACCATGTGGGTCACAGCAGCACCCAGCACCACCGTGGCCCAGCGTGACCCACCCTGGCCCGACGGAGCAGCCCCTGCACAGACAGAATGTAATTTTAATTTTTCTCCTCTTTCTTTTTTCTTTTTCCCACGGCTAAAAGTCTTAAACAAGAATGAATGAATATAACACACTAGGAGTCTTCATCCTGATTACTAGATATTAATATTTTTGGGGGCTCTTCTGCCTTGCACTATGTTATTATCGATAGTTTGCAAAATATCATCATCTTCTTGCCTTTAAGATAGCTAAGGTTTCATTTGTTGCATGTAGATGGTGGCAAACACTGGCCAAAGTACTGGAGAATTAGTCAGCAGAAATATAAAGTCATTTCAACTACGTAAACTGAACTTACCAAGGTTTGAAAGTTCCTCTTTGTAGTAATACTTAACACTTATACAATGTCTTACATCTTCAATGCCGAGTGCAAACATTCACTAATTAATCTTGACACCCTATAGGTAACCTGGAGTTGCTATTCTTATTTTGCATGTGAGATGCTAATTTAATATCCCATCTCTGGTCAGCTGCGGCGCTCTTTGCAGTTCTCAGAGGGAAAAGCTAAAGACTCTGAACTTTCTTTTTTTTTTTCAAAATTGTCAAAGCCTAAATTCTGTTGCTCCTTCTCACTTCATCACAAGCTGTAAATAAAGATCTGTTTGGTCACTTTTGGAAACTTTAGTTTCCTTCTATTTATTTTAACAAGATAGGAAGTTTGAAACTGTATACGTAATTCAAAGAAGCTGCAGGAGCTTCAGCTATATGGTATGCAACATTCTGTGAAAATGTTACTCTTAAAAATTCAGAAAGTGCATAATGATCCAGTTTGAAATAGCTGATCACTTGATACTTCCTTTATGCCTTTTTTTGTCAAGACCCATAATTTCACAAATCTGCCTTTCCTTTGTAATAAGTAATAACTTTGATTA
Source organism: Calonectris borealis (assembly GCF_964195595.1). Lineage (NCBI taxonomy): Eukaryota > Metazoa > Chordata > Aves > Procellariiformes > Procellariidae > Calonectris > Calonectris borealis. Next base: position 55,096,953 of record NC_134315.1, read on the forward strand.
AAATTAGTTTCAAAGCTTTTCCAGAGAAAGTTTCCCAATCTTGCTACCACTTAATCTAATATTAACTGTTTTTATATAACTTTCCTGTTCGTTTATGATTTGAAGTGGCCAAAGTCTACAAGTAGCTCTTCAGTATGCCAGAAGCCCTCTTAATATGAATCAATGTTGTATACATTTTAAAGCTGCGATTTTAATGCTCCTTTGACATTTCTAGATTCATGCTTTCTGGCAATGAGATGACATGTATTAGTGTGATGAAAAGGAAGACAAAGTAGGAATAATTCATAATTATTGCCGATGGACTCTGAATCTGGGGAGAAGGACGTTGAGGAAAAAGATTTAGCCGGGATAGTCATTTGTAATGTGATCTTTTTCTTTTCCAAGTGGCAGAAGACCAGCGTCTTAAGTGACGCACCATGTATCATTTAAGGGTGAACAAGATTATTTTGCTAGGAGCAATAAACAGCATACATGCTACCTGATTCAAAAAAATGTGTACATGGGCTCAGATTTCCAGAAGTGATTTCTCAATCGGGGAGGCTGCTCAGAGGGCGCTTAACCTTAGTCTTCAGGATCAGTTAGTGGACTCTGTCGATGCAGGCTGCTTTCATTATCATGCACAGCTTCAGATACCTGATGTGTGAAGGGCAAGGGTAGGTGTCCAAATACCACACTGCCCCATCTGTCCTGTCTGTTCTGCATCCTACCCAAGCACTTGCTTCTCATTTCTCCACAAAACTGAAACACATAGTTGTCAAAATTGTCATTTCCCTGTTACACAAAACATGTCATGTGATAGGATCTGATACTCAATTTTGCCTATATGGGTGTTTCAAGCTGGTTTTTCTCTGTTTGATTTCTTGGCATCCATTAGACCGTGATGGTTACAGATAGCTGCGTATTCCTTATCGTGCTGCTACTGATGGTAGAGTGATGACCTGACGTGCTGTTCTCCATCCTTTTCATCCCAACAGGTGGCAAGTTTGTCTCCCATTCTGTGACTGGTATTTGACTTGTGGTGTTCAGCATTTGCATTGCAATCTTTAAATGAGCCAGTGAGTTCTTCTCAGGTGCCCAGCCACTTTTAATAGAATCAGCATGTTTGTGATGGGTGGCAATGGCAGGTAATTGTTCTGTGAGTGCTTCTCAGGCCCAAATGTTTGCCTCTTAATAGGCACTTCTGGGTCATGGCTGTTGTATGATGCACGAGCTGTCAGGAGGAATTCCAGATAGAAATGGGGCAGACATTTCTAACCAGTCAATAAATTTGAAATTTTCACATTCATTTCATTCTTCAGTTTGTGTTGTCTTGGTCACACACACACACACTCTTGATGTATTTATTCACTATACTGTTACTGTCATCTTAAACTGCTGTTTGTCAAAGGCAGTATAGAAATATATATGCTTCAAATTTTGTATAGTAGGTGATCTTGGTATCCTGAACACTAGCAAACATTTCAAAGGAATCCCATTTTAAGAATTATAATTTAAATGTGCTATTTTTAATGGAGATGAGGGAGAGAGCCCAATTTAAGGAGAGCTGCCCACAGCATTTTCCATACGGCTTTTATATTGTTGACTGTTGTAGCACTGACGTGGTTGTGAAAGTAGGATGTCACTCAAGATTATGCAATTTTTCAGAAACTATTGCAATTCCAGACGAACCAAGTCACTGCTCAGTGCTGCTGGACTGCTGCAGGTTGAGAAGTGTTTAAAGCTCGGGCCAGATGTGCAGGTTAGGTAAAGGAAAGTGGCTTTAGCTGCAGTTGAAGAGACCCGAAACCAGATTGCTGGTAGAAGGCTGGGCTATGATTTGAGACCTGCTAATGCAGTTCCACGGAGAAGATATTCAAGATGTAAATGAAGTGATACTCAGATATGTAAGTGAGATTGAGATTATTTGTAAATGAGCATCTACATATTATGGGGAGTCAGGGGCTGAACACCTGGGCTGGGCAATGGACTCTGGTATTTGGACACCTTCCTTCAACGAAACAATCCTTGTGCATGGGCTCTGTAAATAACATCTTATTACACACACCTAAATATATAGAAGTCAACTGTCCTTGAGTGTCTGATTCCTGCAAGCATAAAGCCAGGACTGACAGGGTATGTGGAAAGGGAAAATGTTGCAACAGGAAGTAAAAGATGATAAAGCTGTTAAGCCAATAGGCTACTGGGATCTTATGTTCTTCCTGAGAGCTTTTTAGAATTCATGAGTTACAGAGAAGCTAATACTAGGTCTCTCTAAAGTTTCCTGAAAGTCAAATAAGTCCTTTTACAGTACAGCTATTCTACCTTTAGGGCCAGTGATATCCTCCTTTTGATTCTCCCTTGCACATGTATGAAACACTGAGATGGAAGACATGTTTTGTAGAAGGCTGTCTATCCTTCGTCCTTCATATACCTTGACTGGATTCCTGGTTGAGCCTGTGTGTATGTATATTTTTCTAAATTGTTGCTCAAAATCATATACAAACTGATGCAAAATGGACTGGGAAGTGCAAAAAAACCCTTCTTTTTTTTTTCCCATGGGCCTCTTTTTAAAAAACATTAAATGAATGCAGTACAGACCTTTTAGTGTCTGACAAGAAGTCAGCTGTGAATTCACTTCAGTAAAGTTTTAGTGATGAATTGCACTATTGGATAAAGCAATATTTAAAATGAGAAAACCATGTGTGCATTATTTGAATAAGAAAACTACTTCTTTTGCTGTGCAAGCTGCTGCCATCTGAAACTTCTGTACAATTTTTTGAAGTTAGATACATGAATAAAATGGCTAAATATCTTTAAAGTCTGGTCACATACTTAGGAATGGAATATGGGTTCAGAATTGTCTGTTAATATTTTAGATCTGTTAATGCATAAGATAGAGTTGTTGATGTTCAGAGGACAGTTTTCAGTGTGTCTTGCTTGCATGAAGAAAGAAACACTTTTGCCTCCTAGTCTTCTGAAATCTGTTTTGCATTTCTAAAACAAACTGATGTGCTTTTTATTCCTGGAGCATACACAGACGCTACAAATTCAACAATGTCTTTTCTGGCAAGGCAGGATCGTATTAGTCAGAACAAGAGTTTAAAGCCTTCAACCTGTAGCTTTCAACCTGCAACCTAACAGCTCTCTTTTGCTGCAAGACCAGGGTATTTGGTTCACTCCCGCTGACCGTAAGAGTTGAAAGCTTGGTCCTGCTTCCTTTGTGTGACTTCAGATCCATGTCAGACTTCAAATCAAGCTTCACAGCCAGTACAGCCAAAGGAAGCTTTTCATCACAACACCGGAGGAAAAAATAGTGCTCCAATGAGATCAAAACTTTTAAAAGCTTCCCTGTGTGGTCTGGGCAGAGTAGCCAAGCAATCCTGAACAGATCTCCAGCATCACAGTCCATTATTCTCAGTAAATGTTTTCCTGCTGACAAGGTGCCTCTTTGCTTCTCTGTGTGTTGTAAACAATTGCTCGTTAATATAGGGATTAATTACCTCTTCTTTAAATTTGAGCACCCATGGGAATAAAAGATCTACTGCATACTTGCAGAAGATATTCTTGTTAGTGTCACCTTAGCCTTATTGATCATTCTGCCATCAGTCTTCTGTAACCTTTGATCCCACCTGTCTGGGCTATAACAGGTTGATAAACCTGAATCGAAAGCACCAACTGCACACGGGTTTCTTTTTCCAGACAAGCTTCTCATAGACTTGAGAGTGAAAAGATCTTCATTCTGCCTAGCTTTCTGCAAGACTGGGTCCCAAAAAACTTGCCCTGACATTCACAAATGCAGTAGATTCACATATTCAAACATAATCTGAGCATTGCTAAAGATGGCTAAGTATTGGAAATAATTACAAATCTCTAACGCAGTAGTGGCATCATTACCTTTTATTTTCATGGAAACTTTTTAATGGCTAGGAATCCAGATTGACTGGCTGACAGTGGCAGCAGTCTGTTACTGTAATACATCAGCAGTCTCACTCTTGGCACTTGCACGCATTATTTGAGTATTTACAGTAGAATAATTTTAGCAAAACTGTAATCTGTGGCTGAAGAGTATAGCAGCTTTCGGTGGCTGTAGACTAAAATGTTTTCCAAGGTTAACTGTGCTGTGCTCGTAGTGCATCTGATCACTTTTTGCTTATTCAGCATGGACTTTATTAAAAAAAAAAAAAAAAATCGGGTAATTCTGTGGCCAGTCCCTGTTTGTTTGCAGAGAGGTAGAATGGTCAGCAAGGAAAAAGAAATAATGGTTTTACAAAAACTGCAGGTACATTACATGAACCACATGCATTCCCTGGCTTACATATTCTATGAAAACTCAACAGCTGATATTGGCACTGTAGCTATAGAAGTAGTATAAGTTTCATTTTTCTGAAAACTTTAAAATCCAGAATTTGGACTTGTGTCCTATAATTTACATTAGACTTCTCTGTTATGTTTATTAGCAAGTCTGCAAAGCATACACAGGGAGCGTTCACACTTCATGCGCTGGCTCAACATTTATCATGCCTTTAGTCTCCTGACGTAATGTTCTGTATTTTTCTAAGAAAACTAGATCTTTCTTTTTTTTTACATTTTTTCCCATAGATTATTTCTTTGACTCCCCTTTCTTCTTTTTTTTACTAATGCACAGTTGCCATTTTCCAGAATTCTTGTCACTATCCTTTGAATGCTAAAGTGAAATGATGGGCAGCGAAGGAGTTTGTGATAAAATTGAAATCTCATCCATGATCTTTAACCTGGCACTCCACTGAGATTAGTCAGACATATACTAGACTGGCTAAAAACCTAGGATGCCAGCAGACATCACTTTTCAGCTGCTTCAAACGAGGAAAGATTTTTTACGACTGAGAGGTTACACCCCTCCCTCCACTCCCACCACGCAGTGGGCACACAAGACGCAGGTCAAGCCCTAGGTTGGGTTTTTAACATCTGTGACACTTAAAAACAACTTTTGTGAAACCACGTTCCTTTTCTGATGGGGACTAGAGTTGTGTTTGGCAGAAGGCATGAGGATGAAATAAGGCAGGAGAGAGTTTTTGTTGGTGAGAGCTTGAGGGGGAAGGGTCTACGCCAGGTTTTTGGCTGCAGCACAGTGACACAGTCTCCATGAAGTCGGTATGACCATGGCCTTTGATGGTACTGAGTCCCCTGAGTTTCCTATGGGGCGTATAGTTTGCGGGGTGGCTGAGACATTAAACAGTACCTGGCAGCGGGGAGGAGGAGGATTTGATTACATCCAGCATCTAATTTAAGATATTAATGCATTTTCCAATGCGAAAATAATTTTGTTATTATTTTACTTAAAATATGTGAAAATGAAAAAGCCTTTTCCAGCAGTGGTTTGTGTGGAATGTACTTGACAGAGGTTAGACTACTCCGGGGAGCAGTTTCACCAGCACTCTGCACAGTAGAGGAGCTATCAGCCTTCGGATTATGCACTATGGACTATTATACATGCAGCTATTATGCTTGTATCATTTATATTGATTTTCTCTATTCCTGTCCAACAATCTTACTCGTATCCCTTTATATACAAATTTATATGTGTATATGTAGATATAAAAAGACATTGCCTTGACTTGATAGTTTAGGAATAGTTAATTGTCAGGCACAGAGATGCATTTGAAAAAAAAAAAGATACCTACAGCAAGCATTGCTTGTTTTGTTGAAACACTGCAAGGACTGGTTTAAAAGTAGATGTTCTAAAAAGTGAGATGGGGTTTCTGAAGTTGAGGTAAATAAGACTGTAGTAACATCAGTAATAGTTACCTAATGTCTGTTGTAAAATGTAATCTGTATATTGCTTATAATCCATAATACGTTTCATGATCTTGTAAACATTTCTTAGAAAGTCAAAGAACAAACTTTTCTTCTAACTGATAAGGTTTCTAGCATATAGAAGAGATTCTTCTGCAGCCCAGGACTGGATTTAGGATGACTCTGCCCTGGACATGTGCTGGTGCTCCTGGAGAGTGTCCACGTCTTGTCCTTGGAGTGCATGAGACTCCCAACAGGGGCAAGGCTCTTCGCTGCAGGGACTGGTCCTTTCTTCATCGGCATCTGACTTCATGGACAGCAGGGTTTTTTTGTGGAATACTCAATTTGTAAGGAAAAAGCATTTTAAAAAGCCAAATAAATCACAGGCTGGAACATTTTTACCCTGGTTCCTCAGGACTTTGAAGTGCTGGATATCCCCACTCTGCTTTTGATCTGCTCCTCTGCCTCCCCAGTGAGATGACTCTGCCTCCTCAGAAGCAGATCGCCAGCTGTATACCACTATCCACAATATGTGACAACATAAACCAATTGGAGAATTCCCCAACAGTGAAATCTGCCTCCAGTATCTCCTTCCTCCTGCTTAGCTGTAGGGGAATCATCATGCCCCGGGTAGCTATACAAGCATACGGAGGGGTTTTAGTTATAGAACTAATTAACAATTATATATATGTATGTATTTCCATTTTATAACCAATGCCATTTGGATGATTGCCTGTTTGTGTATTGTATCTTTGCAGTAAGGAGAAAAAAAAAAAAAGGAAGGGGAAGGGGAACGTGGGACTCGAGGGTCCTGTATATCGAATATTGCACTAATTACTAGTAGTTGGTTCTCTAGCAGTCCCTCAGTATCCAGTACAGCAGAGATTTCACTGTTTGTAACTTCTTAATTAATTTCTTAGCATTTTTTTAACTTGTGAATTCTTAACGGTGACTTTGAATGTAAAGTACACCTACAGTCAGAATACTAAAAGTTGTGGTTTTATTTAATCCTTTTTTCTACATAGAGTTTATCTGCTTGAAGCATGTGTTTTATATTTTTCTATCTGCAAAATCAATATAGGTATGGCAGAGCAAGCTGTATTCCTTTGTCTAGTGCATAATAGAGCTGGCTGGAGGACTGCAGTTCCTTTTCACAACAGCCTTTGAGATTTTAAAACTTGTTTTCCTTTTGTTTTCTTGTTTTTTAAACTAAAATTACTTTTGAAGTTTTGGAGAAAAAATGAATTGCTTTAAAGTTCAGTTTGGCTGCTTTCCTAATAGTTATGAAAGTTATATGAGAAAAAAAGAAAATAAGTCAGTCCACGATTGATTTACTTCTGCAATACTTTACCAGTGGTAAGCAACTCTTCTCAGATCGCAGGCTGCGGTTTCATTCAATATATTTTATAACTCAAAGGTCTGTAAGGACCTGCATAGATTTAATGCATAAACCTATTCTACAATATGCCATATTATTTCCTCCAATGAATTTCAACTCATTTCTCACAAAATAATCAAAAGATACATGATCCAGTCAAACTGTGCATTGTTTTCAAAAGATACAAGTTTTAAAAACAAAAACAAAACCAAAAACAACCTGGCTGGGAGGCATAATGGACTACCATTTGAGTAGGAAGATATTTTAACCTTTTCATTTCACCTTTTCCACTTTCCTTTGATTTGTATTCTCAAATATGGCAAGTGGTCCTCTTGAAGACAAAAGGGTTTGGGCTTTTTAAAAATTTGGTTACAGACCTTCAAATAGATTTTTAGTGGGGGAGAAAATAGTAGCTGTATCCTATCACCTCTCACTGAGCCATTCAGTCCCTTGGGAACAGTGATTTTGGGGTAAGAATTTGCAGAGCAGCAGGTTGACTGGCTTTACCTCCTGCTACTCGCCGTCTTCTTTTGTTGTTGCATTGGCCTTCATGCTTGCTGTCGCCACACCAGGAACACTGTGCAACATGCGGGCAACCCCGTTGCAGTCACCATTGCTGAAATGGTGCTCATACATGCTGAAAGGGAGCTCATACATGCTGAAATGGTGCTCATACATGAGCTCCCAGCGTGCAACTGAGATCTGTGGCTCTTGCACAGCAGCACAGCCCTGTACATCCATGCAACTTTTCCAAGGAGTCCAAAAATTGCAATATGTTGATATACGTTTAACACTATTTTGTGTGAATTTACAAGGTTAACACATCTGCTGTTTCTTCTCATACTTTGGAAAGGAAGAAAATACGAGAATTATTGGTTCCTGGGAGTGGAGGAGGAGGGCTGATGGCTGGCTGTACAGATCTGTGCAGCCAGAGTGAATTATCCTGCAGGTTATTGAAAATATCTTACTTGGAAATCATCGTCAGTGACTGCTGCTGGACTTTTTTGATGAGTCATGAATATATTCTGAATTCAATGCCATGCTGAGATCTTCTTGGTACAAAACCATGAAAATTGTTCCCGTGGCTCATCACAAGAGATGTATTTGCAGTAGCTGCACAGTGACAGTAACACTGCCTGTTCTGAACAAAAAGAAAGCCTCCGTTGAGCTCCTGCTTCTCCTTGTCTTCTCACCTCTGCAAAGCAGAGACATTTGCATGAGTAAATCCATCAGCATATATTATCTGAGGGAGTAAAGGACCCAGGCCTTGTATGTTTAATATAAAAAAAAATGGGCCTCTCTGGTTTCTACTTCAGCCTATTGGCTATAAGTGCGAGCCTTTGAGTGCTGTACATTTTTTAATCCCCTGAACCTTCATCAGTCTAGTGCTGTAGAATGCAGAGAGGAAAATTGGATTTCTTTTTAAAAATTATGTTCTTAATGCTCAATTGGAAGAGCACAGTATAAAGAAACATGGCTAAACACCTTGTTATAGGATGTTTTGTCTCTTCTCAGAGGAAAAACGTGGGCAGGGGAGTGTCTTACAGGAAGATTTAAGGGCTTTTTTTTTTTAAATACTTTGTGGGGGATATATGTATGTAATGTTATTATATATTGATTGTAGATAAAGATCAAGATATAATGATTCACAATTTTATAGCCTGCCATAAGCAGAAGACAAGCTTGATGTGCTTGAAGTAGTTTGTGTTGCTAAGGATATATTGTATGGTTGTAGTCTAACTGAGCCATGATCAAGGAATGAATAACTGAAGCCATGTTAGTATTCATCAGATAGGAGTCCCTTGCCAACCGGAGATAGAAATCATAATTCACAAAGGTTGCCATGTGAGAGCTTAGCTTCAGGAATCTAAATAGGCACAAACTTAATTAATAAGTGGTTGATATTCACTGTCTATGAAGATACACCTTGAATCCAAATTCTTTGAAATATTTTCTTATGCCCAGCAATAAGATCTTTCCCTTATCTAGGCTCAATTTTATCCACTGTCTATTGTCCACCTTTCAGTTCAGTTGTGATGATTATGAAGTTGAAGCTTTGTAGTGAAAAATAATAGAAATTTGAGATCTATAGAAAAAGCTAAGATTAAAGCAGTCAAATGAAAAACTAATTTGAACTCTAAAAAGTTTTATATGGCTGATTTTCATCCTTCTTGCCATTGGACACCAAACTGATGCCCTAAGGCCTTGTTGGCCTCTGGTCCCTTCATAGCTAGGAGAGAGGGTAAGAAGGTTACCTCCTCAAAGTAATTGAGAGCTTGGGTAAGGCAAATTGCCACAAAGGCCTCTGCATCTCCCTCTCTGCCTCTCCCAGCTCGGATGTCTCAGGGGGTGTCGAGGAGGGCGGAAGGGCTGTGGTTACCGGTGTGACCAAGTCCAGTGTGTTCATCAATGACTAAGGAAGCAAGCTACTGCCATAATACTACATATTACTATTTCTTAACAAAATGACATATTCTGCTTCCAGGTTTAATAGATCCTTTCATATTTTCTTCTACAATGTGATCCTGGGACTTAGGATAAACAGAGGGATGTGCTACTAGCTGCAGAGGTGTTGTGTGCCAAGGGTAAAATTGTATTTACAGAAGCTCCTGGGGTGGAAGGGCCAAAGACTGAGGGAAGTGGGGTAGGCACAACTCAAAATATCCAGGAAAAGAAAAGGATAGAACAGGCATATTTTATGATTTGTCTCTTCTAACAAGCATACTTATCTGTGTAGGCTAAACAAGGTTAGGCTGGTGAGATCGTTTGGCACTTTGCAGAAACTCATCAGGACAAGCCTATCCACAGGCCAGGGATGAGTTTAGCTCACTCTGTGGTTTTAATTTGGTTGCCTGAATGTCAATAAGGAAAAAAAAAAAGACAAAAAGCACTGTAAGGCAAACCTGCACCCCTGTAGTTGCATGTCTTTGCAGCAGTCTAGTGTAGATACTGAAGCAGATCTGCACGTTTGAGCACTTGCCATGGCTGCCAGCCTTGTGCTGGGGACGGCATGAACAGCTGGAAGCCCAGGGATGTGGCTTCCTCCCCTTGATCTGTTGCACTGGTTCCTACACCAGTTAAACCACCCACTGCTGCTGGGTCTGATTCTCCATTGCTGTCTATCTTGTGCAGCCACTTACTGCTGTGCAGTAACTGTGAATGCTGACTTTCTTGTTTATTATGTGCATGTAAGAAGCTTTTAAATAAGTAAACATCATTTCTTGTACCCTTTCCCGAAGTATAGTTTCTCCTGTTCTCTTGCACTTTATTTTCTGTTGACCAAGAGTAAGAAGAGACATAGGGTTTTTTTTGTCACAAGCCTACACCCCTCTTGCTCTCTTGCTGTACCAAGCACTCATAGCATCTCAGGGACAAGTTGTGCTTTGCATTTATACTTTCTGTGACTTTACTGAATCCAAAGTGTAAGTGGCATTGAAAATCAGCTGCTTCTGGTTAGTTTAGTAATTCTCTTTCAAAGTGGAAACAGATTGTGGATTTATATTCTCCAGATCCCTCCCAAAGGCCGTTTTTTTTTCTCTCTTTTTGCCACTGTTGCTGATCAGACAATGATAACTTGTAGGAGATTTAAGGAAGATCTCTTTTTTAGACTATGGGATTTTTCTATTCATCTGAATGAACTTACCAAAGACGAATAGGCCTGATGCTCTTTTACTTGTGTATGTCTATGGGAATAAATGTTTTGAAGTAAGCAGACATCCATCAAGGATGAGTTCAGTCCTGCTGGATTCCTTCCCCATGTGAATGTGCATGTGTGAGAGAATATATATTTATAATTATCCTTGCATCTGTAATAAAAACACTTATTTAAATAAGAGAAAGGGGAATGAGTGACAGTAGGTGTTAATCCTGTAGAGTGAGTGACTAGACAAAGGCAAGTGGTGCAGAAGCCCTGCTGAGCCAGCGCCTGCAGAGCGCGTGCTGCCAAGCAGCGCTGGCTGCGGCTGCTTGCTGTGGACCACTGATCCATTGGATGAACAAGGCTCGAATCAAAGAATAGGAGACAAGCCATGTCCTTTCCCTTTCCACCCCCTTGCTACCCATTACCCCTGCCTCTTTCCTCTAACATACATGCAGGCAAACACACACACATGATCATCTGTCCTTCTCACTGTTTCATTTCCAACAAGACTGATGAGGGAAAGAAACCTCTACCAACACGTTCACTGGTCACGTATCAGATGGTCATGCAGAAACAAAACAAAAATAAGATAACTGTATATATTTCAGGATTTGTTTTTTCTGTAATAGTTAGATGGTGTTTCATGTCCTGAAACACAATAACAAAGAAATATGCAGGTACCTCTTTAGCTGCAATGCTAACCGTGAGTGACTTTCAATGCAAGAACATTTTGGAACTTGAGTTGGTAATTGCTGCTTCAGAGGCAGGTAACTCTGATGGATTACGGCATAACAGAGCTATGCAACACTTTGAACACAAGTCTAAGTGAGCTAAGGCATGTATATTGGTCTGTATTTGCTCAATGATAAAGAAAATGTACTGCTCATACTTAATGTACTTTTCAGCCATGCATCTGTAAGTGTTAACAAAGAAAACCATTGTGTAAATGGCATAATAACATCGCTGTTTAGGTTTTTTGAGCTGTGTGGCGCTGCTGGTGGGGAATATTATCCTCAGTGCTGTGCACAACATGGAACGCCTAGATCCAATGCAACTCTGTGTTTCCTCAAAGTTTCAGAGGTGTTTGAACCTGGAAGTATCTTTTAAAATCAATTTTAAATGTTACTAGATTTTTTTCTGATCAGTATTATCAGGATTATGACTAAAACCAGGAGTGAGGTTAAGTAACTTGAATTTTCATAGAATCATAGAATAGTTTGGGTTTGAAGGGACCTTTAAAGGTCATGCAATGAGCAGGGACATATCCAACTAGATCAGGTTGCTCAGAGCCCCGTCCAACCTGACCTTGAATGTTTCCAGGGATGGGGCATCTACCACCTTTCCGGGCAACCTGTTCCAGTGTTTCATAACCCTCATTGTAAAAAATTTCTTCCATGTATCTAGTCTAAACCTACCCTCTTTTAGTTTAAAACCATTCCCCCTTGTCCTGTCGCAACAGGCCCTGCTAAAAAGTTTGCCCCATCTTTCTTATAAGCCCTCCGTAAGTACTGAAAGGCTCCAATAGGGTCTCCCTGAAACCTTCTCTTCTCCAGGCTGAACAATCCGAGCTCTCTCAGTCTTTTTTCACAGGAGAGGCGTTCCACCCCCCTGATCATTTTCGTGGCCCTCCTCTGGACCCGCTCCAACAGGTCCATGTCTTTCTTGTGCTGAGGACTCCCGAGCTGGACGCAGGACTCCAGGTGGGGTCTCACCAGAGCAGAGTAGAGGGGCAGAATCCCCACCCTTGACCTGCTGGCCACGCTTCTTTTGATGCAGCCCAGGATATGGTTGGCCTTCTGGGCTGCGAGCGCACATTGCTGGCTCATGTCCAGCTTTTCATCCACCAGTACCCCCAAGTCCTTCTCGGCAGGGTTGCTTTCAATCCCTTCATCCCCCAGCCTGTATTGATGCCAGGGGTTGCCCCGACCCAGGTGCAGGACCTTGCACTTGGCCTTGTTGAACCTCATGAGGTTCACATGGACCCACTTCTTGAGCTTGTCCAGGTCCCTCTGGATGGCATCCTGTCCCTCAGGCGTGTTGACAGCACCACTCAGCTTGGTGTCATTTGCAAACTTGCTGAGCGTGCGCTCAATCCCACTGTTTATGTCATTGAGGAAGATATTAAACAGTACCGGTCCCAATACAGGCCCCTGCGGGACGCCACTCATCACTGACCTCCAACTGGACATTGAGCTGTTGACCACTACCCTATGAATGCATCCATCCAACCAATTCCTCACCCACCGGACAGTCCACCCATCAAATCCATACCTCTCCAGTTTAGAGAGAAGGATGTTGTGGGGGACTGTGTCAAAGGCCTTACAGAGGTCTAGATAGACAACATCGGTAGCCCTTCCCATGTCCACGGATGTAGTCACTCCATCATAGAAGACTATTAGGTTGGTCAGGCAGGATTTGCCCTTGGTGAAGCCATGCTGGCTGTCTTGAATCACCTCCCTGTCCTCCATTTCCCTTAGCATAGTTTCCAGGAGGATCTGTTCCATGATCTTTCCAGGCACAGAGGTGAGACTGTCTGGCCTGTAGTTCCCTGGATCTTCCTTTTTTCCCTTTTTAAAAATGGGAGTAATGTTTCCCCTTTTCCAGTCAGTAGGAACTTCACCAGACCACCACGACTTCTCAAATACGATGGATAGCGGCTTAGCAACTTCATCCACCAGTTCCTTCAGGACCCGCGGATGGATCTCATTGGGTCCCAGGGACTTGTGCACCCTTAGGTTCCTTAGATGGTCTCAAACCTGATCTTCTCCTACGGGGGGCGGCTCTCCATTCTCCCAATGCCTGCCTTTACCTTCTGCAGTTTGGGCGGTGAGGCTTGAGCATTTGCTGGTGAAGACTGAGGCAAAAAAGTCAATGAGTACCTCCGCCTTCTCCATATCCCGGGTAACCAGGTCTCCCATTTCCTTCCAGAGAGGGCTCACATTTTCCCTAGTCTTCCTTTTATCCCCGATGTACCTATAGAAACTTTTCTTGTTGCCCTTGACGTCCCTGGCCAGATTTAATTCTATCAGGGCTTTAGCTTTCCTAACGTGATCCCTTGCTGCTTGGACAATTTCTCTGTATTCCTCCCAGGCTACCTGTCCTTGCTTCCACCCTCTGTAGGCTTCCTTTTTGTGTTTGAGTGTGTCCAGGAGCTCCTTGTTCATCCATGCAGGCCTCCTGGCGTTTTTGCCTGACTTCCTCTTTGTTGGGATGCATCGCTCCTGAGCTTGGAGGAGATGATCCTTGAATATTAACCAGCTTTCTTGGGCCCCTCTTCCCTCCAGGGCTTTATGCCATGCTACTCTGTGGAGAAGAATTCTGGAATTGGGAGTTTCGGATAGGACTTTGGCAATGCTATAAAACCATAAACAAAAAAGGGGGAGATGTGGAGAAGAGTTAAGAGGTGGCCTAATGAGTACCAGCTGATTCAAGAGCAGAAACAGGTGAAGGGAATTGTGAGCAGACATGTGATCATTGCCAGAAGGAAGATATAAGAGAGGCAATGGAGAGAGACAAGGGAGAGAGGTGCAATGAATGGAGAGAGATGGTAGGGCTGCCCTGTTGTGATAAAGGCTGTGCGTGTATGCTGCAACACTACTCTACCAAGCAGATCCCTGAAGAGGCTAAAGTCTGCTCTCCTGAAGTCCAGGGTAGTGAGCTTGCTGTGCGCCCTCCTCGGTGCCCTAAGGATCTTGAACTCCACCATTTCATGGTCACTGCAGCCAAGGCTGCCCTTGAGCTTCACATTCCCCACCAGCCCCTCCTTGTCGGTGAGAACAAGGTCCAGCATAGCACCTCTCCTCGTTGGCTCCTCTACCACTTGGAGAAGAAAGTTATCATCGACGCATTCCAGGAACCTCCCAGATTGCTTACGCCCTGCTGTGTTGTCCCTCCAACAGATATTGGGGTGGTTGAAGTCTCCCATGAGAACCAGGGCTTGTGAACGTGAGGCTGCTCCTATCTGTCTATAGAGGGCCTCATCCACTCGGTCTTCCTGGTCAGGTGGCCTATAGCAGACCCCCACTATAATGTCACCTGTCCCTGCCCTCCCTTTAATCCTGACCCATGAGCTCTCAGTCAGCTCCTCATCCATCCCCAGGCAGAGCTCCATGCACTCCAGCTGGTCATTAACATAGGGGGCAACACCCCCTCCTTGTCTCCCCTGCCTATCCTTCCTAAAGAGCCTGTATCCTTCCATCCCAACACTCCAATCATAGGAGCCATCCCACCACGTCTCCGTGATGACAATAAGGTCGTAGCCCTGCAGGCGTGCGCACGTCTCTAACTCCTCTTGTTTATTCCCCATGCTACATGCGTTTGTATAGAGGCATTTAAGTTGGGTCCCTGATGAAGCTGACTTACTGGCTGGGGTTCCTTTGTGCTGCTCTTCAGGTGCTCCCCTGCTGTCCTGTGATCCTTCTCCAGGCTCTGGGCATCTATTGCTGACCCTGGCATCAAACTGGTAGGAGTGGGATGGACTGAGGTTCCCCTCCCCTCGCAACTTTAGTTTAAAGCCCTCTTCAGCAGCAGCTTGGCAAGCCTATGACCGAAGATGCTCTTCCCCTTCTCTGACAGATGGACCTCATCAGCCCCCAGTAGACCACGTTTCTCAAAGCGAGTCCCATGGTCTAAGTAGCCGAACCCCTGGCTGTGACACCAGCCCCGTAACCATTCGTTGACTCACCAAATTTGCCTGGCCCCTTTTTCTATCATCATGTCAACTGGAGTGGGCTGTGCTACAGTGGTGCTATTTATGTTGTTTCAAAAAAACCAAAGAAATGCTGTTTTTAAAAATTTTACTCATAGGACAGAAATTCAGCACATCTAGTGGGAGGGTGAGATTGCACTAACTGTTTACATTGTAATCCTGTGCAGGAGAAGGATGAAAATTAAGACAGGCAAGCAGTTAAATTAAGGTTGAAGAGTATTCAGAATATGTTATGCTGGGCTTTGTTGGTCTTGGATTTCACATGACGTGAATCCAGTGAAGGTTAGGGTTCAGGGTCAGAGGCAATAATGTTTCTGCAAAGAGTTTTGTCATATTCAGACCATGACTTAAAGCTAGACTCCTCTTGCCACAGACCTGATTTAGAAAGCCTGGGCTGAATTTGCGAGCATGTGAAAGGGGCTTGCATCTGTGCTTCTGTTCTGCAGTGCTCAACTTTTCATACTGGAATGGAGAAAAAGGGAGAAAAAAACCTTAAGTGTTCCTTATCAGCAGAAAAGCAAGTACTGTGTAACATATGGTTCTGTGGGAGACAGTCCCTTAATAACAATCCAAGTTTTAAAATTGATATTTGCTTCTGGCAAGGACTTCAAAAACTGCACTCTAGTGTCTCTAAGTTACTTGTAACAGTGGTTTTGGCCATGACTTTCAAGGGCTTTGAAGGACTCTAAGCTGTGTCAGGGTCCACCAAAAGGAAAAAAATATATCATTAATTCATAATCTTCAAACTAAGCCACTTTTGTACACTCCAAGATTTCCCTCATCTTGGAAGAGTGTGATCATGGGGAACTTGCTATCTTTAAGTTTCTCAGGGATTTCCTAGAGAGAGAGAGTGAGATCTTTGCCTTCCATGTAGAAGTGCTTGAGCAAAAATAGTATATCATGGGGAACTTATTATTATGATAAACATTTACAAATTTTTAGAAAATTTGAATCAGTGACTGAATTGATAGCAGTACATATCTTAAGAGAAATGCAAATTATATTTCACTTATAATATGATACTTAATTACACTGCTTATATTCCTTGAAACATTTCACAGTAATGTACATATAAAATGCAACGTCCACTAGAAAGGAAGATTGATCCAGGGAATACTGATGATATCCACTTTAATCAACTATCAAATACTACTGGAATGTGTCACATTAGTGTGCCCCATCCCAGCACAGACTGCTCCTAATTAATTGGCATGACCTTGCAAGCACCACAAATGATCTGTCAGCTTATGTCCCCTGCATCGTTACGAACACAAAGGTAATTGTACGTTGCTCTGCAAAGTGTTTGCAGCCACCTCTAGCACCACAACTGGGGAGGAATAAATCACTTCAGGTTGGTTTCCGAAGTTGCACTGGAGTGACAGGATGCATTTTCATTTTTAGGACACTGTTACTTAAGTATTATTTGGATAACAAATTGACTTAATTACCTTTAATGAGTTCCAGTGAATGTAAGTCATACTTGCCTGGGAAAAAAAAAAAAAGCCAATAGTTCTCTAGTTGTGAGATCTGAGAAGGGATTGATTTCCTTGTCCTATCCAGTGGCCTCCTGGCCTCTTACTTTTCCCTTTCTCGATGGCACTTCTTGACTGGGGCAGCTGTGATGGAGAGTCCTGTGTGCGATAGCCTGGGGGTGAAAGGGCACCCTCCTTTTCTCTGAGGCTCAGCCGCTGGTTAGTTGATGACCCTGGACAAATCGCGTCACCTCTCGGAGCCCCACGATTTCTCCCTACAGATTAGAGGCAATAATGCTTTTCTACACTGACTGGTAGACAACAAATCCGTATTTCATTAGCAAGGAGTGCTTAAGGACTTGCTTCATGCAGTAAGGGAGGATCATCTGTGTACAGTGGGGTACATTCTCCACTCAACATCCATCCACGGCTGCTTCTCATGGTACAGAAGAAAA
The DNA here is from genome assembly GCF_964195595.1 of Calonectris borealis. Classification (NCBI taxonomy): domain Eukaryota; kingdom Metazoa; phylum Chordata; class Aves; order Procellariiformes; family Procellariidae; genus Calonectris; species Calonectris borealis. Next base: position 55,114,357 of record NC_134315.1, read on the forward strand.
TATATATGAAATGTCTGGATGAAATAGAGGCTAAACCTAATGTGTTTATAGAGAAGTGTTAGAAGAAAGAAGGGTGCCTCATTTTTTCCCAGCACTGTGCAGATCAGTCTATAATGGTTTAGACTGAGGAAAATAAAGTTTGTAGTAACTGTATTGTTTCGTTAAATGTACATCCTATATCTCTCTAGGTGAAGAGAGACACTCCTTTATGTCATTCATGACTCATTAATATGCATACAAATTATACTACAGGTTTTTCTTTTTCACTTCATCTTGTACTTCAGAAGCGTGTTTGAAGTGCTTTTCTCCCTTGAGAAAAATGTGAGCTTATATCACTAAATGGCCATGTACATTATTGACAGTGTCAAAAGTGCAATTCACCCACCAAATAGGCTTCTGCGTATCTCTAGTGAAGACTTTTTACAGTTGTCTGGCTCAGAAGTGATTCTGGTTTGTATCCTTTCATCCACTGCACTGGGACAAAGAGGACAACAGATTTAGTGTGTAAAGAGGTTTTCCACCTCTGGGCTTATGGTTCACATCCAACTTGACCCTCTTAAGTGCAATCACTGAAACAGATGGAGATGAGGCTTGGGTGGGCATAAATCTGAACAGTTATGAGGATGGCTTGTAGCAATTTGAACTCACTAGACAGAGAAGACAAAATATACATGAGTAATGGGAACCACGTTGAGCACGTTGTTCTGGGGAACACCAGTATGCGCACAGGAAAGAGGAAGGAATAAAAAGGTTTTCAGGAAACTCATGAATTGGGCTGGTGCATGTTTTCAGAGGAACATGGAGAGATGGGTAGGTAACAGGGCTTCCTGTCCCACATTACAACAACCAAAATCAAAAGGGACTGTACTGAGCCTACGTATGCTTTGCTGTGTGTCGCTTCTGATGATCACAGGGCAGAAGCCTGATTAATAAAACTTAAAGGTAGTTAAAAAAGAGAAAAAGGAGTTCAGAACTGAGATACTGAGTGTAGGGAGCAAAAAAGGACATCTTTGATGTACTTGGGTCTCTCGGGGCAGCTGCTATTTTTCTCCCTGAAAATTAACTTTTTGGGAACATTCAAAGCCTGAACACTTTGATAAACAAGGTTATCCTTGGAAATGTAGAATTATTGCTATTTACTCCACAACTCATCTACCAGTTCCTTATGATCTTTCATGGGTTTTAGTCAAAAATAAAGTGGTCCAATCTGTGTAGTTAATTTTTTTTTTCTAGTGTCTTTGTGTAGGCCCAGTAGAGGCACTTCTGCAAGTCATCTTTAAAACTGCAAGATCATGTTCTGAGAGCTTTAAAGAGTGCAGCTGAGCTTATAAAGGGGGCGGGGGGGTAATTTTGTTTGCTTTAAATACCTTCAAATACTTGCTACCTGCACCAGGTAGCATTTTATGTTTTGTCTAGAGTTTTTTTGCTTTTTTTCTTTTTTATTTGCCACAGATATAGTTTTTTATTTCCTACCCCAGCCCCAAACTAGCACAACTGACTTTTACTCAGTTTTCAGCTTCTTGGACTTTAATTGCTGATGTTAGCAATTCACTTTTTTTTGATCCCATATCTGCACTTTTCTCTTAATCTTTAAATTGTGTTTTGAATGCTGGCATAATTAGATCAGTAGCTGCCAGGTGCGGTAAGTTGAAACAGTCATTCAGTCAAACTGAGAAAAAACTAGCTTGGACAGTGTGGGGGGTCATGTGTGCGTGGGTTTTGGTTTTGTTTTCTTTTTCCCCAGATATTTTTCAGATGCACACTAAGGATAGTATTTTGTTTTTTAAAGGTAGTTCCTGCGCCTTCTCATGCAGCTGGGGAGCTGGCAGCCTGGCAAAGGTCTCCCGTATAAGGATGTGGTTGAATTTTTGGACTGGCCAACCCAGACAGCTGTGCAGGATGGTGCAGATCCATAGGCAGGGTTATATGCCCTTACTAGCAGCTTGCAGCTGGTGATGAGAGAGCACTTTGGAAACAGATGGGAAACAAGGATTGGGCATATCATTGATGGAAAAGAAAAAACAACAAGTTTTTTGAAGTGCTGTGACATCTATTAGTCCACAAATTATGGTTTATTTGAGTTATAAAATACATGTAGGAGAACAAGTTATTAGACATTAACCCTCAAGACAGTAACTATCAGGTAAGATAAATAGAAAAAAATCTGTGAATGAACTTTAATTTAATTGTTTAACATAAGACAGTAACCTTACTTAAAAAAGAATTTTGTGACAACTACTTCACCTAAGCATATAAAGATGCAAATTTCAGAAGAGCCTAATGCAGTCAGGTGCTTAAAAAGGGATTGATTTAATTGACTTAAAAGAATCCCTTAAAAGCCTTTTGTTAATCCCAGTTTAAAATGTGCTATCATCTATTTGAAACTGTCAGTTTTTCCTTTATTTCTATACAGAAATGGTCTGAGCTTAAAACCACCTGTCTAAAAAATTCACCTGAAAAATTCAAAATCAGAATAGATTTAGGTAGATCTATAGAATAAATTTTGTTTATTCTATTTATTTGTGTACAGCCAGATTTTCCTGTATGTTAGTTTATAGGGCTTTACATCTGTAGGTCCACTTTGAGAAATTCATAAGCACTATCCCAAAGAGCACTAACTTCATCATTAAAATTAATAGTCTACAATTTAAAGTCTTTTAAGATATGTTTTGTTTCCCTCTGACGCCACTTGTATCTGAAAGGAAGTAAAGTTTTCTGAAAGTCATTCAAATTGTTCTTAGTTAAGAGAAAACAAACAAACAAATGAGCACACTGCAAGCAATCTGGTGCAATTAATATGAGAGCTGTCAGGGGGGTATATGATAATAAGATGAACTGACAACGCTGTTCAAGGGCTAAACCTAAAGTTTCCACTCCAAGGAGGAAAATGACATTTACACTGATTATAACTTCCTTTTCAATGACAGCCTTCTTTTACATAAGATGAATTTATTTTGTTTTGTGGGTAGATGAGGAAAAAAAACTGTTCTTTTCCTTGAAGGAGCTGGCTTAGGATTTTAAATTACAATGGCTGAAATATTAGGGAAAAATAGAAAGCTCAGAACAAACAGCAACCAGCTGCTTCTGCTGTATATTTAATATGTACAGCTCTATTAGATTGGTTTATTAATACATCTGCAGGTATCTTGCAACAGGGGCCAGATGGCTCAGGAGATGGATAATGACATTAAAAGGGTTTCAAGTAGCAATCTATTGCAGGTCAGAAATAGCCAAATGATGTTGCTTTCTGATGTCTATTCAGTAACCAGCATGAATGACTCTGAAGAGAGGGTCTCACTCCAGCGCCTTGTTCTGTACCACCAAAACTGCCGTGAGTATTTGTCCCACATGAGCAGAAAAAACAAGACGTGCAGAAGTGGTGACAGGTAATTAGGCAAGCGCTGTCTACTCGTTAGCAATGGTGCTCCTTGGTAGGATGCTGCAGGACGTTTGTTTCGTTTTGGGGAGTAACAAGAGACCGAGCTCAGCAGGAGACTCTGTAGGTGGGAGGAAATCGCTGTCCACAGCCGGTTCCTGGGCTCTGAAACACGTACACAGCAGGTTTCCAAAACTGGCATCAAGAGCTACACTGGAAATCTGCCAAGGGACTGCAGCCTACACTGATTCATACACACAGTAATACAGTAGGCTGCATTTTTAAATTTACATGACTGACTCTATGGTCCTGAATTGCATATTGAAGTGCATTCTCAAGGAAACCCTTTTAACTGTTTTTTCTGAAAACCTAAGCAACAAATATTAGGAAAAAATAAGTGCCAGGCTTTGTGCTTGTTTCTCTACTTTTATCTTCTAAAAGTTTAACAGCAGTTTGTTGTTTTGAATTTATGAGCTAAACTGGTATTATTAGGTGACAGCAGGCAAAAATTTGAGAAGTTATAGTACCGCAGTCTTAATAAAGCTGGTATAAAAGGAGTTATACAGATGCAATACAAACATGATCCTGCTTTCTCTGTTTGATGGGGCCATAAAGAATCACAGTGAGATTCATCATATGACCAAACCTGCAAAACCTCAGTTCAGTGGTCAGAGCATGCTGTAGGTGTATTTGTCCAGAAACCCCACCTGTGTGTGGATATTACCTTGTCACTCAGGGTAACATGACATAGTCGTAACACAATATATGCCTTGTGTCAGATCCCTTGCATCACTCCTGGTTTCAAGCATCAAAAGTAAAATTAATGGGTCCTGTCTCTCAGACCGCAGGAAGGCAATCCTTTGCCTCTAACCCTTTGAACTGCTTTTGGATTTAAAGGAGTGATACTACCTGTCTTGTAGGGTTGCACTTGAAGACCTTGTCTGTTGTTAGCTAGTCCAGGTGTACCACGTAACGCAGGGGACAAATGGGGTGTGTGTGTGTGGGTGTGTAAAGGGCATTAACTGCGGCATGAATACAGACTATACATGACTTTGCAGCCAGACGAAGGGGCATGTCGCTGCCTGACACTGCCCTGTTGTAAGCCTGGGGGTGTGCTTGGAAAAGCTGTTGAGGGTGGTCTAGGGAGGTATCTGTGACACCAAGATAAGTGTTTCTCTGATATCTCTGTCTCTTGTAACACTCTAAAGTTATTTGTACCTTGCAGCTCAGTTTGTAATAAATCACTCTGATGGCCATTTAGTAGAACAGTGGCCTGTTGCTGTACTTCAAATTCAAATAATCCCCCAGTCTCCCTGCTTTTCAGGGCATCTGTTGAAACTTAAACTCCTCATCCCCAAATGCTAATGGATATGGCTGTCAAAATAAACACAGAGCCCCTTTCAATTAATTATTGTTTTGGGATTTGTCCACATGCTGGTTCTTGGTCTGTTTTTTAATTATTATTTGTTTGTTTGTTAAGCTCTTCCTCATGCTTTGTTGTTGCTAGTCCTGTAGATTATACCGAAGATAGAAAATCCTGAGATTTCAAATGGGAGCAGGGACAGGGCTGGATTTCAAGTAAATCCAAAATCAAAAGGAAAAGAATGAACAGCCACAGCTACACGTGTGTGATTCTTGAGAATTATTCTGTAAAATCACATCAGCTTTGCACTGTGAAAGCATAGGAAGCATTTGTGTGTGTGTGTGTGTGTATGTGTGTCAGCCGATGTACACTTGTGAAGTCAATGATGTTAAAATACAGAAATAAAGGCCAGAGCCTTAACTGGTTTAAATAGATTCACCTCCATAGCTTCCTCAGACCCATAGCAGTTTACATTTGCTGAGGATTTGTCTCAATATAAGAAGTCCAAATATCTATAAAAATAAAACATGTAGAAACAGTAAATAAAAATCAAGACTTGTGTTACATAATGAATTTAAAATCTTCATTATTCCATGGAATAAGGTAATTTTACATGAAAATACAACTTTATTACTATAGATGAAAAGAGTGGTTATTAAACTTATTGTTAATATGACCAGACAGTGAGAACTATTCAGTGAAACATGAGCTGAAAGACTTGGGGAGGTAAAAGCAGTTATTTCAAGTCTAAAATTATATTCTGGAAGAATTCAGGTGGAACAATCAGATTTGCAGTGTTAAATCTGAATCCAACAAGAATTTGTTTCTACTATCCAGTGACTTCTAACTTGATCTACTCAAGCAGATAAGTAATTATCATATCTAAAAATAAGTAACTCTTTTATTTATTTAGCATGCTTTCAGGCTGTCAGAAGTGTTAGAGTTAGATGTGAAACAACATCTACCACAGATAAAATAAGAGAAAGCAGAGCAAGAAGGTCCTTAGCTAAAATTGAATATATTTACCTTTACAAGGTAAGGATCTAATCAAATGCTTTACTAGCAGAAGAGTATATACAGCTTCATAAATCAATCATAAATTAATTTTATAATTACTGCAGCTATCCTTCATTCATGCTAGGTGTCCTACCTATAGAGCGTTCTGTAGCTGCCTATTTAATGTCCCCTGGCTGGTTGTAGATGGTAATTTTTTTTCTCATCTCTTAGCTCCTTTGGGCATGTACTTCAGTTTCCCTTGACTGTTTTTAAGGAAATTCTATTATGTCCTTTAACTTTCCACCTCTCTCTTCTCTCTTGGCATCACTTATCTTCATCACACATCTCTTTTAATCCGCCCCAAAATTCACTCTTGTTTTTTGCTATATATCTCTTCACTGTTCACACATGGCAATGCTTCATTCTTCCACTCATGTGTTACTCACTCAGTCACTTTTAATGCATGGGAGGAAAAAAGGCTTTTCACGCTGCCCACTGTCAAGTGCATTTAAGGGACTGTATTCATGGTAGAGAGTAAAAACTGTGTCTGGGGCAATTAAATGCACTAGTGAAGCAGAAGAGTTTCCTGACTGCAGGATCCACATGAGCATAATCCTTCCAAGAGCTGAGAAATTCTCATCCTTCGCTGGAGCCACGGGAAGTTGAAAGGCTCTGAACGCTTTGCAGGAGCACATGATGAAATTTATGGAGAAGCCAAAGAATATTTCATAAGGATGATCTTATGAAATGTTACTCTTGCCTTGTAGGGGCCTGCAGGTTTTATGGTGCTGCCTTGTTCAATGTAACACCATTGTCAACATAGGAAGTGCCTTCGCAAAACATTAGTTAAGAGATAAAAATGGAAAATGTTCTAGTGAGACCTAGATTTTGGTGATACAGCAATGGCACTGCTCTATTCTTCAGTCATGAATAACCAAACCAAACGACACGTAACCATGGCAGTAGGAGTGCTATAAACGCAGACAGATGTGCTAATAAACTTGCCCCTTCTTTTGGTACATAGGTTGAGGTGATTAGTTGTTATGCAAATAGCTGGAATCGCATCTCAAAGTGTGATTTTGTAGTCTGAATTTGTTAATAAGCCATTGGTGTGCATATTAAAAAGGATTCTTAAAGTATTTGCACATGTACAATAGATGATTTTCAATCTCCTATCAACTTGGCTGCAATAAAGAAAATCAATTAAATGAAATAAAACACTGTGTTTAGTACTAGGGATTAGTGCTTGCAGAGATTTCATTGCAATAAAAATTTTCTAAAAAGAAAAGCCTAAACTGATAGACTTGGCGGAATATTTTTTTTGTCTTAACTAACTGGCTTACATATTTTCAGATGTGTTTCAGTTAATTTAAATGTTCCACTTGTGTGTTCCTTTCCCCATCTATTACTGTGTTCACCAAAGAAGAAATTCATGTGCTAACCCAGAACGAAATTGTAATCCTTTAAATTACATTGAAATCTTGAAAATGTAGAGAGGCAAATATAGGAGAGGTTTCAATGATATGCAGCATGCTTCTAGTAAAAGTGGACCAAGTGCAATAGAATTGGTTCAAAATTAACTAGCTCCAAACCAGCAAAATCCTGCTCCACCTTCCTTCCAAAAACTTGCTTAGCTTATTCTACACGAATGAAATGAAGCTGAAACACCATCTGCATCAAAAAATAACCCCATTCTGCTTTCTTCATCCGTCTCTCCCTCAGTATACCTTACTGACTAACAGTGGACAAATTCTGCATTCAAAATGTTAAATCTCATGATACACTCAATAATATTAATGGTGATGATTGTTTCCTTCTGGGGAGGTAGGAGTTGGAGAAACCCAAAGGCACTGTGCCATTGTATTTTTTCTGGTGGTGAGAAAAACAGTTTCTTAGCATTGTTCCTCTATTCCCACTCATTCGGCCATCCACATCGAACAGCAAGATATCCCACATTGGCATCCTTCGTACGTACAGGGAGGGTTCACACCTAACGTGCACAGACACAGATTTCAGAGCAGTCTTCTGGCTTTAGCACCAAGTTTGACCTGTAACTGCAAAAACTGTTTAAACAAGATGGTCCTTAAAAAACAGTTAATAAGGTACTTCAGAAGGATAAATATGTCGCAAAAGTTCTGCTGAATGGGAAGGTAGCTGATACTTAAAGAGAAAGATTTGGTCACTAAGTATGCTGCTAAAAGTTCCCAGATGACCTTACATACTGATGCAGTTCTCCAGTCGAGCTTCACTGAAATTTGTAGCAGTATTTCTGTTGCCTGCAATAGGCTTTCCGTGAGAGTGTGTGTGTGTGTGTGTGTGTGTGTATGGACCTGCATGGCCACACTCAGTGAATGTCCACTAAACCTTTTTTTCTTTAGCGAAATGATGCAGGGGCATGAAGAGACATGCAGGTGCAGGTCCATGCTGGAGCAGCCTACTGATATTTTCTTCTTGGTAAATTTGGCGCAACAGTTTCAAGAGTGGATTAAGCTGCTCTGTTGATTTAGCATGCAAAATCTCGTCTATGTTAAAATATTCAACCAAGGTAGGTTAATGGTAATACTAAACTCTCGAAATAGTCAGCATTCTTTTAAAATGTCTTGGGGGCATGAAAGCCAATCTCCACTGAAGGCAATAGGAAGTTTAGTACTGATTTCTCTGGATTTGGGATTAAAATATATGTTATTGTGTTATGTTAAATTATATTAAAACACACATATATATATATATATATATATATATATATATATTTGGTGTCCCCAGAATGAGGCTGGATTAATCATCCCAGCCGACCAAAGAGTTGCATTTCTAAAAGATGATTCCATGCCTGATGGATTCCTATTCGGTACAGTTTATATATATAATATTCAGATTAGAATTATACTGGAGGAAAGAATAGTGAAACATCGTGATTGTATTGAGGTTGAGCAATTATAATACAACTAACTACACTGTTTAAATATTCATTTTTATGAAAGACATTCATTATGCTCTTCATCTGGCAAGTTGCTCTCACGTAAGACTCATTCCAGTGTTCAATCTCTGATAAAACATTGGAAAAAATCATAAAATATTTAAATGCTCTCATTATGTTTTGGACAGCTTGTATTGACAGTGTAGCCCACGCTTCATTTACAACAAAGCTTACAATTTTTGCCACTTAGACATAGCTGCAGCTCCTCTGAGGCAGAAAGTATTTGCTACTAAGAGTTAAAATGAGAATTGCTGCGAGAGCACAGATTGAAAACTAAAAGGCCCTTGACCAGCCTAACATTTTTGAGACTGGCACTGAACCATTATTTTAAGTTATAGGGTAGATAACAACATTTAGAGACATTGCATGGCGTCCAGCATAACATACAACACCATCCAGCATAATATGTAACACCAGCATAAAAATGGCATGAAATGGGATCCTTGCACATTAAGGCTTTTTAATTTGTTAGCTTGTATTTTGTTCTGTCTTGTTCAGTGCAGCTTCCGCCAATTACTGTAAAACCTAACAGGTACATCTGTAATTTCATGCACTTGCTAAACTACCTATTGTTGAATGTGTTACTGTGTCTTAGATTGAATTGAAGTGCTAGCATTATTTTTGCTATGTACCTGTCTTAAACCTCTGTCTCCCTAGCAAAAAAAAGCTTCCTTTTGGAAGGGAGAGTATCAGGGTGTGATATCTGGATCACTTTTGTCTTTGTGCTTCTTTCTGTAAGAACAACACATTATTTGAAGACAAACTGGAAAAAAAATATGTATATTATTGGACAGAGGCTAGCCACAGGAGCTCTGAGGCTTCCTTTTGAATAAGCTCTTCAAATCTGAATTCTTATCTGAATATTTTGAGGAAGGCTGAGCTTTTCCAGGCCACATCTGCCTCCGTATTCTCTGTAAAGTCTGCCTGGGATACTCTGAATGCAGAGGAGAACCGCAGTCACCAGCCACCCTCCGTAGCTGCTGAAGACATTGGTGTCGGCTAAAACCCTCCAGCACAGCCTTTAAGATGATGCTGGTTTGGATGTGATGCCGAAAGCTAGCAGACCTGCAGCGAGTGGGGAGGGGGCTGTGGCTTGGCCCCCACCACGCTGCAGTGCCCAAGGCTGCGGGCAGTGCTGGGTCCCCCTCGAGCCCTATGCTTCAGGAGGGCATCTGTTACCCTCTGGCTTCCACCCGACACAACCTCCCTCCTCCGAGCACCTCATGCACAATTTCTGGCCGTTCATGCCTCTCACAGCCCCTCCAGCCTGCAACCTCCCTGCAGTTGTCACTGCAATCTCATCTTCCAGATGCATCCTTGGGCCCTGTCTAATATCTTAAGGCACAGATGGGGAGTTTCAACACTTTTTCTGTGGATTTATAATGAGCAGAAAAGTTGTAAATGAGTATAAGATGCATAATGAATTTGACTTCAGCCTTCTCTGCCTTCTGCATGTCACCCGTCCTGGGATATAGGCTTTTCAGGATGGGGTGTTGTATTTTTGCCAGTGTTTGCATAATGCTTTGGCCAACAGTGCCTTATTGACCTGAAGGTCTAGGTATGGCTGTAATGTAAATAAAAATAATAATGTAAGCCTCTGAGAAGGTAAGAAGTTGTTTGCCCCTTCCTAAGGTGAAGAGAGCAAGGAACGGTCACAGCTGCTTTAGCTGCATGAACTATTTATGCACAGTGTCAGATAAATAGAGATGAAGGAGCCACTCAGCTTTTGGTGGCCATGGGGAATTTAGTGATAGGAAAAACTTTATTGACTGAAGCTTTCTACTCAGAATTTCTCAATGATGCTTTAGGAGCCATTTTATCATAGGTGAACTTAAAATCCTCTCTGTCACTAACCAAATGACAGACAGGGAAGGGATGTTTATTCTGTAGCGATGGAAATGCTCAAAAGATTTGGAGGACCAAATACAACATAGTGTCGGACCCTTCCTGGGCTCGAAAGAACTATGGCAATACAAATAACAGGAATACTATGCTGAACTTCACTGTGTGAGGTGATATTGACTGAGTGTTTCCCAGAAAGAGCTGTTGCAGATAATCTCACAGCATGGAAGACAAGCAGAGTAAAAATATGATGGGACCCTACCATCTGCGATACCTATAGCAGGGTGAGGGAACAGAGTAGGACCAGGCGCTGGAGAGATGCCTCCATTTTGGGATTGTGCTGTCCACTGAAACTGAAACATGGCGGGATTTTCTGGAAGGGAGGAAGGATCAGCCCAGTGGTGAGGGAACATTTGATTATTGGATATTTGCGCTGGAGTGTGGTGAACAAACGTCACTCATTAGTTTGTCCTGAAACAGAGGGTTGCTTTTTTTGCTTTCACAGATATATTGTCAAGTGTTTTTACAAGCTGCCCTGGTGAATTTTTTTTCCTCCACTAAGGTTTTTTCTTTCTTTATACACATTACTCATAGATGGGAGAGTATTGCTTATTAAGAGTACCTTAAAGAGTGAACACCCCAAATTCTAGATCTATGCACATGGTATCATTTCAATAGGGAGTCTTAGTTGTTTCTACCCAGCCTTTGTGCCAACAACTGCATCTGACAGAATGGTTATTATAATAATCCATTCCCTGCTTGATGCTGGGAACATGCTTTGCAACACTGTCTTATTCAGTAGCAATCATGAAGGATTATTCAAAGCACAGACTATTGGGCAGGATGAACAACAATGCCTTCACAAATGCAGGGTAATCAATGATTTCTATCTTCTGAGCAAGAATACTTTCAATTGTACTGCAGACAGAATTCCCTCTGGTTGAATAAGTTGCTGAAGTGGGAAATTTTATATAGCAGCATTTGGTAAGAGTCTCACAAGTCTCCACTGGGTCACTAGGAGTGGTACAAAAAGTCCGCTTTAGCTGAGAGTTAAATTCTGGCTCCTTCCTGGGTGAATATTGTTGTGAGAGGTTGCAGTAACCCCGCAGGTATTCTCTAACAGCCTTCCTCACTATCCACATAGAGCAGCCATATGAGCACTTGGTCAAGGGCTCCTGGGGAAAATTGCCCAGGTTTCTAAAATTCCCCAGCTGTAGCTCCAAAGTAAACAACCAGGATGCTTAAATATAATGGAACTTGGTTTTATTCTGTTACATCAGTGTTTACCAGAAGCCCCTATACCTACTTCACTGATTATCAGCAAGATCAAATTTATGCCTTAAACATTGTTTGATAAGGGCTGGGTTGACCAGAGATCCAGGAAGCTACAGAGGGCTAATGTCAATTTTACCTATGCTTCTTCAGTATATTTCTCCAGTACCGTGAATATTATACCTGTATATCAAGAGCAAAACATTGCTGGATGATTTCTCTCATGTTTCTTATAGCTTCACTGAGGTATTTCCTAACATGCTAATTATTGTCAGAAAGTGCCAACTGATCAACATGCTCCAAATTTGACCTCACCCAGCCCAAACAGGTGCACAGGATGAGCATTTCCCCAGGAAATGGGAAACCAATTTTCAAGTTCTCTTACTACTTGATTGAGCCCAAGCTTTCAAGCCCAGCCTCCTGTCTGAATGTTTTTCTGGGGGGTGGGGCGGCAGGTCTCTCCTTTTGGGGATATTCTGCTCTGTGTAAAGTAGCTGTTATTTATCTGCCTTTGTGCAAACTTGTGCTGATCCAAACCACTGGCCCATACTGAAGTTACTAAGCAGTCTATCCTTCTCTCTGATTCTTCTTTCACTCACATTATTTTGGGGGGGGGAAAGAGAAAGATATTACTGTGAAATATTTTGATTGTATCTTGATGCAGAAGGGGACAAAAATACATAATAATGTACAGGTGGGGAAGAAAAACAATTTCTGAGAAACTGTATTTCCAGTGCATATTTCACTTGGTTATCTTAGAGTTGTCTGGGTGAATGAATATGTACACTTTCTGGTCAAATTCGCAATCTATGACTAACCTGTTGCTAACATTTTTATAACATTTCTGGAGATACACCGTCATTGGAAAGATGAGTAAATGTGTCCTACAGCTTTTATATCAACTCAACTGTGATAGCCCCTTTCTGGGTCCAGCTGGAGTCTGGCATAGAAAGAGAGAGCAGCAAGACGACTCTGCCCTTTCTTCTCTTCCCTCAATATGATACTCTGCATTAGCTGACACAGGCTGGGTCCACAACCCCCAGCCTGTGCTTCCCCGAGACAGTACTGCACTCATCCTAGCCCCCAAGGCCCGAAGACAAATGAGAGCAACTCAGGAGGAACCTGACTGAGTCATAGCGGTGCCAGCTGGAAAGGTTAAAGGCCACCCCCCATTTGCACTGCAGTAGGTTAGCATCACTGGCCTCCCTCAGAGCACAGCCACCAAAAAAAAAGCAAAAGATGACACTTTTATCCCATTATTTGGAGTTACTAGAATGCTTTAATTGAAGCAGAGCAAGCAAAGCAATTCAAAATGTTATTAACTGTTTGTCTGCATGAGGGACATCTGGACAGCACGCTATCTTCTCATGAAGGTATACCCAAGCTAGCTCTCTCTGAGCTCATTCAAGTACTGCGAGTAATATAACCAGACTAGCGTGGCACTCTGCCCAGACTAATTTATCAGTCTTTTCAAAGGCAGGAAGTCTGACAGGTCTGCTTTATTCAGTGCCTCAGTTGTCACTAATGAGTGCTGTGTAACTAGAGCATCTAAACAGCACAATAATCAATTTAAAACAGCTCTTGGAAGAACTCCTTGAAGTTGAGTTCTCAGCCCTGTTAATGATGCAAGATAAGAGTCCATCTACGTCGACTGGCTGTCTAGCATAAGCTTGCACGAAAACTACAGAAGTGCAACACGAGGTAGAAAACACGACTCCGTGGCTGGAAACACACACCCCAGCTTCAGCTTCTGAGAGTTGTTTCAGAAATATCAGGGTTGGCCCACCTGTGCACCTACTAAAAGTCAAAGCTAAGACATCAAGGACTGGGGACAGTGCTCAACTTGTGCTTGAAAAATCCCACCCGCAGTTGTAATGACCCCATTTCAGCTATTACTGCTGAATTCTTCAGCGCGCTGTTAAGTCAGGCCATCAGCGAGAGGGCAGCAGAGATGATAAGCCTCACTGTCTGGTCCTGGCTCTTTGCTTTGACATTTTTATCAGTTTTTCACTTCTTTTGTCTGTTTAATCTATTTCATTTTCCAAAGCCATCAGCTGTCTACTAAAGTTATTTTCTTTCCAGGCATTATTACTTTTTTTATTTTGAAATGTTATTGACAGGTATGATGTGGGCAAACTGATACCTAATGCAATAATAAATTAGATACAGCTGAATCCCAGTTTCCCGATATAATCATATTAGAAGAAAGTATTCTGTTATACACATGAGACCCTAATGAAGTCAACACAGCTGCTCATGTGTAAAAACAGCAGAATTTGATCCACTGAGTTCAGCTGGGTCTGGCAGCTTTCCAGATTTTCTGAACTGAACTATTCTCGTTTCAGACATCACGGTCGCCAGTAGGAGCCAGTAACATTCAACATCAGAGCGGCACTTCCCAGAGATAGTCTCTCTAGAGCTGATTAAAATAACATAACCTCCAGAAATATTATATCAACAATTCTATTTACATTCATTGCTTGAGGGGATATTAGTTTGCTGTGCATTATATTGTAACATTCAAAATAATATTTATCATAGCCTGAACCAACTCTTTGCTCAGAGCCATTTGTAAAAGTCAATGAAAACATGAATTAATCTACCAACTCTATTCTAACGGTTCAGAAACCTGTATCCTCATTCTTGGCTGTCTTTCCTCTGAACTGCAATTTTAGTTGTCCCCCTGACCCCACTTTTTTCTAGTTTTCATCTCAAAATCAGAAAGAACAAATTGGAATATCTAATCTTTCTCTTCAAGCTCTGCTATGCCCTTTCCAGAAGATGGTGACCGATACCTCCCTCCTTCCTCCCATGCTCTTTTCTGCTCTGGCATCTCCAGGCACAGCATCCAGGCTATGTCTGCTTCAGAGAAGGGTTTAGGAATTTTTTGTCCCTAAACCATAATAGCAGCTCTAAGATACAATCTTTTTTGCTTCTCTAAGTGTCTAATGGGCTCATCTGCTCTGATCACTTCACATCTCAAGTGCTACAGCATTCTTTTCACCAACTTTGATAAAGGATGTCTTACAGAGGCAGCATCTTCCTGAAAATAACATCTCCCTTACCTAAGGCTACTTCATTAACTTCTTTCACATCTGTCCTCAGATGTGAAAAGATACACTTATTTTCCCATGATGCTACAAAACTCTTTAGTCTATTAATGTGGTATGATTCTCGTCATCATTTTGGCCATGCATTCTTTGCAGGTTCCTACCTGTTTATATTATTTGTACATTGTATCTTGAAGTTTATTTTGACTCAGCTAAATAAGATAGAGTGTTTTTGTGATGCACTCGTACAGTCCCTAGCCTGAAGGGTTTCTAATAACAAGGATTTATAAGCACTGCTCAAGTATAAATTACAATGTCAACAGTATCTTTAATTTATATAGAAGGAATAGCAACTATCATTTCAGTGTTTTTTTTACTGCATACATATTCTCATGCTTGCCACTGCTAAAACAGATACCTAGAACGTGGAGCTTCTGAATACTGTGAGATACTGGAAATGCAGGATGATGAGATAACCTGTGGAAATTATTTAAAAACAAAACAAAACAAAACAAAATAAAGAATAATCAATATATACTATGTCTTAAGCAAAACCAACAAGAAAAATATTACCAATGATGTTAGAAGCTTTCACTATTTTCTTCTACATTTTCATACTACTTGGCAGCCAAAAAGGATTAAATCAATGATAAATTCCACTAAAGTTAGGTATTTTGTCTTTAGACTCTTTAGCTTTCTAAAAGCTAAACTTCCTGTGGCAGATCAGGGAATGGGGGGAAGTGGTTTTGTCCAAGGTATGTATTGAGTCTGAATTATACAGTAAAGTCAACACTAGTATAAGATGGTAAAACGTATCACCACTACTACTATTTGCTGAAACACACATGGGTTCAGTACTTCAAAATGTGTAACTCATCCCCACTACCTCTGAAAGACATGCCAGCAGATAACTGCTTTTGGAACTAATTCTTTGGCCTTAGAGAAGACCATATTAAAACATACTTTATTCTGTAGGTCTTAGAATCCTTTTCCTGCAAATATGTAAATAGGATGCTAATCGAGAGGTGTGCAGGGAAAACATATTCTGACACGTTGGCGCATAGCATTTTCAAGCAATACACAGCACATTTATCATTATGTTAATGTGAGATCCCAAAGGCAGCATTGCCTTTAAGGCATACTTCAGGATGCCAAAGTTTTCCCTTTCGTAGGAGGCAAAACAGAAGATAGATTTGTCATTCATGACAACGTGAAGATTCCCTGAGTTATGCATAGCAATCAGAAACCTTAAAATAAAATAATATTTTGCTTTTGTGCAGTAATATTTTTTTCATTTGCAAACCATGAGCAGTTTATTATCCACATTATTTTCCCCCTTTTAGAAATGGCATAACTGAGGCACAGAGTTTAATGCAGCATTTTTTAAATAATGCTGGTTGGAGTCCCATGCAGTTTGGCTGCTAATGACGTTAAACACCAGTGGTTTCCTTTTCCTTTCTTTCGTAACTTATACCTGAAAAGAAAATTGTCTAGATGAACAAGCAAACAAACAACAGTCAAAGAACACAAGATCGGAGAGAGCTCCTAAAGTGTTCGCTGGAGCCACTTGCCTAAGGTCACACAGCAAGTCAGTGCAAGGGCTGGGAAAAGATTCGTGACTCCTATTTCTCAGCTCATTCCAACCCTCATGTCAGATAACACTCCAAAAGCTCAGAAGATGTTCCAAATGTGATATGAATCTTCTTTGAAAAGAGATGCAAATCTCAAGGATATGGCTTATGGTAAGGTTCTGAGAATAGCTTTTTCCTGTGACCTTTAGGTGGTGAGATTTAGCTATATTCCTGTATCGGTAAATGTACCCAAACTTTCAGGTATCCCAAGTTTAATTTGAAGACATAATTGATAATGGCTTAGCCTGTATCTCCTTATGTTTCTCCTTCTACTTCCTGTTGAAAAGCAAGGCAGAGAAATAACAATGAAAATATACAAAATTTAAGGTGAAGGAAACCCTTCCAATACAGAACTCAACGATTTGGTGGGTCACTGAATCAAGGTCCCTACTGCCACTACTAAATGTACATAACATCCATAAATGCATCAAGAATCATTTTAATGTCAGTTAGATGTCTTAGCTTTCTTCTCTCTTTACTAGAAGGCTGCTCCAGAAAATTAGTTGTAATGCATAAAACCTAGATCCCAGACATTTGCAAACTATTAGCTATCCTCAAACCATTCACAGCAAAAGGCAAACAAATCCCCTCAAATGAAGAATAGGCACTTTGTTCCTTCAACTCCAGGGAGAAATTGCACATGATGGGTTCAGAGGACGTACTGGACAAAAGTGCGTGTTCGGTTTCTATTTTAACCAAAGCACCCTGTACCTCTTCAGTATCAGGATGCAGTTTGCTACTGTTATGAACTACTGCTCTGCCTTCTATTATGTTGCTTAGTGACAATGGGCTCAAGTATCAGAAAGACATTCTGAATCGTCATGGACGATTACGTACCCATCTGGGCCTACTTACACATGTACGTGATTTTGCTGAGAACATATATGGTGGCAAAACCACACCCATTAAGGGTTTCAGATGCCCTAAAAGACAATCAAATTCAAAGTCAGTAAAAACATAAAAAAGCATAAGAGCAGCCATATCTTTGTGGCTGTTCATGCCTTTAATACCTTCCTCTCAATGTGAATGTTTAAAGTAGGCTTAATCATGGATCATTTAAATGCACAGGGTTCAAATAGGCAACTTTTCCCGCAGTGCACAAAAACTGCACAAAACCAAAATGCTTCTGGTCAGCAGTGCTAAAATCTGGAAATGTTGCTAGTTTTCATAGGATCAGGAAAGATTTTTCACTTCATCTTATGTTACTTTTGTTTTAATCTTATCTATTTGTGCACTAAGGAGGGCAGTGATGGTTTAGAATGGCAAACTTGCCACAGTTAACCAAGCAAGCAAAATCTGCATCTGAGGAATGCAACATTCACCAAGGACTTTGGCTTGGGTTTCTCTCTATTGCCAGGAACCTACAATAAAACGGGATGTATTTATGAAACAGAGGAAAAACTACAATTGACATTCAACCCTGTTAAAGCCAAACAGAAAAGGGCACTCTGTTTTAAGAGGTTTATGAGGAATAATATAAGCATTGAGCAGTGGGAGACCTTAAAAAAGTACAAATAGCCTGGCTAAGGAAGACAGGAATATCTATTAAAAAAGGAAACCACAAGTTAACAAGATAATTGAAAGCAGAAAATAAATGAAGAATTGTTAGTTGCATAGAAAGCTCACTAACAAAACAATGCAGTAACAGCGAATGACTTTCATTAGTTGTGCTCTTTACTAAAATGAGGTAATTTATATCAACGTTGCTGCCTCAGAGCTAGTTTTGAGCCTTCACTTGCTATTGGCATTAAGGGCAGAAGCTGAAAAATCAGACTCTGTATTTCAAGTGCTTCATAGTTTGTGCATTCTGTTCATTTACCTTCATGGCAATCAGGTGAAGCAAACAATTATTTTCCCATTATCCATAATCCTCTTATTTCCAGCCTTTAAGCCATTGAATTTTTATAAAATTAATTAAATAATAATATAAAATATAAATACGATATAATAAATCTAAGTAAGGTTCTTGGGAAGGCAAAACATTAGGAATAGTTCTCCTAGACGGTACTTTCTCTGAAAGCATTGCAGCTGGCATTTTAAAGGACTGGATGAGGCTTTGCCGTGTACATCAGTAAACAGAGGAGGCTGAACATCTGCTGCTGTCCCTGACGGTGCTCAAGGTGCTGTTTTGACAACAGAGAAACCTCTCCTTATTGTCCCTAGACCTTGCCACCACACTCAAACTGAACTTGAGGAGAGTACATATTGTCCTTCACAAATGTTTAGTTGCAGTTCCCTTAAAGGCCTGCTTCCCAAGTTGCAAAAGTAACAAGCAAAGGGTTTTCACGAATTAATGAACGATATACCTCTCCTTATCTAACTGCACAGGTAAGTGCCCAACTTCACCAGCACTAGCTGGAAGGTATTAGCTGCCCAGTCCAAAGGAGCAAAGATTAACTGAGCTTCAGGTGCCAGTGAACGAGTCATACTTCTTTCTTCTTTATTGCATTGTATTGCAGATATTCCCATATTTACAGATGTATAACTAAATGTAAGTAATTCAGGAGATGAAAGTGTAGCTCAGAAAAGGGTGTCATGAGTTCTCCCTTCATGTTGCATTACCAGCTGCAGGCCCTGACAAGGAAGGAGGCTAGTATAGTAGTACAGTACAGTGTGCATACCTGCCGGTGCAGCAACATCAGTGTGCCCATGAGCAAACCCACCGTCTAAATGGGCCAGACAGATGCAGGTGAGAAAGGTGAGGGCAGTAGCGGGAGCTGAACCGCCCGGCTGAAAGGTTGTGCTGCAGGTTAACGACAGAGCCAGGATCCTGAGCCCTGACCACCACGGCGTCCAGACTGGGGCACACCACTTCCAAAGTCCTTGACAGAGGTAGCTTTAGGGCTGGCGGTGATGTCTCTGTGTCACCCACGGTGAGGCTCTGTCTCAGGGCACGGGGGTTAATTGCTGGGAATGTCAAATAAGAAGGGTTAATGATGAGCTCAAAGAAATTTCAGTATTGCTACTGAACCATCTGATTACTCGGGTAACACTGTGGGAATAAAACACTCTAATGCAGTCATAATTTTTTGCCAAGGGGTTAATCCTTTTATATATATTTACATATTTTCATGTACAAACATATTATTGCTTTAAATATAACTAAAGAAATAAAACATTTTTCGAGGAAACGTCTGGAACTACGAATAATATCACAAATGTGTTTTTCTGTGTCCACCACAAAACATCCAAGTGTAGATTCTTATAATCCACTTCAAAATCCACGTGTTTTTCTCTCCTATTAAATACCATTAATTGTTTACTACTGAGAATGAAAAAATGCCTTTTTGCTTTATCTATTCTATTTCAATTAGAAAACTATTTTTTTTCACATTTACTGCATTTCTCAGATTTAACTTATTGCCATATAATTGCCCAACATTTAAAAATAGAATGGCATTCAGTCCCAGAACATATCACAGAGGAGTCTTAACCAGCAGGAGATGTCTGTTTAATCACTATTTTGAATTGTTACAGCTACAGCAGGAGAACTATAGAAAGATTTGCCTTAAAAATTAAACCATGGAGAATGTTAGGACTGCCAAAGACTGGCTTTCTAAAGAGAAAAGAAAATTCCGTCACTCACAAATAAATACGTGAATCTGTTCTCTGTGTTTGTAATGGTAATGCTTTCCCGTGATCATACAGAGAAGTTTTAGGGTTTTCATTAAATCCATGACACCCTGATCGTGGAGACTCAGATAATTTGCTAGTGCCTTAAGACAGATGTTCAACTTACTTACAGTGCACTCAGGATGCAGCAGTGTTGCAATGCCCTGAACACATACTGTCCTCAGGGTCATGATCATGATCCCCCTCACACTGCTCTCTAACAGAGACTAGAAAACACTGGAAATGGCTACGCCAGTAAAGTCTTCTCCTACAGTAAAAGTGAATCCCTTTGAAGTCATTAATGTGGCATTCCTAGTCCAACAGCAGTTCTAAATGTGTGGCCAGAGAACTGGCTCACATGATAAACACACCTGTATTTTAAAACAGAGTCAATATTATTCAGTAGCCTGTGGTGGCTACCCTCTGTCTTAAATAATACATATTCCTAAAGCTACTCAGATGCTCTAAGCATCTACTTAAGAGGCCCCAATAACTCTGAAAAAGCCGCAAATAATGTGCTTGCTGCCAGCCTTCATTTTTCAGTGAATTCTGAAAAGATTTTGTATCTGAAGGACTTTAGGTACAGCAAAGACTCTTCTTCTGTGTTATACCCATATCAGGACTGTGATAACTATTGGCTTCCTTATCAGAGAAAGAGACCTTCTGAAAGCCTATATAAGCTTTCAGGATTTACCAGGAGTGCTTTGCATAGTTTCTCAAAGATACAGCAGAGCACACAAGATAAAACTCATTCTCCTGGGAAAGCTAGGAAGGACCTTCTTGCTTTACTCTGCATGCTGGTTTTGTCTTTTTCTTTGTTAAAGTGGCATTAATTTCATTACTAGGAAGTCATCAGGTAGCATATTTATTATTTACACTGTTTATTAGCACATGGGTGTTATCCCTGGGGGAACCTGTGTGTGGCTCTAATAGTTACCACCCCAAAACTTCATAGTCCAGGATCAAGTAGAGCGGACAGCACAGCTATCAACATAAATCAGCATCCCTCTCTCACTGCTTGCACACTGCCATAACCAGAAGTGATTATTCCCAATAACAAAATTTAAGATACATGATCCATGATGTTGTGCTGGAGCATTTTCTTAGAAGAGGACTACATCAACCCTTACACCCTTAACCACCACGGAATTGTACTTTTGTCTACACGATGGGTATCCCTGCACAGCACAGTGCAGGATAGACATGTTAAAACAAAGAGAGACGGTGAAGCTGCCCCATTGCAATAAGTGCTCGTATACTGTTTGAAGTGTATGAGTTAGTTCATTCATAATATAAATTAATTAACTGCTATTAATAATAATAAAATCTGCAGTATTTCTGCATGACATTACGTTATGCTGTCTAGCCAAGAATGCAAAATATTGCTACAACTGAACTAGAATGCTGTAAAGATAGGTGAAAAGCCATCTGCATAAAGATGATGATCTGATGTTGTATTAGCATTTAATTCTCTTGTGAAAATCATGCATCTATCATGGTTTTTTGATACATGAAAACTGTAGGTTTTTTGATACAGTCCTAACCACTCCTGGTAAATCCTGACAAGCTTATATAGGCTTTCAGAAGGTCTCTTTCTCTGATAAGGAAGCCAATAGTTATCACAGTCCTGGTATGGGTATAACACAGAAAAGTGTCTTTGCTGTACCTAAAGTCCTTCAGATACAAAATCTTTTCAGAATTCACTGAAAAATGAAGGCTGGCATTGCCTTCCCCCCATACACACACCGTCCCCTTCACTAGCACCAGTTCTGGCCAACCCTGAACATACATTATTGCCTCTGGCATGAAATCAGAGGATATAGTTGTATGCACAACCACATATGTGATGACCAGTATAACCTAACGCAAAACTTTGCAAACAAAAAGGTTTATAGTTAATGATCTTTTGCTGTAACAGCACCTATTTAAACAACAGTTTTCTTGCTTTAGCTGTAATTCCACTGGTAAATTTGAGGACTTGCACTTTCTTTAAGCATTCACCTCTTCCTTTGCAGTAAATGGAAACTTTTTGTTGAAACAATTTCTGTGTGAGAAATGCCATTGAACTAAAGCCGTTTTCTTAAATATATAATACCATTTTTTACACCATTGTTTTAGGACAAAAAAAAGTATTTGCAATACTTCCAGACATTCATTTGTTCAGCTCTTTTGGAGTATGGTTTTTAAACATTTAGGAGTAGGGCCTCATTATGTAGATCGTAAGGATACAGTGGAGGAAAAAGGTTTACTAGAAATTTTCCCACTGT
Organism: Calonectris borealis; assembly: GCF_964195595.1. NCBI lineage: Eukaryota > Metazoa > Chordata > Aves > Procellariiformes > Procellariidae > Calonectris > Calonectris borealis. The sequence goes on from NC_134315.1 coordinate 55,136,740, forward strand.
CAGTGGATGGTGTGGCAGCGATACCTTATTTCAGAAGTTCTTGCCTTTATGAGGAAATGATAAATTTATGTGCTCCCTTTATTTTTAGGAAATATGATTAATGGATCTCTCATTATAGAGGTGAAAAAATATGTAACGATGCACAGATTTAAATCCTGCTTGTATTTGGGAGAATTTTCTGCAGCGTGTGTTGCTTCTTAGAAATCTCCTGTAGCATATCCATGCATTCAAGCCACTGAAGGCTTGGCTTGGATCTTGTTTTTGCTATAAAATCCCCATTGTACCCCATGACTTTTAAGTCTTTGAGGCTGTGCCTGCAAAACAGCTGGGCAGTCTTAAGGAGGTTTAAGGGCTTTGGATTTAATACTGGACTATATGCCCCGATGGACTGGGGAATGACAAATGCCGAGCCCAGGCAGTCCCATGGAGCTTTCTGCTGGCACTTGCTCTGAAGCCCCACACTCCAGGCTTTCTCTTATCTCCCACCCTATGGCCAGTAAGGTACTTGAGAAAAGGAATTTTTGGCATAGGAAAGAACTTGGAAATATCATTTTACCTCCTTTGACACCTTCTGAAAAAAGGGATAAGTCTTTCCTAAATTTGACACAAAGCCAAAGCCTTAGCCTTCTTGATGCTGTCAGTGAGTGGAGAGGCAGGGAAAAAGCTTGTATTGATTAACTCCAAAGGGACTGTGAAAATGTGCTTTTTCACACAGCTTTAAGAAAAATTGTGTGGGCTTCAGAGATGCTAAAATGTTGTTTTGAAGTTGTAAGCCATGTATAACAGCTTTAGTAACATTGCTATGTAAAGTTGGAGCTGCAGAAGTTATGCAATGTGTATGAACTAGGTGTACATAGGAAAGTATATTCTGTGTGTACGAAGTGTGCCCTACGCTATTCAAAAGACAATCTGCTTTTATCAGTTGATTAGATACAAGTAATCAAAAAAAAAATCCTCTTATGAAAATGTGGACAGTCTCCTTGTGGAAACAAAGTGGTTTGATATATTGCGTTTGTTCACACACACTTTATCTATGATATGGTTGCAGTATATATTTTGCCACTCAAAGTGTGCGCACACCGCTTTTTATCTAATAGTGTCTGGAAAAGCTACATTAAAAGTACCACAGGCTTCTGAAGTTCTGTTCAATATCATGTGTAAAAAATGTTCTTGTCTGATACTGGAAGTGATCCCTATCCGTTCTACTTCATAAAACTCCTAGAGCTTTCATTTTCACACACCTTCACATTCTTCACAACCAGCGGTATTGATATGCCATATAACAGCCTATCTCTGGGATGACTGCAGTAAATAAGTACTACTAAAAATATCACAAAGATTGATCCCTTTTTTCCTGCCCAGTTATCTATACTGAAATGATTAGATAGTTCCCCTGGGCATAAACACGAATAGCAAAATAATGCCTTTGAGAAGCAGCATAGAATGTTCTGGATGAGCACCAAATTTTGGGGAGAGTTGGGCAAACCTTGACCCAAATTTATACACAGTAGATCACTCTCTCCTATGTGAAAAGAGTGCAAGATCAGAACATCTATGGTCATCTAGACTACCCAGGGTTTTCCCTGGCCAGTTTGCAATGAACTCAGTTTATTGCTACCTGAGCGGATGAGCTTGGATTCTGACGCAGCCTCCGCTGGCACACTACAAACATGTTTGCAAGCTTATCCTTCAATGTAACGCAGTTTCATTATGCTTCAGATGAGCTGGTCTAATCTGTAATAACAGATCAATAAGCCTACATGTAGTAGCCTTGATGTGGCAGTTTATATGAGCTGCTGTACCTGCATGCACCGGTGCGCTCCATGTGCTCCGACACCCTCTTTTCACTGCCCACACATGCAAATAATTCCCAGAAGCATCCAGGAATTTTTAAATGGCTAGTTACAAGCCCCCAGTGCCTAGCAAGCTATGAAGAATAGCTTCTGCAGCAACACCATTACTCCTGTTGAGTATAGCCTGCTGTGTGAAAAAAAGACATTTAGTCTTGGTGTATAGATTTCAAGTGACTACATGAATGGTATGTATGTGATAGCACTTTCCAGGTATGCATATTTACAATATATGTATGTATAAACATCAGCAGGAAAATAAAAAAATACATGCACCCCTGCTTGCTAGCGTGAAGACTTCTACAATTCTGGGACTGAACTAAGAGAATTAAGAGCATTTCTATTTCATCCTCTTGACTGGGTCTTTCAGAGGTGCAGAGAAGTGGCTAAGCCACCTGAACTACCCTGTGTCTGAAAAATGGCAGAGGAGAAAAGAAAGAGCCTGGAGAGGAGCTCAGAAGTGAGTTACTTCCAACAGTCCTTCAGCAACATTGAATACCACTTGGTTTCTCACAGCGGCTTTACTCACTCACGTGCACCAACAATAGATACCACCCCCTGAAAAAGCCAAAGGATCACACTGAGTATCTGACTTCTGCCCCCCGAGAAAAATACTTGTTCTTTCTACTCAATCAAATGCCCCCAAGCCCAAGGCAACTTAATGCCTTTCTTCTTTTCCATAGGTCTTGGTAGCAGAGGCAACAGGCACCTTACCACGCACTTCTTCAAGAAGACAAGAAATTTCCATTAGAAACTTGAGATGGAGGAGTGCTGGGTCTAGAAGATCAGGGTGCAGAGTGGGGGGGACAGAGGGGTGAGCGGCTTCCCAGAGAACAGTGTGGGGCTTCTGGTTTTTTTTTTCTCTGAAGAGGGCAAACATAACAGCAATGCTTTGAGGAAAGCAGAGCATAGGATTAGTGGGTCTAGGGCAAGCCAACAGAAGCAAAAACTGTGGAATGGACCTTTGCTTAAAATATTGGCAACATCTTGCTTTGGCTTACACTCCCTTTATTAAGTATTGGCTTTCAGAAAGGAGATGCAGCAGTTTGATAACTTTCATTCGGTAATAGATCATATAGCACCAATAAAAAGGTAGCGGTGGGCGGGAAACCCATTCCTCCTAAAGCTAAAGCATTCCCAGCTAATGAAAACTGTGACAGAGTCATTACCACCATAGGGGTTCTGATTACATCTGTTGATACAAGATTGATTTTTCTTGGCCCACAGTCAACTGCCATCTCTGCAAACAGTTCACAGCAATACAGCCTGTGGGGGGTTATTTTAGAGCCGCTGACCTAGGCAGCACTGTTTGGTTTACTGTTTTCTCGTGAATGCTCCCAGACATTTTGGTGCCTGCGTAAGTACGGGGCTCACCAACAGCAGCCAATGCAGGTCATAAAACACTGTAATAGAGGATTTCCATTTCAGCTGTGACTTTGTCCTGAATTCAGGGCGGCTGCCTCTGAAGCACTATACTTAAAGGTGTTTATGATTCAGAAGAAATTTCCAGCCCATGCAGTAGTTGCAGCTTTTATCTCTTTGGCTTTGATCTCCTCTGTATTCTCTTAAATATAATTAAACTTGTCACATCATTTCCCCCCTTCTTGCTTCCTCTCTGAAACAAAACATTTACACACAAATTAGGAACTTTAAACAAAGACAGTTCCAGGGAGTAATAAAATAAATTTGGGACATTTCAGCTCCACCTCGTATATAATTTCCCAGCAAACGTGGTTGCATTCCATCCTGTCTAACTCCTGAACCAGAACTTTTTATTTCATTTTTTCCTAGCACAGTATATTTTACTGCAATTTCTCTTAATGTCTGCCATTGCTAACCTGCAATGACAAACTGCACAAACTCCATCTTGTGGTTTGACCCATTGATTAAACTTATGAAAAAATTTGGAAGGAAACCTTAAATTCATTGAAACATTCAACAAAGCTGTGCATTATTCAAAGTTTTAACACAAACTGGGGAGAGTAGGGCTGAGCTTGCCCCCTTAAACAACTTCATGCAAGCTCAGTGTCTAAGGAGATATGAAGTGCACAATAACGCTATGACCCATTCATTTTATTCCTTACTGTGTATGCAGTTTTGCAGTTTTGCACAGCACAAAGAAACAAAAACTAAGCTACTTTTCAAAGCTGTTTTGCATTGTCCTGTTAAAATCTGAATTCAGACCTCAGAACTTTTGTATCTCCAGCAAGGATTCTCCAGTTGTTATTAGTAAGGTATTTCCTACCATCTTTAATTGCAATATCCCATTACATTCCAAGTACTTATGGGTTTATCGTCACAATACTCCCTCCCATCCCATAGCAGCAAAAGTATTACCATCTTACAGATGAAGACCTGAGGCACAAAATGATTACATGATTTACACAATGTTGCAACAGAATTTTGAAGAGCAGCGAAATTTTATCCCACACTGAAGGACTGCTTTTACACTGATACTAGAATCCTATGCAATACGAAGAAAAACTAAAAATGGCATGTTAGGAAAGACATCTGGTATGATTAGCTCAACTGAACGTAATGGATTACATGAAAGACTGATGAATTACATGAAAGACTAATGAAACTACTGAATGTACTGTGCTGAGTTTCATTAAAAGTGTACTTGCTTTACAGTAAGCGATGGCTCGCTCAGAAAGACAGAAGCTAGCGTGCTTGTGGTTAACACCGTAACAGATGAATCACAAAATGGGATATTCGTTGGGTTGTACTTTATCTTGCCAGATCATGTGAAGAGTTTCTCTACCCAAACAGGGTATCGCCAAGCTACTATCCCTGCCCAAGTGACCTGAGCCAGGTGAGGGCAGCCAGGATGTGTTAGACTTGCTGTGCCTGTGCAGCTTGGGTGCGATTGCATTAGTTCTTGTGCTTCCTGGGGCAACTGCACACACACAAGAGCTTTGCGGTGATTCTGAATGCAGCTACTGCTTAACATCAGTCAAGTGACAAGTCTAGAAATCAGAGATCCTTGTGCCCTGGTTTTGGCTGGGGTAGGGTTAAATTTCTTCCTAGTGCTGTGTTTTGGATTTAGTATGGGAAGAACGTTGATAACACACTGATGTTTTCAGTTGTTGCTAAGTGCCCTCCTAGTCCAAGGACAGCTCCTATGCCTACTGACTGAGCTAGGTACACGAGATGGGAGGGAACATAATCAGGACAGCCAGCCCAGCTGGCCAATGGGGTATTCCATACCATGTGACGTCATGCTCAGTATATGAACGGTAGGCGTGATCCAGGAAGTACCGATCGCTACTTGGTTATCGGTCAGCGTGGGTGGTGAGCAATTGCATTGTGCATCACTCATTTTGTATATTCTATCATTATTTATTATTATTATTTTCCCTTTTCTGTTCTATTAAACTGTCTTTACCTCAACCCATGAGTTTTTCTCACTCTTACCCTTCTGATTCTCTCCCTGCCCCACTGGGGGGGCGGGGGGAGTGAGTGAGCGGCTGCGTGGTATTTGGCTGCCTGCCAGATTAAACCACGACACCTTGATTTAATTAGTTTATCTAAGAGAAGATTACAAAATGATCCGTTCAGGTTTACGAATACTTACAGGGAAAAAAAATAGGATACCAGACGTTTCTTCAAGCTAGCAAAAGAAGACACTGCAAGATGTTGCCAGTGGATGGGAACAGAAGCTACATAAATTTCAGTTATTTTAATTGATATGATTTTTTTCACTTTTAATGCAAGTCGCATGATTTAGGGATTTTTCATAAAGCCTCCAACTGCTGTAATTATTTCATTCTTAGCATCTCTGTTTCCACTAAAAAAAAAAATTTATTTCTATCCCTCAATGGCTGCACACAAAACACATTTAAACTATGAACACTGAAGTCTTAAGTGTCAGAAGAAGAATGAAAAGATGCCCACACCTTTTTTATGCATGATGTTGGTAATGCGAAAATTAAGCTGGGAATGAAATGCACAGCAGTTTTAAGTGAGCATGGGAGGTACATAGGAACAGACTGTACAGATGGGTTGCCCCATTACTTGGAGTCTTTAATTTGCATGAATATCTGGAATGAAAAAAAAAGTTAACTCAAACTTTTGGACATGCAAATACTAAAGGTGCACAGGTGGCCTGTGTTGTGCAAAAAGCGGAATTAGATGCCTGTCATTGTTCTTCCTCAACTTTAAAAAAAAACCACACAATATGAGTTCCAGCCCCGTGTCCCACTTGCAATGCATCCTGGAGAGATATTCTGCCAGCCTCACGCCGTAAATACCCTGCGTCGTGGTTTAACCTGGCAGGCAGCCAAATACCATGCAGCCACTCGCTCACTCCCCTGCCCCCAGTGGGACAGGGAGAGAATTGGAAGAGTAAGAGTGAGAAAAACTCGTGGGTTGAGATAAAGACAGTTTAATAGAACAGAAAAGGGAAAATAATAATGATAGAATATACAAAATGAGTGATGCACAATGCAATTGCTCACCACCCGCGCTGACCGATAACCAAGTAGCGATCGCTACTTCCTGGAACACGCCTACCATTTATATACTAAGCGTGGCATCACATGGTATGGAATACCCCATTAGCCAGCTGAGCTGGCTGTCCTGGCTGTGCTCCCTCCCAATGCTTGTTTTTGGTTTTGTTTTGTTTTTTTTTTTTTTTTTTTCCTTGAGCTGAATGTCCTTGACTAGCAGGGTACTTAGTGGCAACTGAAAACATCAGTGTGTTATCAACATTCTTCTCACACTGAATCCAAAACACAGCACTAGGAAGAAATTTAACTCTACCCCAGCCAAAATCAGGACACCCTGCAATACCCTCCTGGTGCATTCTCAGAGGATTTGTCAGCTGTCAGCCAGAGATCTTTGATACTGCTACTTAATAAAAGCTTTAAAAAGAAAAAAGAAAATAAAACAAAACTAGATGCTCAGAATGAAAGGATAAATAAACAAAATGGAAGCCCAGCTTCCTTGATAACGTGTGACTACTCTGAGTCAGTGTTTTACAGATAAATGAAGCCTAGACGAGTGAGCACGCAGCAGTCTTAAAGACAGCACATTCTCTTTTGGGGGGGGGGGGAAGAAAAAAGACACATAATCCAGACCTGTTAGTGTATGTTGTATAAGGCTGTTTTTTGGTCATATCAGACATTATCTGATGTAACAAGTTTTGTCAGCATCTTGATGTGACAGCACAATTCGGCTCGACAGAACCTCAAAGGAGGTGATAGTTTCAGGTGTGTTTTGTTTAGAAATACAATCTTTTCCCGGGTTCCAGTCTTTGAAATAGTGCCAGGCTGGAACAGATTCACATTGCTGGAAGACACAGATATTTTTGCTGTGCTGACAAGAAGATGTTCTTTCTAGACACGCTCTGTAAAGCATGTGGGACTGTCACATGTGTCTCATTAAATGAACTGACATGCTGAGGTAGCAGCATACATTATTATTTATAGAGCCCTGCTATTTCAGGTATATACATGAGACAGATAGCGCCAAATACTATGCAGGACTATCCATAATTTTCAAAGCTGTAAATCTGGGCACTGAATATATTAATTTTGGAGAGAGAACTGAAAAGGTGAAGCATAATGAACGGAGAAGAAAGGAGGTGAACTATTTGTGAATATCACCTTAAGGCTCTATTTTGCAGACCACTGCCCATTCATTACATAAATAAACTGTCCTATTTATCCCATCTAAACTGAAGTCTTCTTGCCCAATGTCCTTGTACCACACTTGATCCATTGCTGACATCTCACTCTATGCCAGCAAAACCGATCCAGAATTACCAAGGACTCATTTGAACAAAAGAAGCAAGAGCCACGCATAGTTCCTCATTCTCACAGAAAAGCCTTCAGGGCAAGCTGCAGAAATAGAGGATAAGGTAAAAAGGATACAGAGAAATATTATTACCTATTACCTGTGATTTATTTGGATAAAAGATAATGCCAATTATTCAGTTGTCCAAAGTGGGCTCCATACTTCTAATTGTTGTACAAAAAAAGGGAGATATCACATAGGACCTAGGTGGGAGAATATGACTGTCAACTTGCCATGATGTAGTTCTGGAAGGTTTATTGTTATTTATTAGGGCAGGAAGAATTAAAATAATTGAGATTTATCCCTTCAATCAAATAAGATCTAAATGTATCCCTTTTTCTTCAGTAACTCAGTATGACTTAGGAGAGGAAGAGCCCTCTGCAGTGACTGAGATATGATGTAGGCCTATACATTGACAGAAATACCAAACAAGTTTCACAACCTACTTCTAATCACACAAAAAATGAGGTGAAATGCTATCGTCACAGAAATAGGCTCAGAAGTCATATAGCTTGACCATTTCCTAGTTGACTTATAGATACAAAACACCTTCAAAAGATTGTGAGCAACTGAGAATATGATATGAAAAATCAGATTCAAACAGTGAGAGCCATGTTATACCTGTAGTAAGGGAAAGAAGAAAACAGAATAAAAATTGCAAAATTGAACGCATAGTATAAATTGAATAATCATGGCAGTCAATAATATCTACAACTACAGCATTACCTAATAGCTGTGCAGACTTGAATGACATAATGAATTGGGGAAAAAAAGAAGAAAACCCCCTACAATCAGGAGAGGTATAGCAGCCAAATTTTGTCTGAAAACTTCTCCCATCGGTCTCTACCACATCTAAAGCTGCCTGAAGAACTTTGGCTATTTTTATAGCTGGCCAAAAGTTGGTAGGAAAGCTTCACTCACTTTACTTCAATATTTTTAAGTTCACAGCCTTTGGAACAGTTTTGGGGACTTACCCACTTTTTATGAATCAGTGCAGTTGGGATAACAGTCAATGTGTTACGTTGAAGTGTAAAAATAAAAAAGCATAAAAATGGGTGTGACAGAAAGGGTCTTGGAAAGCCACTGAGATACGTACAATATGGAGTGTTCAAAAATAGGTAAGAAAGGAGGCCAGGACTTAAAACAATACATATGCTATATGCTTCAGCTTAGTTCTTCCATCTTTGCACACTTGTTTCTTGCTTGTATTCAGGTATGGTTTATTCTATGTCCTTATTTCTAAATAACGGAATATCTAAATCAACTGAATCTTCTGTTTCCTATTGCCCTCTGAAGTCCTGAGCATCCTCAACACTCACTGGAGCTGAGAAGCCTTTCAAGAGCTCTCCATGTACAGTAACAGTTATTGATGTAACTTGCATTGATAATACAAAGTCGTCTTTGTGTAGCCAGCACTGTACCACATACAGTATAAAGGCAGCCATGCCAGATCCTTGATTACATTTGGTGGGTTTTTCCTCAAAGGCCTTGAGAAACAACTGTATGTCTTATTTGTCAAGAGAGCTCCAGTGGTTAGCAAGTCAGATCCATAATTTTTTATGAGCTTGTCGTGTTGTTTCTGCTTTCACTGATTAATGAGATAGTGCCCCTTATAGTAGGTCACAAATTGGATTCTGTTAAAGAGGGCATTACAGGTTTACAGCTTTTGGGGGAAAAGAAAGAAAAAGCAAAAGCAAGCAAGTACAAGGCACGATGGGCATTGACCAGCTCTTCCTTTGGGACTCTGTCACTATAGCACCAGGGAACAAATGATCATTTCTCAAAGACTACCGATATTCTGATCTAGAAGGCAGACACATTCAGGGTATTTTCATCAGGGAGCATTTATCCTCACTGAATCTTGCAAGTAAACCTGATAAGGTCTTGGTATATGTCCCGCTATATGTCGTGTCCTTGGGAACCGTAAACAGCTTCCCAGCAGCAGGCTGGCTTTAGGTGCCTCTTCATCACTTCTGAGAAAGGAGCACTTCAGTGCATTAGTAGTAGCATAACAAGATGGAGAACCTCTTGAAACCACCTCCATTACACAGTATACCACAGCTACTGACAAGGCACATTACCTACATGATACCTATCTGATCTTCCACTACGGTGATTGCACTTTTGTGAGCTGTTAAGGTAGGAATTGCTCTTTTCATCTGCCATAGTCCAGCAATTCTACAGAAACCTTTGGTCTTAATTATATGATATGATGGTCAAATATGCTTCCTTTTTAACCACTGTTTGGATGATTTATTTTGTGTATATTCAATCTAATGGGCAAGTACTTTCAAAAGTAAACATATTAACCAGCTATTGAAAAACCTATACAAAACATGATTCTAAGTCTGCTTGCAGTGCATTAATCAAGTGGCAGAGTAAGCAAATATTGATACGTAATTTAATCTTACAAACTGTCCACAAATAAAGACATATGGCTTCAGACAGAGGGTTTCCGTATCTGGCCCTTGGTCCATGATCAAGTACAAAACCGACTGCCTTGTAAGGCAGGGAAACATGAGTTTAAGAGTGTGCTGCTTAATCATCTGGACTACAGATTGAAAAAATACATCAATAATAGTTTGTAATTAAAGGTGGCATCACTGAGGATGGAGCACTGCTTTGGGGTAAAGTGCCTTAAGAGGACACAAAAAAGGAAGAAGAAAAAAACCAGACGCTAATGCCAAGAGCAGCCTCCTGACCAGCGCACTGGGTTTGTGCGTCCTGGCTGAACGCATTTCTCAATAGTCTGGTAATGTTTGCAGTGGGCTTTAGGGAAAGACTGTTAATGGTAGGGTGCAACATAACCCCACAAGCCGATCTGAAAACAGAGCTCAGCAACATTAGCAAAATTAACTGCTATAAGTAACTGCAAAGAATGTGCTGTAGGCAGAGAAACATCAACCTCCACTGTGGCAGGAATAAAACGCTTAAAAATATCCTATTCCTGCCTAAAGGGAGCCAGTGTTTTAATGATAGACCTTGGCTCTGAGCGACCCTGAAATACATCTGTTCTTTCTGCATCTGAGCTCCCGCTGCTCTGCCGTGCCAGTCCCTGCACACGTACAGCGAATCCTTCCACATGGCTCGTGTGAAAGCCTGTTTAGAAGTGCAACTCCCAACAACATAAATCTCTGCTGCAGAGATTCCTCTGCAGCCCCTGTAGAGACCATGCTGGAGCAGATATCCACACTGCTGCCCAGGGAGGACCCATGCTGGGGCAGGTGGATATTCCCCAAAGAAAGAGCCCACGCTGGAGCAGGTTTATCCTGAAGGACTGCTGCCCATGGAGGACCCATGCCAGAGCAGGGGAACAGTGTGAGGAGGAAGGAGCAGCAAAGAGGAGCTATCGTGGACTGACCGCAACTGTCCATTCCCCATCCCCCTGTGCTGCTGGGCAGGGAGGGAGGTAGAAGAGTGGGAATGAAGCAGTGAAGTTGAGCCTGGGAAAAAATGGGAGGGGAGTAAGGTGTTGTTTTAATTTTGTCTTTGTTTCTCACTATCCAGGTCTACTTTAACTGGCAATAAATTAAATTCATTTTCCCTAAGTCGAGTCTGTTTTGCCCGTGATGGTAATTGGTAAGTGTCTTTATTTTGACCCAGGAGCTTTTTCATCATACTTTCTTACCCTGCCTTATTGTGGACGGGGAGTAACAGAGCGGCTGGATGGGTGTCTGGCTGCTGGCCAAGGTTAACCCACCACACATGCATATTGAAATCATTGTATCCAAGAAAGAATAAGGCTTAAGTTAGGGCCTAGAAATCCAGCTGATGCTACCAGCAGCTCCAAATGCAGTAGGTTTGTTAAGTTTCTCAATAAACCTTAAGATAGTTACACAGCTGGGAAAGCAGTTCTGACTGGGTTTTGGGGTAAAGAGGTTACAGCCAAACTAGGTCATACCTCCCTTTCATCTCCCAAGAAATATAACTGTAAACTGAGTTGAAACTTGTCTTATTTCCTAAAAGAAACAATGATTTGTAGAGAATCTTAATTTTTGCTTTGGTTAAACACACCCCTTGAACTGTAAGACATAGGACAGGCATGCTCTTCTCCTGTCTGGTCAGGGCACTTGTCTGATATTCACATAGGTGAACCACTCATATGTATGATATGATTTGTTACTTTATTGCAAGCTTAAACACAATTTACAACCCTCTGAACTCCTGCCTTACCTGACTCCCAATCGATAAATGGCACACAGTGACTTCTGATGTTTACTTAAAATAATTTTATTTAAATACCTGTTAAACTATTGTGAAGGTCAAGACCAAGGTGCATAAATCTGCCAAGGGGCAGACAGTGCTGAATACACACAAAGATAAAATATTAGAACAGCAGTATTGGATGCGAGTACAAATTAAACACACTCTCCCTTTTCGTATGCCACATCCAGGCGAGGACAAAAATCCTTCACTCAAACTAACTTTGATATTTCTATACTATGAAGTCCCAAATCTAGGAATGATTTTTCATAGAGCCCTTGGGTTTCTGCAGGAAACACTATATATGGTTGTCTTGCCAGATAATGCATTTTCTGTCAAGTGTATCCACCAGGCCATAACAGGAATTGTCTGTAGTCTATGCCAGAAGGACGCTTTTCTCTGTCAGACTGCTCTGCAAACTAAAACCTTCCTGGGTCTTACTTCAGAGCTGTTGCATTCCCTCATTGCTGTGATTTCTGCTGGCACACCTCTGTGCATAGCGCGGCTCACCAATGCTGCTTCAGCAATTGTGTGCATGTGCAAGGCCAAAGAGTCACCTTCCACATACGAAGATTTTAATCATTTCAGGAACGGCGGGTTCCTGAGTGTATGGAAGGGGCACAAGAAGGCAAAGCTGGCTGCGCAGACCCTTGAATAAATTAGAAGAACCTTGGGGCTCCTAGAGCAGCTACCCACACTCTGCCCCTAGCACCGATGCCCTGTAAAAGTCAGAGCTCGGGATGCTGTACTCTCTGGAATGAAAAGTCTTACAATGTCACTGCCCACAACAGGAGACAGACGTTTCAAAACTGTTCTCTAATTGCACCATGTCTGGCTCCTGCCTGCCTTCCTTACACTTCGCAGACAAACAGTGGTTTACTTTGAAAAAGCATGCAAAAGGCATGCCTCATTAGAGGCTCAATTCTGCAGTGTGCTCAGGGACTTAATGCCTCAGAGCGGGTACTCAGCCACCTGCAGAACGATGCTCTGTGATGCTATGCACTAGCCAAAGATGTTAGTGTCATTACACTCTGCACAAAGTGTGTTTGTTGTAATCGAATATGAACCAAAGTTCTGTGCTGCAAATTGGCAATGTTTTCACCTGCAAACTGTAGCTGTACAAACTGTGAGCCATGGATGAAGGCTTCCTGAAGTCCTTAGGAAAAAAAACCCTTGTTCCAAAAATAACACAAGATGCAAAGCAGCTCTGGCAGAAACAAGGAGAGGGAGAATGGGAAATCGGGTTCCTGAGAATGTCAAGACATCTTCCCCATCAGTTCTGAATTTGTGTATTTTACAGTGTTGAAATTCACTGTGAATAGCTGAATTTCCTGATTCTCCTTCATGATTTATTTTTAACCACGCATCCTTGTAAGGATTTCTGATCGTCAGTTTCGTTTGAAGTTAATAAGGTATGTCATGGGGGAACCGTACCTACCCAATCTGCTATGCTTCTTTAGCCTGTGAGATACAATACACTGGATTACTACCCATTGGCATCACCATGCAGTGACAGAGGAAATGGCAAGGCAGCAGAAATCAAGCAAGGATTTAAAGTAGGTAGATCTGAAGAGGGAAAGGTTGCATCTGGTCTCCGGTATTTCCGGACTAGTGTTTTAAAATGTGTGTAGCTTGTTCATAATTGGAAGCTTGAGATGTCAGTTTTGATTCTGACTTGTTTTGATGGTTGCCAACTATACCAAATATGTTTTTTACATGGAAAACAAAAGAGAGTGATCATTAGTGGCTCATTCACTGGCGCTGGATGTCATTAAATAATTAGCATTTTCCAGTCTGCAGAGCTGCAGCATTGACATTTCTGTTATTCTAGGTGCAGTAGGAGAATCTCAGTAATGTGTAGTTTGTATAATACGTACTGAGTTTGTAGCAAAGCCTTTTCTAGATCCACTCTACTGATATCATGCACTTGAGATGATACAACTGCATCATGCTACATTGCAAAACAGCATCAGTTCATTAACTGGCAGTACCTTCCAAACACTTGAATCTTGTTTTACAGGTTGTTTTGGTCCTTTGTAACAAAGAGTTATAAGCTAGAATGAAATAAAAATTGAGCTAAATTTTTGCCCCAGATCTGAATTCATATTTTTCTTGGTTTTTTAAAATAAAGATCTTAATGAATTTTCTAATTTTGTTTTTCTGATATTATTATTTATTATTCTGTGATCTTTTTCATTATTGAAAAATGATATAATAATATATTAACAATTTAGGCCCCTATTCTCCATGTATTTCTGTCTAAAGTGAGTCTAAGCTGATTCCTAATGAACTGTGTTATTTTCACCATATTAAGAAATGAAACTGAAATTTCTAAAAGAAACTGATGGTATTTGGTTCCTACATGCCACAGATGTTAATTGGGATCCAGCCTATGTTGGGTTTTTTGTTTTGTTTTGGTTTTTTTTTGCAGCATCTAGGACTTAATGGCAAGGTTGTTAACTGCCTTTAATTAGCAAATTGACTTTACATTCTCTGACATTTTCTTCACCTATTTGTTCTACACTTAATTCAATGGAAATTAATTTGAAAGCGATAGAAGGTAAGGTGTCATTTTCCGGTTGCATTTGATTATGACTTTTCTCTTTTTGAAGAAGGAAATATTAACTGCCTGTCTTTATACATGCATCTCTTATCTTTACCAAATTGGAAGGACCAGATCTGCCATGGCCTTTCCAGTGCCCCCACTCCACGGCTGCCTGGTGACCTCCCCACACAGTTTTGTGGGAAGGGAATGTTCCCCTTCCCGTCCTGCGCAGGAAAGGCCACAGCGGTTCTCACCGGCTGCATTAGGCTGACAAACAGGACAAGCATTAATTGCTGTCTCCATCCTTTTGTGTGCTAAATCTAGCTGCTTTCTGTCTTTGGAGAAAATTGCATACAAAATCAATAAGTTCAGGGAAAACGGCTATAAAAATACAATTCTTTAAGTGGAAGGAAAGTAAATTGCCCATGCTGCTCAGGTAGTTTTGGATTTGTTGCCTGTTTCCATATGAGAGATTTTCTTCCCAATAACTTAAGTCTCAGAAATTATTGTTAGTCAGTGTAAGCCTAAAAGTCTGATGCATTAATCTTTATATATGTTCCCTTCTATTGCCTCTTGCTTTATTTATGGAAATCATTTTGCTGGAGTAATACCATAAGCTATACAACTTGTTTTTATGAGGAACTGAAGTTTTAAAAAATAACTCAAAATAAAACTAGACATGAAATATCATTTGAAAAGCACCACATAACAATTACAAATATTTATTACTTGCAGTAAATATTGCCCTGGTTTCTATGTAGGTGAAGCTTTTTAATACTGTTACAAGCCACTATTTATACCTCTTCTTTATCATTCAGGAGTTTAAAACCTCTCAAGTGCCTCCTCCTTACTTGGAGGATTCACAGGCCACCTGTATCTTTTAACACATCGCCCATCTAAATAATAGATTTACATCTCTGAAAATAAACTTAGACTACAAGTGAGAGCTTTGCCCACAGCATAGATAGCAGCACTGGTTTTGGATAGAAAAGAAAAATCTCAGTTTGTTTATTGCAAAAGTAAAGTAACTAAATCTCACCTGAATGGCAGCAAAATATAATACGAAAGGTCGTTATTTACCTCCAGTATCTCATCAGCGATTCTCAAACTGGTTTGATTCTTTTAAGACTCACAGTGTGCTCCAGGCTCATATACCGGGGAGCCAGACACTCAGCTTGGAAGAAAACCATCAGAGGAATAAGTACTGTAGATGTCATAGTGTTTACAGAGCCTGGTCCATGAACTAAGTAAGGAAGGTTATGAAATGTGTGCAAAACTGAGCTTGATTTGCATCTGTATCTCTGGAGCTGGGTATGCAAATAGCCATATTTATGCACTAATGTTGCACCTGCAGGTATAATCAGAAGCACTGTTTCAGGTGTGTAATACCTTTGCCTTTGTATGAATGTGTTATTTTAATGTAAAAAAAAAAACCTCTAAAACCTGTGAAGAGCTTGATGCTGGGGTACTGGGGGAGGGAGTTAAGAAATTGTGATTTAGTTGTCATCTGGAAACCTCCCTCTAAACTTTTCTCACTATCTGTCATTCTGTGAAGCATTGCCTGTTATTCTGTTCCCATCCATATTTCTAGCAATCACACAAGGTAACTATTACTGTAACAGTGCAGTACAGACACCATTTGTATCTCTAAGTGGCATTGTATACACATGATGTACAATGTAAAAAATGTATCAGGGTATTCTGCAGATATTTCAGGATTGAAATACTCTCATAGTAAGAGAATATTTTGATCCATTAGATTTACAAATGCTGAAGGATTTGTGCACCTGCTTGACTTAAGCACATGGACACCACTATCAGCAATCTTTTATGCTCACAGTCAGGACCGTATATAAATCCTTGAAAGATCTGTGGTATAAATGATACTCCCTTATTCCTCACCCCTGCCTATCTACACTAAAAGGGCAGATGCTATTCCCAGAATCAGTTCACTAGAATGCTAATTAAAATATCATTTGCAAAATATCACTGCAAAACTTGCATTTTCTGATTTTGTTTTGAAAATAATGTAAAAAAGTGAGAAATGAATAAAGCACATAAGTTGTCATAAAAGTGACTCAAATCTGATCCATCCGCAGCATTTATGAATATGTTTATAAACAGCCTCAATTCATATTTTGTCACAAATAAGTTTAAGCTTTGCTGTGATTGATCAGAAACATGTTTCACTGGCCCCAATCCCTATCTAAACATGCTCATTTCAATGTCAGATAGCATCATCATCATCCAAATTAATTTGTTTATAACACACTTCATAAACAGCTCAGAATACAGTTTTTTACTCTTCAGTAACCTTGCCCAATATTTTACAATAGCTTGTTTATTCTTCAGTTAAAAGTTTAGCATTTATTGTCCTGTGTATTACATAAGCCTACTAGCCCCAGTTTATGTCATGAAATGGTAGCTAAATACCAGATAGGTCCCCTAGAGAAGATGTGGAAGGTCCATTTTTGCAGGATTTTAAGAACAGGTTAGGCAAAGACCAGGCGGGGATGGCTAACATGCTGCCTTTGCAGGAGCTGAAGAGCTGAACTCGGTATCTCTCAGTTATTAGCCTGCAGACTCTTAATGGCCTGTGATCATTAAAAGCTGTTTATGAAATAATGGGAATAATAAGAAGACACAACCAATCAAATAAACGATTCCTACTTCCACAAGCAATAAATACTTTAAACGGAGGAAAATGAAAGTAAGAAATGTATGCTCCCAGGCCAGTTAGCTTTCCAGATGAGCCTGTAGAAGCTCTCCAGATAAAAGTGTGGCAAGTTTGAGGTTAAACCAGCAGTTCCCATACTCCTGTACGAGAACTATGAGCATTAAGCACACCAGTCCCGGCTGGTATAAAGAACATCTTTCAAAGACTAATGCTGGAATATACACCAGAGTTGTAAGGATAGGAGTTAGCATTTTATTAAGCTGGAGAAAGAAGGAGTGCTAAATATTTCCCAGCACACATGGCTGCTTGCAGATGCTCACCTTGCCACAAGCACCTGACAAAATTCAATGGAGAAATCACCTGGGCTGGACAAATGTACATTTTCTGATGTGAAGCATTTAAATGTAAAACTCCCAACAAGGAATGCAATCCTACAGCTGGATTAATCCTCTCCTGTACCTTGTTTGCTACCCGCCATGACTCCCCTAAACTTGGACACTCCCCCTCTCCTAACCCACCACCTCTGCTCCCTTTCTCTGTGCCCAGCATCCAGCAGACCCTGTCTACCACTTTGGTGTCCAAGGAAGGAAACCTGCCTGTTTTCTCCAAGCGCTTTGTGCAGCGGCCCAGGAATACAATATACAACAGCTTGCAAACTACCTAACAGTTACTGAGGGTATGCATGTCTTCATGTGATTCTGAACAGGCAGCATTTTACCACAATCCCATAAAAATACAAACAGAGGACTTGATGTTTAAATTTCTTTACTGAATATTTGTTTTGCTCATTATTCAGTATTGCCTGCTATCAAATTTGAAACAATTTTACTTTGGTTTGTAGAGCTCCCTGCATGATAGGCTCTATTGCATGATAAGGATCAATTCCTACGTGCTACAGTCAAGTAAACAGTAATTAATTACTTGGACAGTTTGTGCTCATCTTTGCAGTGCATTTGGGCTATACAAACATTTTTACAAATGCTGGCAGCTGGCAAAATACTGGTAAATAATGAATAATACAACTTAGTTAATAACAGAAAACCAAACACACTGTTTTTACTACAAATCCGCTGTTGGTACTTGCAGTATCTTTCCCCATATTGCTAATTATTTCAAAACATCAAAGGCTTTGAGCACTATAAATTTCATAGCTTAGTTACTCAAATTGAGAGAGGTTTGCATTTCAGGTAGAAAGAGCCACTGGAATTAGACTGCTATTATCACTTTATTTTTGACACCTAATTACAAATAACTACTTTAGGTCAGATGACTGGTTGCATCCAAGATCTGCTGACACAGCAGAAGGGCAGTAAAATAAGGGCAAAGTCAGCTTAAAGCCATCTTTGAGAGCTCCCACATCTTGGCATAATTCAGAGTTTTAGATATGCCTGCAATAATCTTCAGGAAGCAATTATTCTAAGCAAAGATTTTGGCATTTCAGCAGCACCCAAGCCACTCCATCTTTTCACCATGCACTTCTACGCTCTCTGAACTACGGCTTGTCCCACTGCCAAACAGCCCTGCCCAGCTGCAGGCATGTACGAGAGCTCTGCAAGCACAGGGCTCTGCTTGATAATAAGAAAACAAGTATGGGGCAAGAAATGTGTTTCTGGGGCATTTTGATCATTTTTAAAGTATCTATCCCACCTTATGTTTTCTGTTTTTAACATGGGGAGTTGGTATAGTCTCCTAGCTAAGGAAAAAAACCCCATGGTTCCAAAGGCAACTTGCAGCCAAATTGCATTTAAAAATTGAGCCTACCCATTGCGTTTAGAGGCACTGCCTTTTAAGGATTAGCTACAATTTCATTTGCATGCTGCAAATTGACAGCCGGCACCCACAGCATGCAAAGTTGCTTAATCTTCCTCTTTATATGGCAATAACTAGAGCCAGTGGTTAAGCAGTGGAAGTTCATTCAAAAGCAACATCTGTTTGCACTTCAGACTTCAAATCGCACTGTTGTGTTTGCTTTTCATCAACACTTTAGTTGTGAATAGCACTGGCATTTTGCATAATATTTAAGAATTTGCTTATGTAAAACACAGAAGAATTACTTGTAAGATTTTGAAGAAAAATCTCATATACACTCATCTATATTTAAAATGTATTCATCTAATATTCTTCCACTCCTTGTCTCCTTCTGACCTTTTGTTAGACAACATGTGCTGCTTTGCATATGAAAAGCGTTATTTCTGCAAAACTAGTCTTCTTCAGTTGTTTTGGTTTGTGCTGATCCATAGTACACTAGTTTCATTGACTTGTACATGGCACTACAGCATTGATCGAATGATCTGTGCTCATGTGATAATCAGATCCTACAGATTCTGCTTGCTGACTAAAAGACAACTTTTGAGAATATGACTGGATAACTTGCTCGTAAGTCCTTACGGCCCAAACAACATAGGCTGATATAGGGGCAGTGAGTTTAAAGGAGCTGTGAAAATTGTATCAGCTGTGGGGTCAGGATAGCAACTTCTCATTTTCACTAAGAATACTGAGATTAGAGAAGTGGAGATGCCCAAAGTACAGTGGAGGTGAAAGTGGTTCAGAGGAAATTTATACCTGTAGCCTCCAGTGGTGATCTGCATGATCCCCCATGCAGCTTTGCTCATGTTCTTTGAAGTCCTTCTTAAGGGAAATGCTGAAGTAAGGAAGGACAAAACTATAAAAGAAGAAAATAAATTTTGAATTATAACCATTTTTAAAAGTTCTTCAAGCTTCGACCAAGATTTCCAAAGGTGACCAGTAAATTTATGTTTCTCATCGGCAACACAGCAAAAGGCCCTGATCTTCAGAAAAGTGCTGAACCACCCAGAATATTTAATATACTACTGCACAGTCTTGGAAAGCCAGGCCACTCTTTGCATAAAGGTGAAAAACTTAAAAATATCAATTTCATTTGAGTTATATACTCTCCATTTTCCAGTTGAGATTTTTTGTTTGTTTGTTTTATGAGACCATTACAGGCTACAAAGAAGGTGGGTGGTGTAGAGCTTCCTTTGTTCACAGCTGTGGGGACATTCCAGCTGCCTGTAGGACTATCAGATGGTACAGACTGGGGCTATGTGTGTTTTCTTATCCTTAGGTAAATGTCCTTGTACAAAGCTGCAATGGTTTCTGGCTGAGTGGCGGAGCAGGGTGAGGACAGGAGCATGCCATGATCTGGTCGCATCCCTGTCCAGAGCTCAGGCTGTCAAAACCAGGAGAAACAAGAACCAGCAGACACCCTCCAACACCATGAGCAGCCCCTGCCTCCCTGCGCAGGACTCTCCCAGCCTCAGGCCAAGGCTGTCTGTCCCACATCTCCCTGACAGCCAGGAGACATCTGTCCTGGGCCAACTATGTCACCAATCTCCTGTGACACAGCCACCACCAATGTTCTGCCCGCTGTGACACGGCTGCAAGATCACCAGGGCTAGTGCCAGAAACTGATGGCAGCCCTCTGTAACATGGCCATGACATCACCAGGGCTGCATCAGTGTGACACACCTATCTTCTACCACTGAAGTGAGAAGAAACAAATAAAAAAGAAAAAAAAAGAAGAAAAAAAAAAAGAAAGAAAAAATTAAAAAAAAAAAACAACGGGAAAATAACCCCCAACAACTGGTAATGCTGAGCCAGGAATTTAAGTAGCTGGAGCGACAATTTAAAGAGTAGCAGCTTTAAGATTTTAAGATTTGTGTGGTACTTGCTGCTGAGATTTGTGGGTTTGAAGGCTAGATTCAGGAAGAAAAATGCTTTTGTAGTTGATTGAAGGTAATATTTCATATCTTTGAAATGAAAGACATGACCAGTGCCAAACTCTGCATGCACAAGTGGCTGACAGTGCTGAGGATGTTTCAGCATGGACTGCCAGACTCAGGTCTGTCGTTCCCTGAAATGAACCAAAGATTTTGTCAGGGACTGTCTCATGCTATACACTTCTGTTTGTCCCTAGAACAAAATACATAAATTAGCTTCCATCTACTTGGTTCACTGCAGACTATTACATCCTCTTGAACTGACAGAAAAAGGGGCAATAGGCACAAACTGAAACCCAGGAGATTCCCTCTGAACATCAGGAAACACTTTTTTTACTGTAAGGGTGACCTGAGGGGTTGTGGAGTCTCCATCTTTGGAGATATTCAAAAGCCATCTGGACATGGTCCTGTGCAACCAGCTGTAGATGGCCCTGCTTGAGCAGGAGGGTGGGACCAGATGACCTCCAAAGGTCCCTTCAACCTCAACCTTTTGTGATTCCTGGAAAAAAAAAAAGGTGTGTCTTTTTCCCTGCAGATCCATGCTTAGAGGGATCTACAGAGTGCAGATATTCTCTCCTCTTTTTTTTTTTTTTTATATTGGGGGCAGGGTGTGGCTCTGGGGTATTAGGAATTTTTTAGTTTTCTTTCTGAGGCCAGAAAGAAACTGGTTAATGAGAACTCAGGAAGTATAAAAAACATCTCTCCCCTCAGAGAATTATGCAAGTTTCATGAAAATATCCTTTCTTTTGAAAATCTTGGGTTCAAACCCTGCCTTGCTCAGAAGAATTCAGAGCAAGAACTGGTTAGATAAACTGCTGTGCCTCCTTTCTTCTTCCTAAGTGATAAAAATGAAAACATATGTATAAAAAAAAAAAAACAACAGTCACTGCAATTAAAAAAAAACAAACCCAAAACGGTATTTATGTTGAATGATGACCTGTCAGGGAAGCAAACAGATCCCGAGAAGGGTCCATGGGCATAAAATAATTTTTGAAATAGAGGGCTTATCGTGTCCTTTCCTCCTGACTGTCCCACATTGCCTTTTCAGAGGAAGAGCTCAGCACAGAAACTGGTGCTTAATTAGGTTTAATTTTTGCTTTGCTCTTGCAGTTCACCTTTAAAAGTTGAGAGCCATTGCTTTTCATCAGGTATGCCAGAAGGTGCTGGAAGCAACGCTCTATGCAGTCTGTTGCAGATCCTTCCTCAGAGTCAGCAATTGTACAGCTATCTCTCCACTCCCGTGTCCCTGGGGATTTCTCAAGGACAGGTGGTCTATTTTTCTCTTTACAGTGTCCCTATCCATCCTAATTAGTTTGAACCAGACTATATGGATTAACGAGATCCCCTCAGTAAGAGGCTTTGCAGAAAGGGTGACCTCCCACCCTCCCAAGTTGTATGGGTGTGAGCTCAGTTGCAGATATCTGGAGCAGTGTACAGGGTAGACCTGCATTCAGAAATGGCAGAGGAGACTACTGTAATATTTTCCCTTTAATCTCTAGAAACCAGACACTGAATTTTTCCCTTATACAGCTTTATACTGGTATAAATGTCACCAAAGTTGACAAAAAGAAATTTCCAATATCTCCTGACAGGAGGAAATGGGTCCCTGAATGTACCCTCTGTGGACTTCAAGGTATTGATGTGCTGCTTGTAATACTCAAATTATCCTGCCTTCTCATTTCCCTATCTAGGTTACCATATTTAACATGGTGCTATTAATCATATAAACACTATTGATTTTTTTCTGTTGTAATCATTGATTTCAGCCTATCTTCTGGAAGTTTTGACTGCTTTTATAAGAGGGCTATGCTGCCGTGGCAGAAACTAGATTTGTTTTAATAGGATACCAAAACACAAATGCAGACAAATTGGAAGCTGTAGGTCTGCAAAGATTTCCAGTGACAACGCTTTGGAAAACTTCATAAAGCCGCATGTGAAATAGTGTTGTTGGAAGCTGATAAGGACTAAATGCAAAGACATAAAAGCACAAAGTGGGATTGTTAAACAGAACGTACGCACAGTTCACAAAAAAGGTGAGGTTTGAGAGGACATCAAAATCATGGCCCTGAAGTGAGTTCAGACTTTTGTATTCCACCGTCATTTCTACTTAGTGCTAAGATCAATGGGACTTTACCCTGGCTGTTTTAGAAGTTTCCTGTAACAAAAATGCTGAGTTCTCACTATGCAACTGATTTTACTATCCTGGCTATTCTACAGAATAAATCTCCTGAGGACAGATTTTTTCCATTACCAGTCAGGATAACTCCAGGCTTCAGCAAAATGATCCTGGATTGACACCAATGCCAATCAGATCATGGTGTCTTGCCTGAAGGTCACTGTCTTCAGGAAATTTTCTTCTATTTGTAACAATTTCTATTTTGAATTGCCTTTCAGTTTTACCAATTATTTAAAAAAAAAAAAAAATCTTTCTCCTCCCCTTTATGGTTCTTGAAGCTTCTACTCCTAAATCTGCAACAATTATTAAACAAGTCCTCCTTATGCTTTTTAGTAAAGATACTTATGTTACAGGGATATGCTTCTTACCTACTTTTGATTAAATAATGCTCGATTCAAAGCCTACTGAAGACAGAAAAGCTCTCTCTTTGACAAAGTGTATAAAAATTTTATTACTACAAAATACTGCACATATGATGTAAGT
Source organism: Calonectris borealis (assembly GCF_964195595.1). Taxonomy (NCBI): domain Eukaryota; kingdom Metazoa; phylum Chordata; class Aves; order Procellariiformes; family Procellariidae; genus Calonectris; species Calonectris borealis. The sequence continues at coordinate 55,160,213 of NC_134315.1, forward strand.
TTGCACTGTATTTCCCAGCGCTTTTCTTTTACCCCCACCACAGTGGACTGTAACCACATCTGTCTGTTATATCAGACATAATTGCACGTTAGTTTATCTGCATTTTAGCTGTCCTCTCCTGAACCCATCTAATCTGTTAATTTCAGTTTTGTGATGAGAAGCCCCAAACTGCATACATTTCTGACTGCACTCTTACCAAGGCTGCCAAAAAACTGTTACTCGGAAAGAAGAAAAAGTTGTTTATTTCAGTCACTCATTCTTATCCTTAGCAGGCCAGGCTAAGCTGCACTAGGGACATTTACTTGTGTAGAAGGCTTAGCCAAATGTGGAAACTCATATACCATATTACATCTGTATCATAGATATTACCCCCTAATACACTAAGGATGGCAGAGTTAGAGAAACGTTATTTTTTATAAGACAACTCATTCTTTTTTATATCTATCTTTGTGTTATTTTTGCAACATAACTGTAGAGTCTTTTAACCCTTTCACTCAGTATATCTCCCACTAAATACACCGCGCTGCCATCATCCACTAGTATTTCTTCTAAACCAACAAAGCTGAAGGAATGAGTGACACAGATAATTCAATTGTTAAATATTAATTCTCTTTAAGCAGTCTAAACCAGCCAGTCACCCATGGTCACTTCCAACAGGTTACATCTATCTGATGCTGCACTCCATCCTTGCAACCTGTCTCCTGGTTGTTGCCACACCAACATGCCAGCTTGAAGGTGAACAAGCTATATTTGTCCTATTTTACAGAGACAGCATTAAGAAAGCAGGAAAGAGTGCTGCCTGACTACCCCATCAAGTATCAGTGGTGGGATCCATGGGACACACCGCAGCCAAAGTTTGCCATGAATGAGGGGGAAAAGCACTTTGGAGCGAGTAATGATATCGTAATAACACCTAGTTTGGATGATATAATGCCTTTCACCCAAGTGATCCATAGATTTACAAGCTAAGTACAAGTACTACTTCGCCAGATCGACTGTAACACTTAAGTCATTTAAGAATGTAAAGTAATATTGTCAGTAGTTATTGGTTTTGGGGAGTAACTTAAACTGCCTATTGAAATGAGATGCAATTAGAACAAAATATATCAAGAGACATTTGACCAGAACCTGAGCTAAAACAGCCTTAATTTTAAAGAAGAATTGGAAACTAATACCCCCTCTGCTCTCCCAGAAGATGTTATTTTACAATGCAGGACAAGAACTTCACGTGATGATACATCCATGACAGCAGGCTACAGCATTGATGGGGAGATGATATACAGAAATAGTGTGACATCTGAGTCACACGCTTTTTTTTCTCCTCCAGAAATACCATCCATTTTGGAAGAAGCCAGAAAAAAAATGCCCTTTTGCAATGATGCTTAATTCACAGAATGTCCTAGAAACCATGCCTGGAGGTACCACTGAAGAAAAATTCAGTTTGTTCCTCTGAATAAAAAAACAACCAAGCTGTAACCACAGCAGTTGTCTTAGTTCATACATTCCAAGATAATTTCCAATACATTGACAATGTGTGGCTCCAATACTGTTAAGCTGATGGGTATGTCAACAAGAGTTGAGTAGGTTTGTAGTAGGTGCGTGTTTGTACATGCATACATGTGTACCTGTCTACTCACATGAGACAAAAGAAGGATTTAAGGGAAGGGTATTAAGGAACATGTACTCTTGTTTTTACATTACCAAGATAATATTAAAAGACAAAAATATATAGTTATCATACGCTGGACAACAGAAAAAAATGGGCATTGTTTTGAGAAGGACATTGTAAATCCCTGCTTCAAGCTGCTTCTTGCACTCAGCCCAAACTGCCCCATTCCTGTCTCTGCGAGCCTGGGGATAGCCAGCAAAACCCCCACTGAGGGCTCTAGCACAAGTGCCTGACAGCATGAGAATTCTGCAATAACTTTGACCACTACTTAAAAATATATAGTTATGTGCTGGCAGCTTCTTACATGCTGTAAGAAGCTTTTACATGTTCTAACTTACGTTACCATTTGCGGGAGGTTTGCAGTTACCTCTGTTGTGATATGCTGCCACTGCATGTCATCATCAAGACAAGATAATAAAGAAAGACTGTATGAACGTCTTTAAAATTCTGGTTAAAATGGGCCATGCTATCCCTGAGGTAAAAGCCACCTTGGAGTTAATAACCCTGGATTTCACCTTTAGCTGAAAAAAAAAAAAAAAATCATAACTGCCTTTCATTCCTGTTGTTTGATTTTATATTTTGTTTTATTTTAAATGTATGCCTATAATTTGTAGTCTAAGTATAAACTACCATATTGCATATATACTTATTTATGCTGCAGTGTAATGCAGAGCTGTTGTCTGACACAGCTGATTGAAATCAAATACACCATAAATTTAAAATGTCTGTATTTACTGTGACAGTTAAGGTGTTTGCATTATGCAGAAGAAATAACAGAAATCATAAACTGCATTTTAAAAGCCATGATACTTTTAACCACGGAAAGTGTCTGATCCATAAAAGAATAAAACTCTGCTATTTAAACATGAAAGTCCAAATGATCTTGTTTCTTAAAAATCTAGTATTGGTTTCAGTGAAGTCAAGTGTCTATTGGCTTCAATGACACTTTGACTAGATTTCCTCGGGTATTTCAAAGAGTAAAAAAAATAAACACAAGCACTTCAAAGGCTGAAAAACAGGTCAAGTCCCCCCACTTATTTTCTGCTTATGTCACATCCACATAATTTTTTCCAATTATCATGGAAAAGGTTTCAAGTACGCATCCAACAATTACGAGATACATACATTACACAATGCAAACTGTATTCCTTCCTATCACAGACTTAATGCTAAATTAATATCAGGGGAAAACAAAACAAAACAAGACCCAAAAGCAAAACCACAAGAAAACTTACTCGTCCTGAAATTTGGTATAATGTTTTGTGTTAAAGGATTTCTTGAGAAGATGTTGCACACAGAAGATTTCCTAACCACCACAAACGTAGCTCTGAAATGAAAGTTAATTTCAATCCATGGACCATCAAAGGGGAAAGACAAGACAATGTCTCTGTAAACAGCCACCCTCTTCAAGTCATATGAAATCCAGCAAACATTTATATCCCTGAAGCCATGGAGTTTTTCAAGCTAACCCTGACCTTCCAGATACCTAGGCAACCATACCACAACCTGAGAAAACATGTTCACCTCTTCTGATACCAGGCTTTGCTGCAAGTTCAAGGGTCTGCACAACACAGTATGACTTTGTGCTCTTGAACCTTTTGGTTTCCTTCATATAAGGCACCCCTAGTCCTGACTGTGAAGACCCAGAAAAATCCCCCAATGCTCTAGCTTCTAGGGTGCTTATGCTTATCAGTGCTAATCGTGAGTATAATCTTAAACTGACCTGAACTTGAGACCAGGGTCCTTAAGAGGCAGAAATCACATGGAGGATCTTATTCTCCCTGTTCAATGAAATAAATAAAATATCAAATTTAGAAGCTATTGTGTATTTCCCATCTGAAAGCCTAACTCTCATTTGCCCATAAAATTGCACAGTAACCAAGATAACACTCCAAACTCCAATGAGAGAGACATGCATCTTAGAAGTCTTCTTTCTGTCACATTTCCAGAAATCAACCTTAATAACACCAAACTTTTTCAGCTTACTGGAGTATTCATTACAAGAATTAAACAACCACAGTTCAAGTAGTTGATGCAGGCTTATAAGAAATAGCGAAAAGTGAAACCACAGGAAGAAGCATCTCTTCTTTTTTAATTAGGTGAAAATGAAAGATGTACAACAACTTGGTGCGTTTCCAGGTCTTTGGGGGTTTGATTGGAAGGCCACCCACTCTAATGATTTCCTGCTGTAATTGCCCAAAAAGGAGTTTCCTCCTTATTCATTTGCATCTTTTTTGTCCCACTTTTTTCAGTGAGATGATTTAGCACCAGTGTCCACTGAATAAAAAAAAAAGCCTGATTAACTGCTGACATTATAGCATATACATTCATGTTAGTGATGGAAAAGCCTTATGTAATTGGATCAGAAATTGAATAAAATCATGAAAAATTTAACACAGCCTTTGTCTTTATACATTACAGTGGGATGGCTGAGAGATCAGCGAGCGGGAAACAACTAGGGGCGTTTTATATTCTTTTCTGGTAAAAATTTGTTTAACACAGGCTCATGATTAAAAAGAATGTGGTATCCCACTGCGACACAGAGGTACAAGAGAGGGAATAATAAATTGGTGGCATTGACAAGGTGTCATTTATTATCCGCTTTAAAATGTCAGGTCATGTCATTGCACTGAAATATTTTCTCTCTTGATGTATGTCTTACAAAGCAAGTTCAATGTTTGGCACTTTTCGATTTCAGTAAAAGAAAACAGCTTTTAATCTGGAAAGCACAGTAACCAACAGGAAAATAAGGTCAATTCAAGGCTCCTATCTGAACATTTTTTCACAAACCTCTCGAAAAAGCCTATTCTAAGTGGCCTAGTTCATCATGGAGCCCTGTTCTTCCTCACGGAGTCCTGGTTGGCTCTGTGCCTTTTTCTTTTTCCTCTTTTTTAAAAAATTAAGTATGTTTCTGTGATTTCAGTAGCAAAAAGTCAAAAAGAGAGAAGTGTTCATTTCTGTAGAACTTGAATGTTGTGATAAATAAATCAACTTTTCAATCATGGAAACTATTAAGGGAATATTTCCCAGGCTGACATTAACTACATGCTGGAAATACATGTGGGGAATTAAAATAAGATATGAAGTTATATTGATGACAAAATCCATTAAATAAACCAGATATCTTATAGGAGAAGAGAGTGGTTATGATGTTTGTATTTTTTGCATTAGTGGAGAATAAACAGAGATGAGTGAAATCCTCCTTGCAAAAGCCTTTTTTTTCCTGTAAATCTATCAGAAACATGGAAGCTGGAGAAGTGGGGGAATGGAGTGGTAATGACAGAACACAATGCAATTTCAAATTAACTCAAATTAAGACAAATTTTACTCACAGGATACATTTGCGAAAAACAAAATTAGGACTAAGAATGCTAGTCAAGGGTTATGGAAAAAACTGAAGCTTGCTCCTACAAGGTGCTCACAAACACACTTCCTAATGAACCTGAGCATTGGTTACCTCTTGAACCTACCCTCCAAGAAATACTTTATGTTATTGTCTGGGAAACACGCCATGAATAAAAGCAACATGACAGGGCTGAGAGTCAGCAGCAGCAGATTAAAACCTAACTCATTTGACATTTTTATGAGTAGGTCTAGACCAAAGCACCATGGCTCCTGACTTACCTGGTCCTTGAGACACAAAATAGCTGAGGGTAGGAGTGGAAAAGGAAAGAAAGCACCGTACGTACTTACGGGCAGATTTGGAGCATCTGGGCTCTGTTTTGCTGGGGCTGTTGGAGGGCTGGCTGTTGCCAGAGCAGTATTAACTGAGTAAGCATCTAGAAAGTGCTGTTGCATTTGAGTCTATGTGCAAGTCTGCCTTTTGCAGTGTTCTTCTCTCCTCCATTTGTTTGCACAGCCCTCAACTTCAGGGCAGCATCATTGCACAAGGCTTTGAACTTGCCTTCACAGACTCAGCAGCAATGTGTGCACAGGTACAAGGGCGTGTTTTCTGAAAATGAAAGGGACAGACTATGAAGATCCCTGGCTTGGCAGGGTGGGCGTGCAATAAGCTGAAAAACTGAAGGGTGAAAGGGTTTTGCTTGTTCCTTTCCCTGCCCAGTTCTTATTAAATCCTACTTCTCTAAGCTTTTTTCTAGCTTTTTTTCTCCATCAGTAAGATACATTCAGGTCATCAGTCCCCAACTGGATCCTAAATCCAGTTTCTTCTAAAGGAAGTTACTTAATATCTCTGGCCCACTATCTCCACCAGTCATTGTATATTTATCCAGAGGAAAATGTGGAGATACAGCAAGTACCATAGGAATGAAGATCCTAGGGTTGTGACTAGGCTTTATTCTGCTTCTTCTGTACATCAGTAGAAACCCAGAATAGCTCCACCGAAATCAGCAGCTGCTCTTGTTTCCTGTCATCCTAATGAAGACCAGATCCTGGTCCAGCAAACCTCTGTTTCTGCAGTTTAACCACATCTCAGCATCAGTAATTTTCAGTCTCTCCTTATCACAACTCCTCTGGATTTATCCCCAGAATTCCAGGAGGAAAACATAATGGTGGGAGGGATGGGGAGGAAAACCAATTTTTAAAGAACAGGATGAAATTGCATACCAAAAAAAAATTCTATACCAGGTGTGCATTAAAAAATAATAATAATAAACCAGTTTGGCCTTGCTTCCTGGGCAATAACTATTTTCGATGTTAATGGCTAGTTTGTACGACATAATACTGTAGAATCTAATTTATGATTAGCACCTCACAGAGCACACAGGAAGTTCTCTTACATTTTTTGTATTTCTGTAGTCCAGCTAGAAATTTTTTACATCACCTTGAGCTGAATGCCTTGAAGACACTAGAAAAAGCAAGCACCTTGAGTTATGTGGCAATGTTTCACTTCAGCTATTACAGTACGATTGTTTAGACTGGTAGAGTAATAAATGGCCCAATTGTCCGCAAGGACTAGGGATTGTTGGGCAGGGGGGATTATTGCTGTTGTCTGTGGTTTAGTAGCTAGCATTTTGATTCGATGCCCAATACAGATTCATAATTAAAATTTCATTTGTGTGTGAGCTTGCAAGAGAGAGGCAGACAGAGAAAATATGCACGCATTGTAGAGATGATGGGGAGAGAGATATTTTTCTCTGCATATGGACCAGTTCCAAGTGAGGGATTCAGGAAGTTTCTAGTGAGGTGGCACAGCAGAGAAGCTCGAGACTGAAAAAACTCTAATCTCTAGTGTTAAGAATCTATTACACTGCATGAAAGATCATCCAAAATATGTGCATAGAGGGCAGGCAGTTACCTAGAACTAGCTACTAGGAAATACTAACCATACAGGTGCTCAAGATATCTCACCTCTCCAGAGCTTTAAAGATGTCAGAGAAATGCCATCATTCCCTTCAGGATACTGATCTGGGAATCCATCTAAAAGTATTAACTTACTCCTTGAACAAACTTACTCTGCTCACTCCTTTTTTTATACTCCTGGAGGAAAAGGAGTTGCTTCTATCACTCAGTTTTATTGTAATAATCTAGAAATTGAAGCTACATCCTTTTTTTTTTTTTTTTTTGAAAAATGTGTAATGATATTTCTATAAGACTTCTGTCATTTAAGTGATGGGATGCTAATACTAAGTTTTCCCACAGGGTATATTTCAACAGTCTTATCCCACTTATTGAAATAAGTTCAAGTTTTACCATGATCAGTCTTAGCCAGATCTTACCACTCCTAAATGCAGTGCACCAGGAAACATCTTTTACACTAAGTAAGCCAACAATAGGATAGTTTATTTTATATTTCAGTCCGGGAGTATTTTACATCACTATTGAAACAGTGAATGTCATAGAAAGGCAGATGACCTCTCCTTGTTGTAGCAACAGGAAGTATTTGGCATCTATTGCCTGCAAGGAAGCTGTGATAGAGGGAGATGCTGCCATAGATGTGCATGTTCCACAACTTCTAAAACACACAGACACACTCAAACTATCATTGCTAATAGCTCATTCTGCATTAGAAGCGGTAAGATACTGCTTCTCCACTGCTGTAATCACCTGTTGCATGCCCATAATCTCTTTACTTAATAGAAGTTCACTTAGAGATCATTCAGACTTTCTTGCAATATTTTCTGACAGACAAATAATTAAAACAATTACGATTTACTGATGTGCAGCTATAGCATTGGACATTATTACCTTCTTTTAGATTTACTAGGAGACAAATAACAGGAATGCCAGGCTGCAAACTGAATTGCACAGGCTTCACAGCATATGTGTCTTATCCCTTTCCCCATCACTGATGAGATTATGTCCTAGGTCATGTTCTCAGTGATTCTTTAAGTTCTCAAAAAGATACTTGATTGACATAATAAAGGGGCTTGGTTTTGGTTTTAATGATAATGGTGATATACACAACTTTTTCCCTCCTAACTGACTGCAGCTGAATAATCTACTTTTCTAACATCTCAAACTCCTTTTTCTTTTTTCTTTTTTCTTTTTAAGTTTAACAAGATTTCTAGGACTGAGAATTAAACAGCAGTCTATGCATCTAGTGGATGCCACTTGCCTGTTTCTACCATTTGCTCAAGGAAGTATTTTTTAAAAGAATTAATAAGAATGAAAACAAATAGCTATGAATATTGGCAAAAAGGAATAAAAAGGAGTTGTAAACAGAACTGTTGAACAAGTGGCCAAAATTAAAAAAGACAGA